>NC_057797.1:640515452-640825413 GCF_018294505.1 Triticum aestivum | reverse complement strand
GGGCGGAGCCGGGCCCCGATCCAGATCAGATCGGGGGGGGGTGGCGACGTGGGGGGGAAGTGGGTGCGTGTGGGGGTTAGGGTTACGGTCGTAGGGGGGTTATGAAGGAGTGGGGTGGGCCGGCCGGTTGGGCCAGGTGGGTCGGCCAGGTGGGCCGTCTGGCCGAGTTGGCCAGGGGGCCTTTTCATTTTTTGTTAGTTTTGTTTTTCTGTTTTTGTTCTTTTCCCTTTTATTTATTTCCTTTTCTGCTTTAATTCATTTTAAAATATTTAGGCATTCTGTAAAAGCATGGTTCCTTCACCATAAATACCCATGCATTAATTGGATTAGTCTGAACATTTTAGTTTTAATGTTTGAAATTTTTTGATGTTTGATAAAAATTTAAATTTGAATTTGAAAAGTTTTGATCCAACTCGAGATTAGCAACAATAACCGAGGTGATGTGGCATCATTAGCGTAGGTTTACTGTAGCATAATTACCCGGGCGTCACACATACTGTATGAACGAAAATTATGTGTCAGCGGTAGGACGGCTGAGTTTGGTTTGATCACATGCGGTAGCACGTGTCAGTGAGGGTGCATTCCCTTTGTTGGGTTTGCGGCGTGCAGGAGCGACTGTGTGAGGGTGCGGTGTGACTGCGGCGTGCATGAGCGACTATGTGAGGGTGTGGTGCAACCACGACAGCCGTGCGCAAGTGTATCTCCTTTTCATTTTGAAAACTTTAGGCAAGCTTGGAAAAAATGTGTGGCGAAGTATGGCAATGCAAGGCCTAGACCTAAACAGGATACAAGTACGTACGTAGGAGTAATACTTGTGTTAAAAAAGAAAGTCAGGGTTTTCCTTCGCGGGATTGATCAATACAAATCCTTGTTTGATGTGTCAATTAATGCGTATTTTTTCTCCAACGCCCAAAGAGCTAACCATCTCACTCCTCATTGCTTGATTAATGCAACACCATGCAAACCAACCTTCTCACTTCCACATGCATGCAAGGGTATATTAATGTCCTTTGTTGCTAGTATGAGGCTAACCCCATCAATTTTGCCTCGATTAGTGTTAGTGTCCTTCTGCAAATTGTAATTTTGATATACTGGCCTTGTGTACAAAAAAATAGAGGTAGCAACAATTAGACTTCCTTCCCCATTGCGATGACATCGATGATATCACGAATGTTGTGGTTTGGCGAAGTGCATTCGATGAAGAACACCATTGGGGGAGACCACGGTAAGTCATTCGCAAGTGCCGCCTGCAAGCCGAGACAGCCGCTTATTTGCATCTAGGAAGTCCGTTGAACCAAAGGACGCGTAAATGTACCAGTACTACACAATAGTGTCATCCGTCCAGCTTAGTGCGGTAAGGTGGTTTCTCGAAGAAGACGATGGAGAAGCGGAGTCACCGAACAGTGAAATGATGGTTGCTTCGTCCGTGCTTTGTGATTTGACACCTCACTGCTTTGTGATTTGTGATAGAAGGGACAGGGGAGTAGACTCTGTGCTCTATACTATACATACTTCCAAGCACGGGAGAAAGAGGAGAGAGCTTGCATTTTTCTATTCCTTCAATCAATCAATTAGGGAGCTTCAGTTCCATCTTTTTGGCTTTGGCAGCACCGTCCACAATTGTTCCCAACGATGCCAAAAGCTATTTTCACATTTGGCTACACATTGTGATCTATGGATGCCCTTAAACGTACCACTTGGTTTTGCTCCGGTGTGCTATCTATACAAATCTCAATTACATTGATCTAAAAAATTATAGTATCAAGATTAGTAAAAAGGAGGTGATTTTGCCTGGCGGATGGCGGGGAGGCTTCTTATTTTTAGAGGCCGTTGGCCTGGCGATTTGCTAACATGCGGTCCCACGTGTCAGTGCTTTACCAAGCCGTTCCGCGTCCCACATGAGGCAGAACAACGGCACAAGCAACACGTGGTTAACTTGAAGAAGATGAGGGAGAAGCAGATTTAGCAACGAGTGAAATGATGGTTGCTTCGTCACTCCAACTTATTTTTTTAGCATTATTACTTCGTCCCTCCAACTTAACTGCGGGAAAGGTGCAACTTTGTGATTTGACGCCTCAATGCTCATTACTACGCCGGCGCCATGACTGGGGTGCTTCACCTCTGCTGCTCTGCATTGTTATTTCGGTATGGCACGTGGACCCGGTTGCTTGATGTCCCACATGTCGGCGAAAGGGACTAGAACATTTATGAAAGCAAGCGCTCCACTCTTACGACGGAGGAGTACACGACATGGCAGCCCAATGAACTGTTACTTGTACTATATTACTACTATAGTTTTGCTGTTTCAAATGATCCATCAATACAAACACGATTAAACAGGAAAGGCCAGATTTTTCCCACGCGGCAGATGATACTAGCCATACATTTCAAAGGCAATTTTAATGTATGCAAACTGAATAATTAAGTAACAATATGAGATCTAGTAAAACTAGAAACACATATGATTTATTGTGTTAGAGTGTAGTAGTAGTGCTGTATTGCATAGTTGTTAGATGTAACATGCGAGAACGTGTAGAGATGTACTTTTGGAGGGCCTACAGAGAGAAATTGGGCATAAAGTGGATTCAAATATTTGTATTCGTCTTCATATCATTTGTAACTCATATCTACAGTTTTGTATAGTAGACATGAATGCTTGTACGCTTTTACGAAACCAGTACAACAATAACGGGGTGGCATGCCCAATTTAGGCACTAGCACGTTGGCCTACTCGGCTCCAAAGAGAGAGAGAGAAGAGATAAATACACGGGCGGCCAATATATTTCAAGTGAAAAGTGTAATACGGTCAACGGACTTCAGAATACGCTCATTACGGTCACTATATACATTTTGCGGTGATTATATGGTCACTTCAGCATTGGATTGCACTATGTTAACCGACCAAATAGTCTGTGTAGCACTATGTTGACTAGTTAAATTGACCATGTTCCTTGTGGGTCCCACCTGTCAGTTTGCATAGGAAAAGGTCAGATAAACACAAATTTATGTAGGCGCAACAAGACTCCAACCCGTGCGCGGGAACCACCTGGTTGTGTATGTGTCTGTCAGGGCCTGATGTGTGCACATGCACGTGTAGGTTGAGCACTTGAGCATGAGAGCGCGTGTTGGTCGTGTGGTGTGTGCATGCATGCGTGCGTGTGCGTGTGTGTGTGTGTGTGAGAGAGAGAGAGAGAGAGAGTTGCGTGCATGCGTGGCTGTGTGTGTACGTGTGAGTGTTGCGTGCATGCGTGGCTGCGTGTGTTCGTGTGAGTGTTGCGTGCATGCAGTTCGTGTGCACGTGTGTGTGTGTATAATCACCACACCAGCTCCTGTGTGTTAAAACAGACGACTCAGCATACCAATACAAGGCCACCTTGTCCACTGTGCCCGCGGTCATGACTTCGAACCACCGTCCAATATTTTTTATCGTTTGTTTTCATTCTTACTAGCAAGATGCCCGTGTGTTGCACATAACATCAAGATGCATTTGTATGAGTAGTTTATCTTGTGAGAGAAAAGGATAAATGAGGGAAGGCCTTATTTTCAAATGTGGAGAGGGGTGTGGGTACCTCATTGCAAAATTGCCATAATTTCCGTCGGGGGTTTGGTGCGACATATGCCGACGGATGGCTTATCATGGTGGGGGCGAGTAGAACGTCGCCGGTGCCTGGAAACGGGATGAGGCGAAGACATGCACGCCGGCGAATCTTACCTAGCTTCAGGGCTCTCCGGGGAGATAATACCCCTACTGCTTCTCTGCGGGGTCTCCGCATGATCACTATGGCCAAGTGTTTACACGGTTGCTCCTTGAGCTGTTTCTTAGAGGTAGTAGAGGGCAAGGCTAGCTCTCTCCTTCTATCTGGTATGGTCTAGAGCTACTGGGTTCCAACCCTTTGCATGGGTGCCCTGGGGGGTTTATATAGGCCTACCCCCTAGGGGTACAATGGTAATTAGTTTGGGCGTGGGCCCAGCTGTCAGTGCCTTTGGCCTCCGATTTCTCCGCCGACTGCTGGGGCCCGCCGGTTGGTGGGCCCTGCCGACTGGTCTGGTACGGAGCCGACAGGCCGCGTCCACTGCGGGCGGGTCTTGCCGGCTGCTGATTACTGTAGCCGTGCTTTTGATGACGCGGGCTTGGTCATGGGGTCGTGGCAACAGTCCCGCCGCCTGGCGGGCGATCACTATTGCCACTCCCCATCACATCTTGATTAATGGCGCATGGGGCCCAGGGGAGGGCTCGGCCAACTCCCTGGGCAGACTCCTGACAGATCCGATTGGCAGTCCTCTCGTCGTCTCCTAGGGTCTCACTGACTGGTGGGACCTGCTGCTTCCGGGCCGTTTAGACAAGCTGTCATGGGCGCAGGACTTAGTACTGTGGTGCTGATGTCAGGGCCGGCAGGGCAACAGTGCCACGCCGCACGGAGATCTTCCCGAGTATGGCGTGTTGTGGCCATGCCTGCCCTTGGTAAGGGGCGGGAGTGGGCTTCACTGTAGCCACACCCCTGCCCCGTTCCCTTCGATGAGGTCATGGGTTTGTTGGAGTCGCCGGCCGACTCCCCAAAGCCGGCTTCTCTGGAAGTCGTCCCTGGGACTCGGCCGTGAGCGGGCAGTCGGCCGCCCTGCCGTCGACTCCTCAGGAGGCGGCTCTTCGCCCTGGGGTCTTGAGGGGTGCAGCCTGCCCCGATGTCTTGAAAGGTTATGGGACTCGGGTTGGCCTACCCGTGGCCCATTACTCCGACAGTAGTCCCCGAAGCTGGTGAGGCGCCGCGGGCGATCAGCCGAGAAGCCTCAGTAGTTTCTCTTTCCGGGTGCTCAACACATGGTCTTTGACTGACTTCTGCCGGGCCGTCTAGAAGGAGTCGGACTTGCTCAACTCGGACTCACTCAATTCCGACTTGCTCAGTATTTCGAACGTCGCGGCGGGATTTTAAGTGGCGTGCTAGCTAAGCCTCCAGGATGCCGCCCGTTCTTGGCCTGTCACGCGAGGGCACGTGGCCAGGCCGTCCTGCCAGCCTACGCGTGCGACGGGACAGGCCCATAGGCAGGGCCCGCCACTACCGCGCCTCGGCGCCCGAGTGGATCCGCTGCGGCCCTGGTGGACGGTTGGGATTCCCGTGGAGTTACTGCGTGCAGTAACTTTACGTGGATCGTGGGGGTCGTGGGGTTGTGGGCGCAGTAAATCCCATGTCCGCCCCCTCGGCTTCGCAGCCCACGGGGCTATAAGTAGGGGGAAGAGGGGGGCACGCGCGCCCCTCCTTCCCACTACTCCTTGTTCTCTTCCTCCTTGCTGCTCCTCGCTCTCCTCCTTCCTCTTCTCTTCTTCGCTCCGCCACACGCCCAACCTTCGGCGAACGCTGCGGCGACAGCTCGCGATGAGTTCTTCCTCCGCTGCCGCGCCTCCCCCAGTGCGCTCTGGCACCTGGGACGGTTCCGAAGTTCATGAAGACCACATTGAGTTCCTCCGCCGGACCCGTCGGCTTCTCGGCGAGGATCGCGTGCAGGTGCGTATTGCGCCGGAGGGGGAGATTTCCTCCGCACCGCAGGAGGGCGAGCGGGTCATCTTCCGCTCGCACTGCCTACGTGGGCTGGGGCTGCCGGCGAGCAGTTTTTTCCGGTCCTTCCTGGAGTTCTACAGTCTCCAGCCGCATCACCTCACCCCCAACGCAGTGGTGCTGCTGTCCGCCTTCGTGGCCCTGTGCGAAGGCTTCCTCGGAGTCCTCCCCACCCTCGAGCTCTGGGGGGAGTTCTTCTTCTCCAAGCTCGGCACCTAGGCCGTGGGCGTGCCGGCTCAGTGCAACGCCTTCATCGTCGTGCGAAGGTCGGGGGCCGACAATCCCTTCCCCTCCATCTCACTGATAAAGTTGGTGAAGATGTGGCAGAGATCCTACTTCTACGTCAGGAACTTCGCCACGAGGGGCGACTGGGTCAACCTGCCGGCTTTCAAAGCCGGCCCGCCGGCTGGGAGACTGCCCAACTGCTCGTACCGGGCCAGGTCGCTGACGCCTGCGGGAGCCGGCGCCATCACGCGACTCCGAGTGCTGACGCAGTCGGAGGGTCTGACAGGTCCGGACCTGCTGGCCGCCTTCGTTTCGCGCCGAGTTCTCCCACTCCAAGGCCACCCTCACATGATATGCCAGATGAGCGGGCACCGCGACCTGAGTTGGATGTGCACCAAGGACATGCCTCACGAAGAGGTGGCCTTCATGGTGAACTACCTCTCGGACAGCAGGCTCCTGGAGGACTAGCGATTCGGCAAGGAGCCGTACTCCGGCGCCAACCCCCCGCCTGTGGTGAGTCGCCTTTCTTTTCTTTCTTTAGATTGTCTTCTTCTTGCCGAGTTTTGTTTTGACCAGTCGGCTTTGGTTAGAATCCCCTTCTTCACCCACCAGCCGGCACCTCGGGGCCGGCCCGTGAGTTCCTCGCCGACCTGGCGGAGAGCGATGTCGACGACCTCGATCTGGGGGCGGCGGCTCTGGAAGACGACGCCGAGGGAGGAGGAGGGACAGCAGGTGACTTCAGGCCTTCGGCTACCTTCGCCGACTGGCCTGAAGACAACACCGAGGGAGAAATCGCCCCTTGCCATCGACCAGGAGACAGCCAGCCTGGCGCGGGCTCTTCTGCCGCGCCGGGCGCTCCAGGCGGCGGGAAGAAGCGCAGGGCCGTGCCGACCTTGTTCGGCAGTCGGCCGAAGAAGGCCAAGGGCTCGGCTGCTGCGACCCGGCGGGACGAGGCAGCCGCGAAGGCCTTCCGCTTCCGTAAGGAAGTGAAGAAGCCACCGTTGGTCTCCGCGTAAGTATTCTGTCTTCAAAGTTTTATTCTTTCTTCGTGATTTGTCTGAGTCTCTGCTTGCCCCTCTTGCTTCAGGGCTCCCCTCTCTCTTGAGCGGGTCGCCGCCGCCTCCGTCATGGGGTCAGCGGAGATGTTTGCCACCACTCGGCGGATTGACCCTGCTGCTGACCTCCGGGAGGCGACGGAGCGGAATGCGCAGGAGAAGCGCAACGAAGAAGAGGCCCTCCACCTGGAGAAGGCGGAGGCCGACAGGTCGGAGGCCTCCGCTAAGAAAAAACTAGCGGAGGCCGAAGCCGCCGCCGCGGCGAAGCAGCGGGCTGAGGAAGCCGCACGCCGCCAGTCGTTAGTGCTCGTCACCCTGTTGAACTCTGCGCCGCTGCCTCCGGAGTTCACGGGGCCAACTGGAGAAGCCGGCGGGGAGAACCCCGTCGAGGAGAGGGAAGGCGGCGACCCCTCTACTCCGGACGCGAACGTTCCGCCGCCGCCGCCCCCTCCGCCGCCGTCTGAAGGCGCGCAAGGCGAGCAGCCAGCGGACCCTCTGGTGCCGCCGACCGAAGACGAGGCTACTCCTCCAAGTTGGCTCGCCAACGCGCCGTCGTCTAGAGAAGGCGACTTCGGCACCCCGCACCCTAGAAGCCGGCACCGCCAGCTCGGCAGCCCCAGACGCCGAAGCGACGAGCGCCGCACCTATTGGGTGGGTGCGAGGAGGCGGCACATGGCCACTGAACCGGGTGCTCCTGGAGGTCCAGGCGAAGCTCTGTGCTGAGGGCGACGCTCTCCATAGTTGCACCAAGGCGTTCCTAGCATCGCGGGCAGCCGTCCGTGTATGTTTCTTTCCTTTGGTCTTTGTTTTCTTGTTCCTCTCTGTGGGAGCGCGCCAGCGCACCCACTGGGTGTAGTCCCCGAGTTTTAGGCCGGCAGCTGAGCAGGCGGCCTGGAGCTCCAATTGATGAACTTCTGGGTACTAACTTTGTCTGAAATGCTTGTCGCAGGATTACCGCAACCTCCGCGTCACTGCCTTCAACCATAACGTTGAAGAGCTGGGCAAGGGGACCGCCGACTTGGCGGAGAGCTGGAGTAAGTCCTTTTTTCTTCTCTGCGGGGGCGTGCTAGCGCACCCGTGGGCTGTAGTCCCCGAGATTCGGGCCGACTGCTGAGCAGTCGGGCCGGATCTCCCCGGTGACCTACTTTATTGACGATTGTTATCTTTCTTCCTTTTCTTCAGGAGCCAATGCTGCTCTTCAATAGCAGCTGAGCGAAGCCAACTCCGCCCTGCGCGCCAAAGGGGAGGAGTGCAGCAGGCTCGCCACAGAGCGCGATCTGCTGGCCACTCAGTTGGCAGAGCAGAAGGAGCTGCTTGTGAAGTCGCAGAGGGAGGCGGAGGAGACGGAAACCGCCCTCTTGGCCGAGTTCGCGAGCGAGCGCTCCTCCTGGTCTGACAAGGAGGCGCTGCTGTCCTCCGGCTTCCACGAGATTGAAGACATCATTGATGTGAGTCTCTTTATTTTCTTTCTTTGAGCTGCCGATTTAAATCGTGCCGACTCCTGGTTTTTGATTAGCTTCCTCGTTTCTTCGCGTCTTTGCAGACTTCTTCCCTGGGCAGTCGCAGGCCGCCATCCAAGCCATCGAGGCCGACCGTGAAAGTTGGAGGGCGGAGGGCGCAGAGATCGGCGCCGATGCCCCCCGAACTCTTGACGAGCACATCCTGAGCATCGAGGCTCGCCTCCGGCCGGCTCACCGGATGCTGCGCCGGCTTCAGCGCGTCGGTGCCCAGGCGATTGCCGCCCTTTGACTGGATATGCAGGCTCCGCGCACCCCCAGCCTGACGGCCAACTGGCTGGAGGTCGCGACTGGTCGTCTTGAGGCCTAGAAGGGCTCTTCGGCCCGGGCTGGAGCGCGCCGGGCCTTGGAGTTCGTCAAGGCGTGGTACCCAGGGCTGGATCTAGACCGGTTGGCCACGCTTCGGTCGGAGGCCCAGCCGGAGCTGGCGGCTGCGGAAGATGCCCTCGTCAAACATGCTGCGGCGATCGCCGAGTACACCGACACCAGCATCTTCGTCCCCGAGCATTCTGAAGACGGCGAGGAGGTACCGCCGGAGTGGTTTGGGATGAACCCAGACTACGGCGAAGACTCAGCGGAGGTGATTGGCTCCAGCGTCGAGGAGGAGGACGAGGTGGAGGCACCAAAAGACGGAGCAGACGGCCAGCCTCAGCCCGACCGCGCCTCCAGCAACGAGTCGCGTGCGACCGAGTCGACTGCCGCTGGAGGTGATCAAGCCGAGACTAGCCAGCCGGCTGCCCCGACGTCTGACGCTGGCGCCTCCTCCGACCCTCCGAATCCGTTTGCTGCCTCCTAAGCTGCCGCTGTATCTTTTATTTTATCTGCTTCAGTAGTCTTTGAAGAACTTGTTAATTCGCACAATTCCACCCGCCGGGTGTATATTGAACCTCTACTCGACAATTTGGCCAAGGGCCTATGTTATGTAAATATATATAGCTATCTTTTCTTGCTCATTGTTCTTTTGGCTTTTTTCCTTTGCCGCTTTCTCTTAGTTGCCTACCTTGCCAATCGGACAGCCGCTCTGCGGATTGTTGCTGGATCAAGTGCTAGGCTACTTTGGGAAAGCAAGTACTTAGCCGATTTCAAGATTTTTTTTGAGCAAGTTGGATAGGAAGCGACAGTTCGACTATCCGAGAGTCAGTTGTCGAGAAAGGCTGGAAGCCGTCTTGAGCTATGTTTTATGCTTTGAGTCCTTAGCCATTTTTCATGCGAATGCCCATTCTACCTTACCGCTGCCCACTGTATAGTCGCTCTGCGAGCTGCGGCTTCTGACAGGAGACGGTTTGGGCGTTTACACACTACTTGTCCGACTGTAGGAAGCATTTCATAGTGCAAGGCGGCAAGTCCCCAGGCCGATTTGTCGAGCCCGGTGCCAAACGGCATAAAAAGGACTAACATACTTGTAGTCATAATTTTTATCATCCAGACAAAAGAGGGCAGTCCCCGAGCTCGCCTCGGGGGGCCCGAAGTCTTGGTTCTTTAATAGAAAAGGTAGCGTGGTACATACTGCATCAGCTGTAAAACCTTCAGAGGAGATTTGCATTCCATGGCCGCTCTGTCTCCTTGCCAGAGTCGTCCCTCTTGCGTGCTCGGGGCTTCTGAGCGTCGATCAAGTAGTAGGAATCGTTGCCCAGTACTTTGCTGATGATGAAAGGGCCTTCCCAAGGCGCTGACAGCTTGTGCTGGCCGGCTGTTCGCTGGATCAGCCGGAGCACAAGGTCGCCTTCTTGGAAAGATCTTGGCCTGACCTTCCTGTTGTGGTACCGGCGCAGGCTCTACTGGTAGATGCTGGACCGGCTGAGTGCCAACAGCCGGCCCTCTTCCAGCAGATCGACGCCATCTTGTCGTGCTTCTTCTGCTTCCTCCTTGGTGTAAATGGTGACTCGTGGGGAGTCGAACTCTATGTCCGTTGGGATGATGGCTTAGGCACCATGGACGAGGAAGAAGGGCGTGAAGCCGGTTGACTTGTTTGGAGTCGTGCGCAGACTCTAGAGGATGGCTGGCAGCTCGTCGAGCCAACAGCCAGCCGAGCGCTCCAGAGGCTCGATCAACCGAGGCTTGATGCCGGACAGGATGAGGCCGTTTACTCGCTCCACTTGGCCGTTTGACTGCGGGTGGGCGACGGACGCTAGGTCCAGTCGGATGCCTTGTGTTGGCGCAGAAATGGGCCCAGGCGCCTTTGGCAAAATTGGTGCCGTTGTCGGTGATGATGCTGTGTGGTATGCCGTACCGAATTGTGATATCGGTGATGAAAGCCACGGCAGTTGGACCGTTCAGTTTCTTAATTGGCTTTGCTTCTATCCACTTGGTGAACTTGTCCACTGCGACAAGTAGGTGAGTTAAACCACCTCGTGTTGTCTTGAATGGTCCCACCATGTCTAGACCCCAAACTGCGAAAGGCCAGGCAATGGGGATGGTCTTGAGCGCAGAAGCCAGCTGGTGGGGCTTGGAGCTGAACTTTTGGCATCCTTTGCATTTTTGGACCAACTCCTTGGCCTCTTCTAAGGCAGTCGTCCAGAAGAAACCGTGCCGAAAGGCTTTGGCGACGAGTGCTCTTGAAGCCGCATGGTGGCCGCATTCACCTTGATGGATGTCTTTGAGAATCGCTTGGCCTTGCTCTGGCTCTACGCAGCGCTGGTAGACACCAGTGACGCTGCGCCTAACCAGCTCTCTGTTGACTATGGTATAGGCTGCCGCCCGGCGTTGTACTTGCTGAGATGAGGTCTCATCAGTTGGTAGCTCTTTGTTCACCAGGAATTTGAGGATGGGCTGGGCCCATGAGGGTGCTGCTATTTCTTCGACTACCAGAACTGTGACTTCGACAAGGGCGGCTGGGCTGGGAGGTGGTGGGTTGGAGTCAACAGCCGCTTGCTGGGTTGATGAAGTCCCCAGGCCAACTGGCGCGGTCCTTGGGCCGAGTTCTGGAATCTTCGAGTCCGCCACCACAGTTCCCGGGCCGGGTTCCGTAGTCCCTGGGCTAGCCTCGACTGTGGCGGCTCTGGAGTCATCTGCGGAGATCCTTGTGCCGCCTGCCGGGGCTCTGGAGTCGGATCCGACGTCTTCGGGAGGAGCCGGTACGAAGATGGAGTCTGATTCTGGCTAGGGCTTGACGGACGGCTTGAGAAGGCGTTGAAGGGCGACACCAGATGGTATTGCTTGGCAGGTAGAGCCGATTCGTGCTAGTGCATCTGCTTGGTTGTTGTCATTCCTTGGTATATGAAGGAACTCGCATCCTTCGAAATACCCGCTGAGTTGCTGCACGAGTAAACGGTAGCTCGCCATGTTTGCATTTTTCGCGTCCCAGTCGTCGGATGATTGCTGGACCACTAAGTCCGAGTCACCATAACACAAGATCCGGCGGATGCCAAGCTCTTTGGCAAGCCAGAGCCCGTGGATGAGCGCCTCATACTCGGCGACATTATTGGAGGCGGCAAAGTGGATTTGCAGCGCATACGTGAGCTTGTCGCCTTTGGGAGAGGTGAGGACGACGCCGGCTCCCAAGCCAGTGCGCATCTTGGAGCCGTCGAAATGCATCCGACAATGGGTGGAATCAGGTGCTGGAGGCAGGTACTGGGTCTCGGCCCAATCGACGAGGAAGTCGGCCAGTGCTTGTGATTTGATAGCGGTGCGGGGCTGGTAGTAGATGGTGTAAGGAGCCAGCTCTATGGCCCACTTGGCCACTCGACCAGAAGCATCTCGGCTACCGATGATCTCGGCAAGTGGGGCCGTGCAGACCACCATGATTGGATGCTCTTGAAAGTAAGGCTTCAATTTCTTGGCAGCAAAGTGTACGCCATAGCACATCTTCTGGTAGTGGGGGTAGTTTTGCTTGGAGGTCGACAGTACCTCGCTCAGGTAATATACTGGTCTCTGGACAGGTAGCGCCTTGCCTTCCTCCTTGCGCCCCACTACAATGACTGTGCTGACTACCCGGCTGGTGGCGGCGATGTACAGGAGCATAGGTTCCTTAGGAGTCGGAGCCGCCAGGACAGGCGGAGTAGTCAACATCTTCTTCAACTGGTGAAAAGCTTTGTCCGCCTTATGGTTCCACTCGAAAAAAGTGGTCTTCTTCATGAGTTGGTATAAGGGGAGAGCTTTCTCGCCCAACCGACTGATGAATCGGCTGATGGACGCTAAGCAGCCGGTGAACTTCTGCACATCCAGCAGTCGGCTGGGTACCTCCATTCTCTCGATGGCCTTGATTTTTACTAGGTTGCATTCTATGCCGCGTTCAGAGACCAGGAAACCTAGCGGCTGGCCGGCTGGTACTCCGAAGACACACTTCTCGGGGTTGAGCTTGATCTGGAACCGGTGCAGGTTCTCAAAGGTCTCCTTGAGGTCTTCCAGCAGTGTTCCACGCTTTTCCGTTTTCACCACTACGTCGTCCACGTAGACGTGGGTGTTCCTGCCGAGCTGCTTGAGGAGACACTTCTGCATGCGACGCTGAAAGGTGGCGCCGGCATTCCTCAAGCCGAACGTCATGGTGAGGTAGCAGAATGCTCCAAACGGCGTGATGAAGGCGGTCTTCAATCTGTCAGCCGGGTTCAGCTTGATCTGGTGATATCCTGAGTATGCATCCAAGAAACTCAACAACTCGCATCCGGCTGTGGAGACTATCACCTGATCGATTCTTGGTAGAGCAAATGGGTCCTTGGGGCAGGCCTTGTTGACGCTCGTGTAGTCAATACACATTCGCCACTGCTTGTTCTTCTTTAGTACCAGGACTGGATTTGCTAGCCACTCCAAAAAGAAAACTTCCATAATGAAGCCGACTGCTAGGAGTCGGGCTATCTCTTCTCCGACAACTCTTCTCTTCTCTTCTGATAAGTGGCGCAGGGGCTGCCTGACCGGCTTTGCATTAGATCATACATGTAACTTGTGCTCGGCGAAATCCGTCCGTACACCTGGCATGTCTTTGGGGGACCATGCGAAGATGTCCCGATTCTCATGGAGGAAATCGACGAGCTCGCCTTCCTATTTGCTGTCGAGGTTTGCACCTACGACGGCGTACCTCTCTGGGTGCTTCGGATCCAAGGATATCTTCTTTGTCTCTTTAGCCGGCTTGAACGAACCATCAGCCTCCAACTCTTTTGGGCCAGGCGATACCTTAGGCTGCTTGCCGGCCATCGCCACAACTCGCTCAAGGAGCCGCTTCTCAGCCGCGATTACCAGGGACTCGGCCAGCCGACTGCTCTCAGCTGCGCAAGCAGACGACTTCCAGTAGTCGCCTGCCATAGTCAGAATTCCCCTGGAACTGGGCATCTTCATCTTGAGGTAAGCGTAGTGGGGGACCTCCATGAACTTGGCCAAGGCGGGTCGGCCAAGTAGCGCATGGTATGGGCTCTCAAGGTCCACCACCTCAAACCAAACAGACTCTCTTCGGAAGTGATCTTTGTCCCCAAAGAGGACGTCCATCAGGATCTTGCCGATCGGCGAGCAGGAAAGCCCAGGTACAATGCCGTGGAACACTGTCCGGCTGCTCTGAAGCTGTCTTTGCTTGATTCCATGGTATCCTTGTACAGGATATTCATGCTGCTGCCCCCGTCTATCAGAACTTGCGAGAAACGCGCGGCCCGTTTGTCCGTAGCAAAGGTGGCGTCCAGGACCAAGGCGTAGGAGCCCGGACTCGGCATCACTTCTGGGTGGTCAGCCCTGCTCCAGCTGATGGGCTTCTCAGACCAGTGCATGAACTCTGGCGTCTTTGAGGCTACTGCGTTCACCTCTTGTCGCTGCAGCCGCCTGCGGCGTCGATCATCAGCCATACTGGTGAACACCATGTAGGCTCCATGTTCTTCAGGGTATTCGTCTTGTACTGCGCCGACTGGCCTGACTGCCGGCTGCTGGGGCGGAGGCGGAGGCGGCTGCCCAGCAGGCGGGGTGGCAGGAGGCCATCTTCCTTGGCGATCCTGGTGAGCCAGTGGCCCTTTCGGGTGGTGTGATACGACGGCTTTGCGCCGCTGTGGAACTTGCAAGGTCCATCCAAGGTCTGCTCATAGGAGAAGGCCTGCAACCAGTTAGGCTTGCCGCCTTTCTGTCGCTTGGGCGGAGGCTGCTTTTCTGGCTGCTGGGCTTCAACGGTCGCGACCTACCGGCTGCTGGAAGCCGGCTGTGGGGCCTTGCGCTTGTTGTCGCCCTGCTGTTGTCACCGGCCGGCGTCTGCCGCCGGAGTTCTTGGAGCTTGAGGAGCCACTTTGCCAATTGTGCTGATTTGAATTTCCGCCTTCATGGAGGAGTCGGCCGTGGCGTACTTGTCCGCTATGATCAGCAGCTCGTCAAGGGTTTCTGGCTCATTGCAGAGGAGCTTGTGCTTGAGGAGGGTGCCTTCTCGGCACCCGACTGTGAAGTACTCGATGGCATGCACCTCGTGCACGCCCTTGCAGGAGTTCCGGAGCTCAGCCCAACGCGTGAGGTAGTCGCGAGTCGACTCGTCAGGACCTTGCACGCACAAGGAGAGCTGACGAGGCTTGGGAGGACGCTTGTACGTGCTGGTGAAGTTGGGGACGAACGCTTCGGTGAAGTCGACCCAGCTGTTGATGCTGCGGGGCTTTAGGCTGTTCAGCCATGTCCGGGCCGTGCCCTGGAGCATGAGCGGAACGTACTTTACGGCGACACGCTTGTTGCCGTTTGCTATGCTGACAGCCATGGAGTAGTCGACTAGCCAGTCTTCTGGCTTCACGGAGCCGGTATACTTGGGCGTGTCTCTTGGGAGCGTGAACCCTCTGGGAAAGGGCTCGTCCCGAATGCGGGGCCCGCAACAAGGCGGACCCAGCTCGTCTTCTTCTTCCAGCGCCAGGGACTGGTGAAGTCGGTCGATCCGGTGGCGGGCGTCATTCTCTCCAACTCCCTCTCGGCGGCCAAGGCGGTCACCGAGAGTCGGATGGTCAACAGGCGGCGGGGAGACTGGCCTCTCCTTACGGGGAGGGGGAGGCGGACAGTCGTCCCGTCGTTCCACTGCTCTCGGGCGGCCATCTCGGTCGCGCTCTATGGTAATGCGAGTCCGACTGTGGTTGACAGCCGGCTCCTTGTCCTTTCTTCCTTGGGCGCCGCCAGTCGGCGTCCGAGACGTCGCGCCTTGATCTCGGTGCGGGTCGTCGTTTGGCCGCTGTGGCGCCTCCGTGCGGCAGCCGGCCTCGTTCTGCGCGGCGGCCGCGTCGAGGAGCCGCTGGACTCGCTCCATCATGAGGCGGCGTTATTCGCCCTTGAAATTGTCCAGCTCATCCGCCGCTGCCTGGGCGGCTCGGATGTTCTCCGCTGGTGTAGCGTACACGGGGCGGCTTGTCCCAAACAGGCTGGCGATGGCTACGCCACGCTGCTGGACCGCGCCAAGGCGGCTGGGCCCTGCCGGGGCCGGCGAGCCGCCAATGGCGCGATCCATCTCCCGCTGGTAAGCTTCTGACAAGCGTCTCATGCTGGCCAGCTTCTTCGCGCCTTCAACGAGCTGAAGGCGGCGCGCTTCTAACGTCTCTGCGTCAGCATCTTCCGGAATGGGCGCAGTTAGGTCTTGCAGCGCCGCGCCGAGTGAGTCGGGCGCTCCTCCGCTAGGGAACTCGTCATGACTGATGACTAGCACCTCAGTGACGGTGCTTCCGTCGCTCTCTGTGTGGGGGAGAGGTTCGTCGTAGACCACCAAGTTGGTGGGGAACGCGTCGAGCGACGCGGTGTCGGAGTCGACCAGCATCGGGTCGGTGGAGCCTATGGACTCCAAGTCTACGGCTGGCCCGCCGGAAATGTGGAGTTGATCGAGGAGGCCCGCGAGGAGGTTCTCGGGGCCGCCCGTGCCTGCGTCGGACGCAGGTTCGTCGGAGAGGCGGACCTCACCGACAAGTTCGGCCAAGGAGCTGGCTGCGCAGGCGATCTCAACGCCGCGCAGCGTGTTGATGCAAACTTTGTCTGGCGTGCCTGGCTGGCTGCGCTCGCCAGGGAGGAAAAGGGTTCCCTTCCAGAACAGATCTCCAGACGGCGGTGCACCAGGCCCCACGGTGGGCGCCAAATGTCGGTAGTTTGGTGCGACATATGCCAACGGATGGCTTATCATGGTGGGGGCGAGTAGAACGTCGCCGGTGCCTGGAAACGGGATGAGGCGAAGACATGCACGCCGGTGAATCTTACCCAGCTTCAGGGCTCTCCGGGGAGATAATACCCCTACTGATGCTCCGCGGGGTCTCCGCATGATCACTATGGCCAAGTGTTTACACGGTTGCTCCTTGAGCTGTTTCTTAGAGGTAGGAGAGGGCAAGGCTAGCTCTCTCCTTCTATCTGGTATGGTCTAGAGCTACTGGGTTCCAACCCTTTGCATGGGTGCCCTGGGGGGTTTATATAGGCCTACCCCCAGGGGTACAATGGTAATTCGTCTGGGTGCGGGCCCAGCCGTCAGTGCCTTTGGCCTCCGATTTCTCTACTGACTGCTGGGGCCCGCCGGTTGGTGGGCCTCGCCGACTGGTCTGGTACGGAGCCGACAGGCCGCGTCCGCCGCGGGCGGGTCTTGCCGGCTGCTGATTACCGTAGCCGTGCTTCTGATGACGCGGGCTTGGTCATGGGGTCGTGGCAGCGATCACTATTGCCACTCCCCATCACATCTTGATCAATGGCGCATGGGGCCCAGGGGAGGGCTCGGCCGACTCCCCAGGCCGACTCCTGACGGATCCGACTGGCGGTCCTCTCGCCGTCTCCTAGGGTCTCACTGACTGGTGGGACCTACTGCTTCCGGGCCGTTCAGACAAGCTGTCGTGGGCACAGGACTCGGTACTATGGTGCTGATGTCAGGGCCGGCAGGGCAACAGTGCCACACCGCACGGAGATCTTCCCGAGTACGGCGTGCTGTGGCCATGCCTGCCCTTGGTAAGGGGCGGGAGTGGGCTTCACTGTAGCCACTCCACTGCCCCGTCCCCTTTGATGAGGTCATGGGTTTGTTGGAGTCGCCGGCCGACTCCCCAAAGCCGGCTTCTCTGGAAGTCATCCCTGGGACTCGGCCGTGAGCGGGCAGTCGGCCGCCCTGCCGACGACTCCTCAGGAGGCAGCTCTTCGCCCTGGGGTCTTGAGGGGCGCAGCCTGCCCCGATGTCTTGAAAGGTTATGGGACTCGGGTTGGCCTACCCGTGGCCCATTACTCCGACAATTTCCTTCCTATCCGTCAGATATAAATCAGACGGCCTATATTGTAGGATGGCAGGCACACCATCATCACCAACTCTGATTTTAGTAAGAGTAGAGTTGATACACGCCGACAGGTGGGCCCAATGGTCGTGAGATAATGTGATGCAACACTAGAGGTGCCACGTGGAGCGTTTAACTAGTCAACTAGTCATGTCTTGAGCAAATACAAAGATGTACGATGAGCCCCATGACTGTATAATAACCACAAAACATAAATGGTGACCATAATGAGTGAATTCTGAAGTCCAATGTACGTTTCATGCTTTCACTTCAAATAAAATGATCGTCACTGTATATATCGCGAGAGAAAGATGAAACATGCGTGAATATGCTAGGGGCGTACTTTTAGAGGACCTGAAGATAGTTTGTGTGCGTACGTGAAAGGGGCGTAGAGGGGGTGTATGCGATGGAGAGAGAGATGCTCTTCGTTTCTCTTTATTATGACTAACTTTATATATATTATAAAAATATAAAATTTCACAGTGCGAAATAAATATCATTGTGGGCACCATGCAATGCAAATTAACGTTCATATTCCTCCATACAACTTTGTAATTTTGTATATATGTAGAAATTCTAAAATAATTTTTTGGCCACACTTTGAGTGGTTTTATTCAAAAGGAATGTTGTATGCGAAATAAACGTGAAGAGAGGGCATTTTAGATCAATGAGGTACGTGATGTAACATGTGTGAATGTGTAGTTGATGCATTTGGCAAGGCCTGGAGAGGTATGTTTGTGTATTACGTATTCGAGAGAGGCATGGATAGAGGGGTTGGCGGGGGAGGGGCGTGGGAGAGATAGCACAAGAAATGAGAGTGTTCTAGAGAGAGAGACGAATATGACGTCACGGCGAGAGATTCCCTTGAGTGTGTATATACAAGGGGGGAGGGGATAGAGGCACGAGGAGAAATTTTGTGTGTGGTGTCTGTGTTGGTATGTGTGGGTGTGAGAAGATAACGAGACCTGGGGTAGAGGGTGTGTCACCTGGTGAGGTCCGGTGGGCCGAGGTGAGGCCCTTGGTTCGGTTCCATCCTGCGCCACATTGATCGGCCCGTGGTGCATTTTGGGAGACCCATGGAGGACTAGTCGTACAAGACAAAGATAGTAGAGTCGTGAAGGACTCTGTGTCCACTAACAAAGCCATCTAGGATTTGTAACCCTAGGTCCTCGGACTAAGGTAACCCCTTATCTCTGATATTACTATTCATCCAACCTAACTTTAAGGGGCATCCTACAGAATGCTCTACTAGAATCATACTCATCAATTAGGAAGAGAGGTGGAGACAATGCGTGAGAGAGAGGCCTAAAGATAATGTGCATGCGGGAGACACGTAGGCAGGTTTATGTATATAGAAAGGGTCGATGGGGATTGTGCTTGTGTATGCTTGTGAGAGGAAGAGTGCTTGTGATAAAGGTTAGTGAAAACAGTCGTAAATGGTTACGAGAGGGAGGGATGGTTATATCGAGAGCATGTCTGCCAGAAAGACACCTCGGGAGAGAGTGTGTGAGCTTGTGTGAGAGACCACCAATGGAGAGTGAAACTACACATAAAAGACTGATGTACACATTGATTAAAATATAAATTATATCCAAATATTAGGATGGGATCATGATATTTTTGCAATTCGCATAAGGAACGGTCATTGATCCATCAGACATCTATATTCAATCGAATTTGAGCATGTCTCTTTTATTATTCGACATAATTGATCCACATAGTTAGTATTTTGAACTCCAGACAATGCATCTCTTTACCAATCGAATATAAACATGAGTATAGTTCATGTTGTGTGTGTAAAGCACATTATACATACACAAGCTACACAATGAACATTATAAATAGCTAGCTATGAACTAGCATACATTTGAATTCAACTTAAGGTGGTTTAAAAAAATTCGAATTCAACATGAAGTCCATTCAATTATTTGAATTCGATATCATGGCATTTGTAAATCATACCTAAATTATGGGGCACCAATCTTTGTTCTGCTTTTGTACATAATAGCATATATAGTCATGTACAAAATAGATTCAAATTTACCTCCTCCATTCCAAAATAATCGTAGTTATAAGATTTTCAAGTGTCAAAATTTCAAAAGAAGCGCATAATTTAATGAGGTTTTCAAACATAAAAGGTCAAATTTAACGTTGTCTATTTAGGTCAATCCTCAAAGTTCAAGAGTACTCTAAACGTGAATGCTTCTATTTCAAAATTTTGAATGAAGTGCCAAAAGATCCCCTGCTCGCCCGAAACCATGTGAGACCAATGTTTGGTAGAAGGAAATTACTTTTCTAAATCCGACATGTGAAACCTACCGGCCCGACGTCCAAAGGTCTAAACCGGGGTAGGTTTATAGCTTCATCTAGACGCCACGCAAACGCCTCCAAAAAACATTCATACACAATGGCCACCTAAGCACACATGTGCGCGGCCGAAATCGCTCCCGCCCACAATTTGGGACACCTGGGATTACCATCCAACCCCCGACCTGCAGTAGGTCCAAAATTTAAGAGGGGGGCAAAGTTTGTACTTTCCCCAAATTTCAAACAAGCACGTTCCATCTATTCAAAAAAACAAAAACAAGCGTGTCCCAGACCGAAACATGGTTCTCCCTTAGCTCCCCCACCCCCCGTCTGATTCCCCATTCGTACTCCATGGGTGCCAAAACTACCTCTCCACTAGCCGAGAAACCCCGGCGTCCTCCGTCCACCACCCCATCCCACCCATCAACGCCGCCCTCCTCCATCACGCAGAAGCCGATACCCCAACGTCGTCATCCACCGCAATCGCAACGCCCTCGGCGGCTAGTAGTTGAAGCCGAGGCCAAGCTGCCTCCAGGACGCCGATGTGTGCCATACCCGAGCCAGTTCAACCATGTCGTCCTACGCCTCACCGCTACTACTCCAACTTCACCACCGTCCACCACACCAGAGTTGTTCCCGCTACGCCATCCTTCGCCGCCTCGGATCTGCTTCCCCTCCGCCGACAGATGGCCACCGCAACACAGTCAACAATTTGGCCATGGGTTCATCCATGGATCCACCCTCCTCCAAAACATCGGTTCCCCTGGTAAAAACAAGAAAATTGCCACAGCATCAGGAGTACTGGCAACCAGAAATGGTACTCATCTTCCCTTATTCGTGCAAATCTTACGTGTCTGCTTGCACGGTATTCATCCCACATAAGACACATGTTGACCGCTTCTTCCTGATACTAGATGTTTCTGGTAACTCGCGATGCACAAGGTTTCTCCTCATATATTATTTCACCTTAGCTAGAGGTCCGTCGCCCCCCTGGATTTCAATTCCTTGTCAATTGATTCCATATTAAAGGAAGCATTCCCCGGTGTAACAGGTGCTAGTCCGCCTATTACACCGGGGAAGCAGCGCCTCAATGTTTATCTTAGGGGTGTGTGGGGCCTAGGAGTTGTTGGCACCCAATCTGGAGGTCGGCCGGGATTAAAGGGATAACATGGGAGTGCTACCAAGCACGGCGGTGGTGTGAGGTCAAGGGGAGGATGGGGTAGGGTAGCGGAGGTAGGGGTCTGGGCTGGTGGTCACTGGCGGTTCGAGAAAGATTGTCAATAGTGACTAGCGGGAGATAGATGAATGCCATCTGCCCATTCCTTATAGATCGGATGGTTCATAAAAAAATTGACTAGCCTATTTATTTTCAGTCGACTATTATTTTGATAGGACCACATGTGGTGGTGTGCTGGAGGAGTACCTGCATTTCCTAGCCATCCCTGTGCTCATATATTACAAAATCATACGAAGTAGAATCTAATTTTGTTTGCCATGCAATGTTGTAGAGCTAACATATGTCTCCTGTCATTTATTTGTTAGCCACCTGCTATCTTCTACTTTTACAGTGCACTAGTTCTGCACACACTTCACCCATACTCTCACTATTGTTTTCTTATGAATCGGTATTTCAGACTCTACCAACCGGTTGATAGAAGCACAAAATAAAAGAGATAAGCAGCTCCAGATTTCTTCGGGCTTAGGCAAGACACGTTTCATCCTTATGAAGGGTGCAGTCTCAGCAGATGGAGACGGTAAACGTAGCTCTGGAGTTGATGACCTCGGTCGCCACAAACCACCATCCCAGGTGCTTGCTTTAACTTCACGGTGTCATATGTGGTTGCATGTTGGATATGGTGTCTAGCTTGTATTCAAAAGGCCGAAGTCGGTCTTTATTAAGATAAGGAAAGATATTTTTTACATGAACTACCATCCGGGGAGCACCGGAAGACAAATAGCTAGTCAGGGCACTGGCCGAGCCAGTGACAAGCCCAGCACAGACAGGCATCACCTGGAAGCCAACTAAAAAGCCACGATGGTGGCAAAGCAGCCCGCCTCCCACCAGGATCTCAGGTCCTCGATGATCATGCTCACCACTCTAGCCAGATGTCTAGCTTGTATTGCTTCCAATTTGGTTAAATTGCATCTGCTTAGCTTACACATTATACCTTCGAATATGACATGCCTTCCTATTTTTGGTACATAGTAGTACATCTGTCTATTAACCATGTTCATACATCAAGCTAATGTTCTTGTGTATCCCTCATCAATCACTTATGATGAGACAGTCACCCAAGTGGGTTACTGTGAGAAAATATGCTCTTTTAAAGAATGCAGCGTGAGCCTCCCCACATGATTCTCAAGAAACAACAAGCCTAGATGAATATAGTGAACGTAGCTCTGTAGTTGATGACCGCATTTCCCCTACACCAGCATCACAGGTGCTTGCTCTAACTTGGCAGCGTGATATGTGGTTGCATGTTGCATATGGTCTCTAGATTGTAATTCTTCCAATCTGGTTAAATTGCATGTGCTATTATGCTTAGTTTATACATTATACCTGTTAATGTGACATGCCTTCCTATTTTTAGTACATAGTACATCTGTTTGTTAAGCATGTCCTTACATAAAACTATTGTTTTTTGTATCCCGCATCAATCAATATGACGAGACACCTTTAGTATATGTAGTGTGATATTAGTTGCATCTTTCATATGATTTATAGCATGTGCAACTTCTAATTTGTTGAAACGCCATTTAAGATGGGATGCTTTTAACTTGGCAGAGTCATATTGGTTGCATCTTTCATGTGGTGTATAGCTTGCATGGCTTCTTATTTGCTGAAAAGGCTTCTGCTTAGTTTACGCATGCAAACAGTTGTGACTATGCCATGCCATCCTGTTTTTCGTACATATTCCATCCTGGTATCATGTGTTTGCCTTACATCAAAGTAGTGATTGCCAGCATCATGCATGAATGAGTTCTGAAGAGTGAATTTTATTGATTTTTCTTGTCGGGTATACTTGACAATTCAAAATCAATAAAGAGGAAGGAAATTAGCAAGGCAGTGATAAAGGTGCTCCTTCCAAATGGAGGGCCTCTACAGATTCTACTCCGCCACCCCCAAGATTATTTGCAAGACACACATGCATAGACACTCAACGTAGTTGTGTTGATGATGAGCACGTCTCCCCTAGTGCACCATCACAGGTGCTCCCTCTAACTTGGCATTGTTATATGTGGTTTCATGTTATGTATGATGTCTAGCTTGTATTGCTTCTAATTTTGTTGAATTCCATCTGCTTACTTTACACATTATACTTGTGAATAATACACGTGTTCCTATTTCTAGAACATACAATATCTATCTATCACACCATGGTCTTACATCAAAGTACTATTGTTGTGTCACCTACAACAATCACTTATCATAAGACACGTTTGAGTTGGGAGTGTGATATAGGTTACATATCACATTCTTTTCTAGCTTGTACTACTTCTAATATGTTGAAATGGCACTTATGATGAGACAACTTTAACTTGGTAGAGTGATATTCGTTGCACTTTCATATGGTGTGTAGCTTTCATTGCTTCTAATTTGTTGAATGCCTTCTGCTTAGTTTACACATCATACCTATGAATATGCAATGCTATCCTTTTTTCTTACACATTCAATCATCCTATCATGCGGTCGCCTTACATTAAAGTAGTGCTCGTCAACATCGTGCATCAATGGGTTCTGAAAAGTGAATTCTTATTCATTTTTCTTGTGGGTTTGACTTGACAAGGCAATGCAATTAAGAAATAGGAAGGAAAAATAAGGCAGGGACTGATGGCGGTCTTCCGGCAAAACCAACATCCCAGGTTCTTTCTCTAGCTTGGCAGTGTGATATTGGTTGCATCTTTCATGTGGTGTCTAGCTGGCATTGCTTCTTATTTGTTGAAATGGCTTCTGCTTAGTTTACACTAACATTTGTGAATATGCCATGTCGTCCTGATTTTTGTACATATTCCATCCTGGTATCATGTGTTTGCCTTACATCAAAGTAGTGATTGTCAGTATCATGCATGAATGAGTTTTAAGAGTGAAATTTATTGCTTTTTCTTGTCGGTTTTACTTGACAATTCAAAATCAAGAAAGAGTAAGGAAATTAGCAAGGCAGTGGATAAAGGTGCTCCTTCCAAATGGAGGGCCTTTACAGATTCTACTCCGCCACCCCCAAGATTATTTGCATGACAACACATGCATAGACACTCAACGTAGATGTGTTGATGATG
This sequence comes from Triticum aestivum, assembly GCF_018294505.1. NCBI lineage: Eukaryota > Viridiplantae > Streptophyta > Magnoliopsida > Poales > Poaceae > Triticum > Triticum aestivum. The sequence continues at coordinate 640,801,330 of NC_057797.1, read as the reverse complement.
AGCACGTCTCCCCTAGTGCACCATCACAGGTGCTCCCTCTAACTTGGCACTGTTATATGTGGTTGCATGTTATGTATGATGTCTAGCTTGTATTGCTTATAATTTTGTTGAATTCCATCTTCTTACTTTACACATTATACTTGTGAATAAGACACGTGTTCCTACTTCTAGAACATACAATACCTGTCTATCACACCATGTTCTTACATCAAAGTACTACTGTTGTGTAACCTGCAACAATCACTTATCATAAGACACGTTTGACTTGGGAGTGTGATATAGGTTACATCTCGTATTCTTTTCTAGCTCATACTACTTATAATTTGTTGAAATGGCACTTATGACGAGACCATTTTAACTTGGTAGAGTGATATTCGTTGCATCTTTCATATGGTGTCTAGCTTTCATTGCTTCTAATTTGTTGAAATGCCTTCTGCTTACTTTACAGATCATAGTTGTGAATATGCAATGTTGTCCTTTTTTCGTACACGTTCAATCATCCTATCATGCGGTTGCCTTACATTAAAGTAGTGCTCATCAGCATTGTGCATCAATGGGGTCTGAAAAGCGAATTCTTATTCATTTTTCTTGTGGGTTTGACTTGACAAGGCAATACAATTAAGAATAGGAAGGAAAAAAATAAGGCAGGGACTGATGGCAGTCTTCCGGCGAAATCGGCATCCCAGGTGCTTTCTCTAGCCTGGCACTGTGATATTGTCTTGCATGTTGCATACGGTGTCTAGCTTGCATTGCTTCTCATTTGTTGAAATAGCTTCTGCTGAGTTTTCACAAACAGTTGTGAATATGCCATGTCGTCCTGTTTTTTTGTACATATTCCATCCTGGTATCATGTGTTTGCCTTACATCAAAGTAGTGATTGTCAGTATCATGCACGAATGAGTTCTGAAGAGTGAATTTATTGTTTTTTCTTGTCGGTTTTACTGGACAATGCAAAATCAATAAAGTGGAAGGAAATTAGCAAGGCAGTGGATAAAGGTGCTCCTTCCAAATGGAGGGCCTCTATAGATTCTACTCCGCCACCCCCTAGAAGATTTGCAAGACAACACATGCATAGACACTCAACGTAGCAATGTTGATGATGAGCACTTCTCCCCTAGTGCACCATCACAGGTGCTCCCTCTAACTTGGCACTGTTATATGTGGTTGCATGTTACGTATGATATCTAGTTTGTATTGCTTCTAATTTTGTTGAATTCCATCTGCTTACTTTATGCATTATACTTGTGAATAAGACATGTGTTCCTGTTTGTAGAACATACAATATCTGTCTATCACACCATGTTCTTATATCAAAGTACTATTGTTGTGTAACTTGCAACTATCACTTTTCACAAGACGCGTTTAACTTGGGAGTCTAATATAGTTTACATCTCGCATTATTTTCTAGCTTGTACTACTAATTTGTTGAAATGGCACTAATGACGAGACAATTTTAACTTAGTAGAGTGATATTCATTGTGTCTTACATATGGTGTCTAGATTTGATTGCTTCTAATTTTTCAAAATGTCTTGTGCTTAGTTTACATATCATAAGCTGTGAATATGCAATGGCACTAATGATGAGAGACCTTTAACTTGGTAGTGTGATGTTGTTTGCTTCTTGCATATGATTTATTTCTTGTACAGCTTCACATTTGTTTAAACGCCGGTTATGACGAGACACTGTTAACTTGGCAGAGTGATATTTGTAGCATCTTTCATATGATGTCTACCTTCTATTGCGTTGCTTCTAATTTAGTGAAATGCCTTCTGCTTAGTTTACACATCATAGTTCTGATTATCTCATGTCGTCCTGTTTTTCGTACATATTACATCCTCCTATCATGTGGTTGTCTAACATCAAAGTTCAGTTCGTTTGTATCACGCATCAATTTGTTCTGAAGAAATAAATTTTTATTCCTTTTTCTTGTCGGCCTAACTTAACATGGCACAGAGAAAGAGGAAGGAACACAGAATGACAGGGGATGGTGTTAGTACTGAGGACACACGGAAATGGAAGCGGAACAATTATGCAGATTTTGCTGGTACTGCTGGTGCAATAGAAGGTCAAAGTCCAGCGGAAAATTGTACAGGGTATCCCGTGCTACACGAGCTGCAAAACAAGCCAAACAAAAACCAATAGCTGCCACCAAACAAGCAGAGACAACCATAGTTGTTTGAACACCTTCCACAGTACCACCAGCTGCACGAGTTACTCGTTTGTCAACTCAGCTAGCAGCATGTTCCCAAGCTCCCTTGCCACCTAACACTACTTCCGAAGCACTCTTGACATAAGACGAGTTGGTAAGATCAGATGAACCTTGTGAGCTTCAACAACAAGAAGGTAGTTGTTGGAGTCAAGTTATAGTTGCATGCTTCTTTATATGTAGTCTCGCAGTTTGATGTACACTAACACTTCCTATGTTCGTTGTTGGACTAGCACTTAGGCACAAGAGGAAGCAAACATTAGGGATAATGCTTGATAGGTTAACTAAATCTAGAGGAGGAAGAATGGAGATCCGTTTTGAGGCAGGTTTAAAAAGGCCATATGATGCTACAGAGTCAGCCAAGTTAGTACCAGAGATATCGGTTGCCGTTAGGTGTCATGCACGTATCCTCCCAACATGGATTTAGTATAGGAATGACAAAGACGAAACCCAGTTCAACATCTTCCTCGACCATTTATCTGTAAGTATGGTTATGTATGGAAACTAGTAATATCATCTTGCTCTGTCCCATACTTTCTAGGTTGTTGATAATGAGACTCCCATACTTTTCAACAAATGAGGTTCAAGTTGGATAGCCAAGATAATGCAACCAGACACGCTTGCACCCATGTTTTCAAGTTTGGTCTATGACAGTATCGGTATAACTTGAGGAAAACTCAATTTGAAGGCAAGGCTAACAGCGAACTTGCCCAAACATCTCTAGTGGAAAATATATCAGATGAAGACTAGAGAGGCCTCGTTAAACACTGATATAATCCAAAGTATCAGGTATGTTATATGTATGTGATCGGATCACATGTTGAAATCATATTTACGCAAGTGCCTCAAAATCTATCTTCTTGTAGATGAACTATTCAAAGAACAAGGCCAACCGTACAAAAGTGAAATTCCAACAGATGGCAGGATCTCATAGCTATATTGCACACTGTGGGGCTCTTGTAGTTAGCTGTTGTTTCACTATTTTCACTGTGCCATATTATTAGAACTATATTGACTTGTTCCAAATGCAGAGGGAAGCCCGCAAGGACCAAAATGTACCTGAACCAAATTCTATGGAAATCTTCAAGGACTGTCACACCAGCAATACGAAGGGCATGACTACACCAGTCATAGCCGCTGTTGTAAGTCCTTAATCCTCATGCCTTTTAACTACTACTTACTCTGACTCATGCATTGAACTGCATGGTTTGCAGCCAATCTATATTAATCTTCTCAATTTTATACACAATTGTCTTAGTGTATCATTGCACCTTACAAGGTTTAAAAGAGAGGAGTGATGTTCCTTTGATCTTGATCTGTAATCTAGTTCCATGCTAGACTTGCCCACACAATGTTACAATTTCTTGTTTGTTTGTTCTGAGTTGTTTTGTTTGATATGAATGATGTCATACTATGCTTACCATATTATAGACTTTGTTTCTTTATCCTTAATTGTCAATACAATGTGAAGAAATAGACAATACATTGGCCATGGTACATGTCATATGTTTGGAACCTGGTTTTATTATGTACTTTGCAGTAAAATACAACTAATATTTTACATGGGTTCACCGGAGTAAGTTCTGTATATAGACCAAAGCTATTTTGTTTGGTTTTGTTGCCTCCTTAATATCTTCTGTTCTGGTACTACTAATGTAAAAACTCAACTTTTCAGCAAGCTATGGAAAAAATGGTGGAACTGCCACCTTCTGAAGGTGACGAGGCAACTATAACCGCAATGTCACCTCTTGCTATAGTGGGTCAGTACCTGTCCACTAACAGTGCCAACAACACGTTCCTGCATAATGCTGGGTTGGTTGTTAAGGCAATCTCGTCCAAACTGCCTGATGATCAAGATATGCAAGCTCAAAACAATGTTATATCTGCGCTCCAGACACAAGTCCATTCCCTAACAGAGACCCTTTACGAAACAAGGACATCCATTGTTCGATGTCGTCAAGATATGCATAGTTTTGAAACCAGACTATCAGACATTTGCTATGTTGTTCAGGAGCCTAGGAGAAATGAAGGCGAAGGTTATGGTGCTCCATCGGATAATACAACATGAAAACGTAACAGTCAGGTCAAATGAACCGAGCTTCTGAACTTCTAGTGGTGCATTTATGTGCCATACTGTTAACTTTTATGCCAACCTTCCTTTTGTTTTATGGTTGCAATCTGTTTTGTTGCCATACAAATTTTGTTCTTAACGTGAAGCCACCGGCTGAAGAAAACAGCAAGCCATTTTTGTATAGTGTAGGGTGTTCCCTATATTTGCACTGGTGGCGAACTTTGATGCCCAGTGGATGTAATCTGTGCAATTGACATAATAGCCCAGCGTTAGTTTCGGGCTTATTTATTTCCTACTCTTCTTTTTCCCTGGTTTGTTAGTTGTCGCAACAACCATGGGCCATATACGGACCGTGGTAACCTTGACCCTGCTAAAGGCCGTAGGATCCACGGGCCTCCTACGAGCCATCAGATAAATGGGCCTCCAACGGGCCGTATAATCGGTGGGCCTTAGGCCGTCAGATAAATGGGTCCACATGGGCCGTAAAAGGCTGTATTTGGTATCGGGCCAGCACGGTAACGGGCCGTTAACAGGCCGGAAGACAGCAAATGCTTAATTTTGTCACAGGCATAATGGGTCGTTAATGGGCCAATATAGGACAGGCTGGAAATGGCGCAATGGGTTAACAGGCCACAAACCGGCCGATTATAGCTACGTGCCGAATTTGGCCCATTAGGGGAACAGGCCAGTAACGGGCCGATTATAGCCACGTGCCGAATTTGGCCCATTAGGGGAACAAGCCAGTAACGGGCTGAAAGTAATCGAGGGCCGGAAAGGAGCCCAAGAACGTATGGGCCGTTAGTAGGCCGAATGCTAATACGGGCTGGAAACGACCCATGTGAATCATGGGTCGTTAATTGGTACAAAGAAATTTATTGTTCACTATGGGCTAGAGTCACCGTGGGCCACTAAAGGGCCTAAAAGATACAAAAGGCCTCATATGGGCCGAAAGACGCCGTTGGCCATACATGGGCCGAAAGTGAAACGGGCTGGTGTTATAGTTGACGGCCCACATGACGTTGTTGGGCCGATTTTGGGAAGGCCCTAATGGGCCGTGAGTTACCGGGCCGTAAAATGGGCTATATGCGAATAGACCGTTAACAGGCTTTTCATGCGCCGGCCCGCTAACTTTTGACCAAGTCAAACGGGCCATCCTTTGTAAGCTAAATGGGCTAGTGGTGGGTCATCGCACGTGTTGCTTTGTTCCGGTTCTCTATTAAAAGGAGGCATTAATATCCCTTAGTTTCCAATTGGACCCCGCTGCCACGGGAGGGTAGGACAAAATATAACATGCAAGTTCTTTCCACAAGCACGTATGACTATTTATGAAATACATGCCTATATTATATTTATGAACTAGAGCTAGTGCCGTATAGCCCTATGTTATGACTGTCACATGATGAATATCATCCAACAAATTATCGATCCAATGCCTACGAATTTATCTTATATTGTTCTTGCTAAGTTACTACTGCTATCGTTACTGTTGCACTTGCTACAAAAATACTGCTATCATTATTACCGTTACTATTGCTGCTGTCACTACTATCAAAACTATCATACTACTTTGTTACTGATCACTTTGCTGCAGATAATTAATCTCTAGGTGTGGTTAAATTAACAACTCAACTGCTAATACTTGCAAATATTCTTTGGCTCCCCTTGTGTCGAATCTATAAATTTGGGTTGAATACTCTACACTCAGAAATTGTTGCGATCCCATATACTTGTGGGTTATCAATGAAGGTGTAGTTTGAAGCGTTGCTCACAACCTCGGGTTCGCACAAGGGACTCCCCCATACCTGGCGCGCCAAATATGTCGTGGTGGAACACGATCACCTATGGGCCCATCAGCCCCTTGTGGTTCGGCAAGGGGGCAGGGTGCGTTGCACAAAGAGCAGAGGCCATGGAATAGCACGGCGGGGATGACACTAGTGGTTTTTACCCAGGTTCGGGCCGCTGGGAAGCGTAAAACCCTACTCCTGCTTTGGTGGATTGATGGGAGGACCGTGGTGGACACGCAGTGCTCAATCCGGCAAGGTCGCCTCAGGGAGAGTAGCTACGCATGTAAGAGTGTACAAGGGTCCGAATCCTTTCTTAGGTTGCCATGGCCCTCCTTTTAAAGGCTAAGGGGTTACCACAGTGGCAAATCACTCATTATCTACTGATTAGATAGCCAACACTGCTATCATATCTAACTCTGGCAGTTAGGACAAAGTGCATTAAATGCACTGCTAGGTGTCACGCTGAGGACGCAACCTGGCAAGCCTGCCGCACCGCTTAACCACCCTCTTCCTGTCCGCATGACACGCCTCTGGACAGGTGTCATATAGGGAGAATCTCCCTTCCAAATGGCCGCCACGTGCCAAATGACAACCACTTAATCACTTAGGGGCTTGACACCACACTGATAACTGACTTGATGTAGGATCGAAAGTATGTCTAGAGGGGGGTGATTAGACTACCTGACCAAATAAAAATCTAGCCTTTTCCCAATTTTTGTTCTTGGTAGATTTTAGCAACTTAGAACAAGTCAAGCAATCAACCTACACATGCAATTATAAGAGTATAGCAGCAGAAGGTAAAACAATTGCATATGAAGGTTGAGGGAGTCCTGGATTAGGGGGTCTCCGGACAGCCGGACTGTTGGACTATGAAGTTACAAGATTGAAGACTTCGTCTCGTTTCCGGATGGGACTCTACTTGGTGTGGAAGGCAAGCTAGGCAATATGGATGTGTATATCTCCTCCTTTGTAACCGACCTTGTGTAACCCTAGCCCTCTCTGGTGTCTATATAAACCGGAGGGTTTTAGTTCGTAGGACAACATACGATCATACCATAGGCTAGCTTCTTGGGTTTAGCCTCTCCGATCTCGTGGTAGATCAACTCTTGTAATACCCATATCATCAAGAATAAATCAAGCAGGACGTAGGGTTTTACCTCCATCAAGAGGGCCCGAACCTGGGTAAAACATCGTGTCCCCTGCCTCTTGTTACCATCCTCCTTAGACGCACAGTTCGGGACCCCCTACCCGAGATCCGCCGGTTTTGACACCAACATTGGTGCTTTCATTGAGAGTTCCTTTGTGTTGTCGCCGTTAGGCTTGATGGCTCCTACGATCATCGATGGCGATGCAGTCCAGGGTGAGACTTTTCTCCCCGGACGGATCTTTGTGTTCGGCGGCTTCGCACTGCGGGCCAACTCGCTTGGCCATTTGGAGCAGATCGAAAGTTACGCCCCTGGCCACCAGGTCAGGTTTGGAAGCTTAAACTACACGGCTGATATCCACGGAGACTTGATCTTTGACGGATTCGAGCCCCTGCCTTGTGCGTCAAACGGTCACGATGAGTACGACTTAGCTCTACCATCGGACAGTGTTCAGGAGATCGCACCGGCAGCCGCTCCGACCCTCAATTCGGAGCCAGTTGTGCCATCCATGGACGGGTGGATGGACCCCACCACGGAGGCCTTATCCTCAGCGGCGATCGAGCCGAACATCGACCTTACCCTGCACGAGAGCCGTGTTGTCAAACTGTCGGATCCTTCTCCGGCCACGGACTCCGAACCGCCTGCGCCCGTTCCTATCGAATCCGATTGGGCGCCGATCATGGAGTTTATCTCCGCGGATATTTTTCAGCGCTCACCCTACGACGATGTGCTGAACTCATTAAGGTCTCTCTCCTTGTCAGGAGGATCCTGGCCGAACTATGTCCGGCAGGATTGGGATGTGGATGACGAAGAAATTCGCCGCCCACCCACCACCCACTTAGTAGCCACTGTCGACGATTTAACCGACATGCTCGACTTCGACTCCGAAGACATTGACGGTATGGACGACAATGCATGAGATGAATAGGAACCATTGCCCACAGGGCACCAGACGCCCACTTCATCATATGATGTATATATGGTGGACACACCAAAAGTATACGACGACGAGGAACGGAAGAACTCAACGAAGGATTGTCCCCTCGAGAAGCAGTCAAAGCGGCGGCGTAAGCGCCTCCCCAAATCCCGCCTCGGCAGAAACAACGATCATATAGACCCAGCGTTAGAGCAGGGTGAACAAAGCCGGACCACGGCAACACGGAGAATCAAACGGAACAACCCGACTCTATCAAAGACAATAATCCGGACGACATCACACCGGACAGACACCCGGAGCAACAGAATGCCCATCAAAGGCTTGTTGCCACCGCTAGGAGTCTAAAAAAGCAGAAGCAAAGGCTCAAGGCTGCGCAAGACACACTCAGAAACAGATGGAGTAAAGTACTCAACACAACTGCGAAGTACGGCGGTAATCGCCACACCAAGAGCTATGCGAAGCGGAAGTTGCTACCTGAATTCCACGAGGAGGCCTTAGATCCCCCACAACCAAAAATTAAAATGGCCATTCGACCGGATAGATGACCTCACGGGCAACATAGAGCGGCAAACAACGCCGCACATAAGGCAATACACGATCCACACGAGGGCTCGCATCAAAAGGACGGCGCAACCAGACCCATTTATAGACCACGCAAGCGCGCTCCAGCATACGATGCAACACAACAAACATCCGAACACCACGGTACACCCAGATACATGGGTGCCGCACACACCCTATGTTTCACCGACGAGGTGCTGGACCATGAATTTCCAAAGGGATTTAAACCCGTAAACATAGAGGCATACGACAGAACAACAGACCCTGGGGTCTGGATTGAGGACTATATCCTCCATATCCATATGGCTCGAGGAGATGATCTCCACGCCATCAAGTACTTACCCCTCAAGCTCAAAGAGCCAGCTCGGCACTGGCTTAAAAGCCTCCCCAAAAACTCCATCGGAAGCTGGGAAGAGCTTGAAGATGCTTTTCGGGCAAATTTTCAAGGGACTTATGTCCGACCTCCGGATGCGGACGATTTGAGTCATATAACTCAACAGCCTGGAGAGTCAGCCCGAAAGCTTTGGAACATGTTTCTTACTAAAAAGAACCAAATAGTTGACTGTCCGGACGCCGAAGCCTTGGCAGCCTTTAAGCACAGCGTCTGAGACTAATGGCTTGCCAGACACCTCGGCCAAGAAAAGCCGAGAACAATGGCAGCATTAACAAGCCTCAGGACCTGCTTTTGCGCGGGCGAGGACAGCTGGCTAGCCCGATGCAGCACTAGCGACCCAAGTACGTCTGAAGTTAGAGACGGAAACGGGAAATCACGACGCAACAAAAATAATAAGCGCCGGGATAAAGAAGACAACCCGAAGAGCACGGCGGTAAACACCGGATTCAGAAGCTCTCGGCCAGGTCAGCAAAAGCCGCCCTCTAAAGGCGCCAGAGATGAACTGTCCAGCTTAAACAAAATTTTGGACCAAATATGTCAGATCCATAGCACCCCCGATAAACCTGCAAATCATACCCACAGAGAATGTTGGGTCTTCAAGCAGTCCGGCAAGCTCAACGTCGAACATAAGGGACGGGATACACCAAGCGAAGACAAGGATGAGCCTCACACGCAAAACACTAGGGAACAGAAGAAATTTCCACCAGAGGTCAAAACAGTAAACGTGTTACACGTGATAAAGGGGAGAAGCAAAGCGGCATTCCCAAATAAACATGCCCAAGGGCCTATCACCGCGGAGTTCTGCCACTGGCCGTCTCAGCCAATCACCTTCGACCATCAGGATTACTCAGCAAGTATCCGGAGCGCGGGATGGGCTGCCTTGGTATTAGATCCAATAATTGACGGATACCACTTCACACGAGTCCTGGTGGATGGCGGCAGCAGCTTAAACCAGATATATTAGGACACAATCCGCAAAATGGGGATAGACCCAACAAAAATTTGCCGCAGCAATACCACCTTTAGAGGAGTAACGCCGGGCCCAGGGGCTCATTGTACGGGCTCCCTGCTACTAGAGGTTGTATTCGGCTTCCCCGACAACTTCCGTAGCGAAAATTTAACCTTCCACATTGCCCCGTTCCAAAGTGGCTATCAAGCACTACTTGGACGCGAAGCTTTTGCTCGCTTTAATGCAATACCACATTATGCTTCCCTCATGCTTAAGATGCCCGGTCCACGTGGCATCATTATAGTACATGGAAATATTGAGCGATCCCTGCGCGCCGAAGAGAGTGTGGCTGCCTTGGCAGCCGCACACTAAAACGGCCTCACCAACTAAAGCATTTGATAGGTCGTCAAGACCACGGACAAGGTTAGACAAGTCCGGTGCAGCTATATGTAATTCACACAGGTTTGATGGCTACACCCCAAGGGGCTCAATGCGTGCAGACAAGTGGCATTTTTTACTTATCTTGAACTCTATGTGGTTTCTTCAAACCTACCTTTTTGCATGACAACTTTTCACCTAAGTTCCTCTCTTTTACATATGACCATCATGCTACACCCGTCTAGGATACGGCACAACGGAGACACAGGCGCAGATGTGTAGCAGGGACCCGTTCCAAGGATTCTTTTTAGATTAAGACCCTGTGTCAACCTTTTTTACTGTCTCTTGTTGACACACATCCCTCGGATTCTCTGTACAATTGAGAAGGATGCTAACGTCTTGGCATGTGGCCACGTCAGAATAATGCACGTACCTGGACAACAGGGGCTTCTTACAAAGGGCACTGTTTAGGCCCGGTTTACACCATAAAGACCGAATACCTTAGGGAGTGTTCGGCGTCGCGAGTTTGGCCTTATATGCATCAGCTCCGAATCATGTCTTTGGTCAAATGTTGGGTTTGCCCGGCTCCTGTGTTTTGGTGCCTTACGTTCCGCTCTATCGGCTAAGGTAGCACCAGGTGAACTACTGCGATTGTGCCCTGGGTCATCCGGATGAGCACCTCAGTAGAGAAAGCTAAAAACTGACTGTCATGATATAGCGCGAGACTGGTCAACCACTCGATGACCTAGCGGAATCTTAGAATTCCTCCGCCTTAATGAAGGGCCGTTTCCCGGCCGAGCATGTACGCACCCCGAATTCGGGTAAGTGCGGAGCCACCAGGGGCTATATAGTAGCCTCACTGTCAAACTCCTATGGCTAAGTGAAAGTGTTAAAGCATTGTAGTCCGGTTGCCTAGTTCGCTGCGCTATCACCTCCTTATTAGGACCAAGATGTTGGATTAAGTGTGAATACAAGTCTTCTGCGAACACCCCCGCATTATATGCGTGGGGGCCGAAGCCGACGACTGCAATCTTTCAGGTTATACACATGTATACATAAACGGCTGCACAGCAGCATCACAATACTTTTCGGCACAAGTATAAATACAACCTTGATAAATTCAATAAAACAATGTTTTTACAATGGGAATACATGTCACTCAAACATAATATTCTTCGAGCACTGGGCCTCCATCAAACGAGCGCCTTCAAGAACTTCTTCAAAATAGTGCTCGACAGCCACTCGGCCTATGGACAAACCCTGCGCCGAAACGATGGTAGCATCCATCTCCACCTAGTATGCTTTGACACGGGCAAGGGCCATCGGCGAACCTTCTATACACGCCGACCTCTTCATCGCATTGATGTGGGGCACCGCACCAAGGAACTGCTGCACTAAGCTGAAATAGCTGTTCGGCTTTGGCTTTTCCGGCCACAGATGATCTACGACGGACCTCATGGCAAGTCCGGACAATCTATTGAGTTCGGCCCATTCGGCAAGCTGATCAGTTAGTGGAAGCGGACGCTCTAGAACATTATACTGCAACCAGAATAGCTTGTCCACTTCACGATCTATTTGATCTCAGAAGTATTCGGCCGCATCGACAGCACTCCCCGTCAAATCCAGATATGTGTCTGCCGAACTCCACAACCGATCTAGAGGGGCATACCGCGGATCTCCGAACTTCCTCCGCAGCAAAAAGGGCTTCCCAGCCACAATATCACTGGCTTCACGTAGCTCCTCCTTCTTCGCTCTCATGGCAGAGCGGGTGTCATTGGTTGCCATCGTGGACTTTTCGAGGTCCGTCGCCTTCGCTCGGTTTTCTTCTTCAAGGAACTGGCAACGGTCGGCAGTGTCTTTTAACTTTGCAGCCATCTTGGCCATTTTCTCTTTGCTCTCGCAATGTGCGGCCTTCTCGGCTTTCAACTCTTGTGCCGCCTTCAAAGCAGCCGCATTACTACTCCTTGCTTGTTCTTTGGCTCGGGCAAGTCCGCCCGAAGGGTTTCCACAGTGGCGGCTCCATCTGCAGTCACAAAATATTAAAGATACCGGCATCATGCTTCTCTTACTATGTGACATTCACCAGAAAATATCACTTACCCTGTGCCTCGTCAAGCCTCTCGTTAACATGCTCGATGTCGGCATCCGCCGCATCCAGTTGCCGCTTTAGTTCGGCAAACTCATGAGCCCAGCTAGCCACCGGAGCTTCCACTACCTGCACATTAGAGCGGTATGGTTATCACCTGGGACTATGATCCTTTGCTTGCCGCCTTTCTTGGTGACAACCAGAGTCTCAGGGGCTACTATCTACACAGGGCACACCTAAAAATGTGCGGTACTATCACAAATGTATATCATTTTATGTACCTCAAAGCCCGCTAGTAGACTCATAAAGGCGTCATGCAACCCGCTTTCGGCGGACGAAATCCATTCCATCACCATACCCATCAACGTACGGTGTTCTTCCGAGATGGTCACTCGCTTTAGCAGATCCCTCGGTGCGTCCGACTGCATACCAGACGGTGCCGGACTCCTTTGTTTGCTCACTCAAGAGGCGGATGCTGGGGACTTTGGGTGACTATAGGATTATCTTCTGGCCTCACCGGATTTGGAGAAACCCTCCGTGACGACACTTCAAGGTCGCCCGCTTCTTGAGCGGGGGAGTCCGGAGGAGGCGTTTCGCTCTCCATCATCTCCGGAAGAAGGTCCCCTGAAGACAAGCTCTGTTGAGAAGGGTCAAGATCCGAATTGCAAGACAAACACTTCGGTTATTTTCCTCGGAAGTAAGGTAGAATATCTTTACTATTAAGTTTTTTTTTTGATCACTTACGGCTCGTTAGAGGGCTGATCCCCACGCGGACTTTGTGCGGCAAGAGCACCCCCCAAGGCAGGACCCTCTGTTGGAGACTTCTTCTCCCGTTTGGAAGCCTTGGTTTCCGGATCTTATGAGGCAGTCCTCTTCCTTCCTCGGAGCGAGAGAAGGTCAGAATCTTCCCCTTGGTTATCCTCCCTCATGGAGGCGCTCATTCCCTCGGTTGGAATTGGTAGCGATGGGGGCCCGCTTTCGCCCTCATTATTCCCCCCTTTATCTTCCTTTGAGGGCTCCGGGCAAGGTGCTAGCTCGAGCATCTTTTCCATTACCGGATTGTCCAAACCCTCAGGGAGGGGGGGCCGAATACCGAATCATCTTCGCCTTTGTTAGCCAGTCCTGGTCAAAAAGCGATTTCTCAAAATGACGTCATGATAAATGAAAGACGGTGTGTTCGGCTAGAGGATTACTTACTTGGTCGGCGGTGCGGTTGCTGCTCAGGCCCACGTCCTCGGTAGTATCCGGACACTCCATTTGAGGTCCGAAGAATGATTTATACATATCCTCGTGCGTCAGGCCGAGGAAATTCTGAATAGCGCGCGGTCCTTCGGGGTTGAATTCCCACAAGCAGAGGGGCCGACGTTTGCAAGGTTGGACTCGACGAACGAGCATGACTTGCATTACCATAACCAAACTAAAATCTCCCTCGAAGAGATCCAGGATGCGGCTCTGCAACATGGGCACGTCCTTGGCTGGACCCCAGCTCAGCCCCCTGCTGATCCATGACATCAGTTGTGGTGGAGGGCCCGAGCGAAAGGCGGGGAAGCTACCCACTTGGCACTTCTGGGAGCGGTGATGTAGAACCATTCCCGTTGCCATAATCCGGACACCTCTGGAAAGGAACCTTTTGGCCACGGAGCTCCTGCAATCTTGCTTATTAACGCGCCTCCGTACGCTACATGCTGCCCTTCGACCGTCTTCGACTTCACATCAAAGGTCTTGAGCCACAGGCCGAAGTGAGGGGTAATGCAGAGGAAGGCCTCACATACGACAATAAAAGCCGATATGTGGAGAAAGGAATCCGGGGCTAGATCATGGAAATCAAGCCCGTAATAGAACATCAAACCCCTTACGAAGCGATCCAGAGCGAGGCCTAGTCCTCGGAGGAAGTGGGAGATGAACACGACGTCTTCGTTGGGTTCAGGAGTAGGGACGACCTGCCCTTGGGCAGGCAGTCGATGTGGGAATTCAGCAGTCAGGTACCTTGCCTCCCTCAATTTCTTGATATCCTCTTCCGTGACGGAGGAGGGCATCCATCGGCCCTGAAGGCTGGATCTGGACATGATTGAAGGTCCGAAGCACCTGACCTAGGCTTTGGGTGTTGGAACTCGAGGCGGGGGAAGGATTCAATTGAGCATGGGAGGAAAAAAGTAAAAGCCTTGTCCCTTTATAAAGAGGGTGAATATCAAGCGTCCTCCCCGTGGCCGTTTGGGACTTGCCTAAAATCTAGGAGTCCTAGGCACGGTTGGGTTACCCACGTCCGTATTGATGAGAATCCCCTAATAAGGGGAACACGATCTCTGCTTTGACAAGATGTGTCAAAAAACTGCCTCGCGTTATGTGCGGGGCTAGTTAAAGGAAACGGTTTGAATAAACATCGGGCCATGGCATAACATCATCTTGCCAAAACAAGTCAGCAGATTAGATTTGGGGAAATATTATTCTCTCTACGGTGGAATGTGGAACTTATTTTGCAGGGTCGGACACTATCCTTGTATTCAAATTCTTCCGTGATGTATTCGGAGGAGGAACCTGCCTTGCAATGCCGAAGACAATACTGTGCGCTGGACTTATCGTCATTGAAGCCTGGTCCAGGGGCTACTGAGGGAGTCCTGGATTAGGGGGTCTCCGGACAGCCGGACTATATCCTTTGGCCGGACTGTTGGACTATGAAGTTACAAGATTGAAGACTTCGTCTCGTGTCCGGATGGGACTCTACTTGGCGTGGAAGGCAAGCTAGGCAATACAGAGGGTTTTAGTCTGTAGGCCAACATACAGAACAACAATCATACCATAGGCTAGCTTCTAGGGTTTAGCCTCTCCGATCTCGTGGTAGATCAACTCTTGTACTACCCATATCATCAATATTAATCAAGCAGGACGTAGGGTTTTACCTCCATCAAGAGGGCCCGAACCTGGGTAAAACTTCGTGTCCCTTGCCTCCTGTTACCATCCAGCCTAGACACACAGTTCGGGACCCCCTACCCGAGATCCGCCGGTTTTGACACCGACATTGGTGCTTTCATTGAGAGTTCCTCTGTGTAGTCGCCATCAGGCTTGATGGCTCCTACCATCATCGATAGTGATGCGGTCCAGGGTGAAACTTGTCTCCCCGGACAGATCTATGTCTTTGGCGGCTTTGCACTGCAGGCTAATTTGCTTGGCCATCTGGAGTAGATCGAAAGCTACGCCCCTGGCCGTCAGGTCAGTTTTGGAAGTTTAAACTACACGGCTGACATCCGCAGGGACTTGATCTTCGACGGAGTCGAGCCACTGCCGAGAGCGCCGCATTGTCACGACGGGCATGATCTAGCTCTGACGCCGAACAGTGCCCTGGAGGCCGCACCCGCATCGGCTTTGACCCTTAATTCGGAGCCAACTGCGCCGATCGAGGATGGGTGGTTGGACGCCGCCTCGGGGGCTGCGATCCCGACATCGATCGAGACTCACACTAGCCCTGCACTCCGTGAGACTCGTGACTCCAAGGAGCAGGACTCCTCCCCGGACTCCGAACCTTCCGCGCCCTTGCCGATCGAATCCGATTGGGCGCCGATCATGGAGTTTACTGCCGCGGACATCTTTCAGCACTCGCCCTTCGGCGATATTATGAAATCACTAAAGTCTCTCTCTTTCTCAAGAGAGCCCTGCCCGGATCATGGCCAGCAGGATTGGGATGCGGAAGACGAAGAAATTCGACGCCCACCCACCACCCAGTTTGTAGCCACTGTCGACGATTTAACCAACATGCTCGACTTCGACTCTGAAAACATCGACGGTATGGACGATGATGCGGGAGGCGAAGAAGAACCACCGCCCACAGGGCGCTGGACGCCCACCTCATCATATGATGTATATATGGTGGACGCACCAAAAGATGACGACGAGGAGCGGAAGGACGCACCGAAGGCTTGTTCCCTCGAGAAGTAGTCAAAGCGGCGACGCAAGCGCCGCCCCAAATCCTGCCTCGACCGAAAATAACGATCACACAGACCCAGCGCTGGAGCAGGGTGAACCACTGCCGGACAACGGCAATCCGGACAATCAAACCGAACAAACAAATTCTATCAAGGATAATAGTCTGGACGACATAACGCTGGACAGGCACCCGGAGCAGCAGAATGCCCGTAAAAGGCTTGTTGCCACCGCGAGGAGTCTTAAAAAGCAGAAGCAAAGGCTCAAGGCTGCGCAAGACACACTCCAAATCAGATGGAGTAAAATACTCAACACAGCAGCGAGGTACGGCAACAATCGCCCCTCCAAGAGCTACCCAAAGCGGAAGCTGCTACCTGAATTCGATGAGGAGGCCTCAGACCCCCCACAACCAAATATCAAAGCAGCCACCTGGCCGGATAGACGACCCCTCTACCAACACAGAGCGGCATACAACGCCACTCACAATACAACACGCGACCCATGCGAGGGCTCGCACCCAAAGGACGGCGCAACAAGATCCATCTATGGACCACGCAAGCGCGCCCCAGCATACAATGCAACACAACAAACATCCGAACAACGCGGTACACCCAGCTACAGGGGTGCCGCACACCCCCTATGTTTCACCGATGAGGTGCTGGACCATGAATTTCCAGAGGGATTCAAACCCGTAAACATAGAGACATACGACGGAACAACAGACCCTGGGGTCTGGATTGAGGACTACATCCTTCATATCCATATGGCTCGAGGAGATGATCTCCACGCCATCAAGTATTTACCCCTCAAGCTCAAAGGGCCAGCTCGTCACTGGCTTAAAGGCCTCCCCGAAAGCTCCATTGGAAGTTGGGAAGAGCTCGAAGACGCCTTTCGGGCAAATTTTCAAGGGACTTATGTCCGACCTCCGGATGCGGACGATTTGAGTCATATAACTCAACAGCCCGGAGAGTCAGCCCGAAAGCTTTGGAACATGTTTCTTACTAAAAAGAACCAGATTGTCGACTGTCCGGACGCCGAAGCCTTGGCAGCTTTTAAGCATAGCGTCTGTGACAAATGGCTCGCCAGACACCTCGACCAAAATAAGCCGAGAACGATGGCCGCATTAACAAGCCTCATGACCCGCTTTTGCGTGGGTGAGGACAGCTGGCTAGCCAGATGCAGCACCAGCGACCCCAGTACATCTGAAGTTAGAGATGGAAACGGGAAATCACGGCGCAACAGCAATAACAAACGCCGGAATAAAGAAGAAAGCATGAAGGGCACGGCAATAAACGCCGGATTCGAAAGCTCTCGGCCAGGTCAGCAAAAGCCGCCCTCTAAAGGCACCAGGGATGAACTGTCCAGCCTCAACAAAATTCTGGACCAAGTATGTCAGATCCATAGTACCCCTGGTAAACCTGCTAATCATACCCACAGAGAATGTTGGGTCTTCAAGCAGTCCGGCAAGCTCAACGCCGTACACAAGGGGGAGGATACACCAAGTGAAGACGAGGACGAGCCTCCCAAGCAAGACACTGGGGAACAAAAGAAATTTCCACCAGAAGTCAAAACAGTAAACGTGTTACACGTGATCAAGGGAAAAAACAACGCGGCACTCCCAGGAAAATATACCCAAGTGCCTGTCACCGCGAAGTCCTGCCACTGGTCGTCTCAACCGATCACTTTCGACCATCGCGATTACTCAGCAAGTATCCGACGCGCAGGATGGGCTGCCCTGGTATTAGACCCAGTAATTGGCGGATATCACTTCACACGAGTCTTGATGGACGGTGGCAGCAATCTAAACCTAATATATCAGGATACAATCCGCGGGATGGGGTTAGACCCAACAAAAATTCGCCATAGCAATACTACCTTTAAAGGAGTAACGCCAGGCCCAGGGGCTCGTTGTACGGGCTCCCTCCTACTACAAGTTATATTCGGCTCCCCCGATAACTTCCGTCGCGAGCATTTAACCTTCCACATCGCTCCGTTCCAAAGTGGCTATCAAGCACTGCTCGGACGCGAAGCTTTCGCTCGCTTTAATGCAATACCACACTACGCCTCCCTCACACTCAAGATGCCCGGTCCACGTGGCATCATTTCAGTGAACGGAAATATCAAGCGATCTCTGCGCGCCGAAGAGAGTGCGGCTGCCTTGGCAGCCGCACACTAAAGGCGCCCGGACCAGCGAAAGCATCCAATAGGTCGTCAAGACCTCAGACACAACTAATCAAGTCCGGCGCCGCTATTTATACCGAATAAATGGTCACACCCCTATTTGTCAATACAAGGGGCTCAACGCGCGCAGACAAGTGGCAATTTTTTCTCATCTTGAATTATACATGGTTTCTTTAAAAACTATCTTTTTGCACGACAACTTTTTCACCTAAATTCCTCTCTTTTACAGACGATCATCGTGCTACACCCGTCCAGGATACGGCACAACGGAGACACAGGCGCAGACGTGCAGCAGGGACCCGCTCCAAGGATTCTTTTTAGATTAAGACCCTGCGTAAACCTTTTTTACTGTCTCTTGTTGATACATATCCACCGTTGAGAAGGATGCTGACGTCTTGGCATGTGGCCACGCCAGAACAATGCACGTACCTGGACACAAGGGGCTTCTTACAAAGGCCATTATTTAGGCCCGGTTTATACCACAAAGACCGAATACCTTAGGGAGTGTTCGGCGTCGCGAGTTTGGCCCTATATGCATCAGCTCCGAATCATTGTCTTTGGTCAAATGTTGGGTTTGCCCGGCTCCTGTGTTTTGGTGCCTTACGTTCCGCTTTACCGGCTAAGGTAGCACCAGGAGAACTACTGCGATTGTGCCCTGGTTCATCCGGACGAGCACCTCAGTAGAGAAAGCCGAAAACTGACTGTCATGATATAGCGTGAGACTGGTCAACCACTCGATGACCTGTTGGAATGTTAGAATTCCTCCGCCTTAACGAAGGGCCGTTTTCCGGCCAGGCATGTACGCACCCCGGGATCGGGAGAGTGCGGAGCCACCAGGGGCTATCTAGTAGCCCCACTGTCAAACTCCTATGGCTAAGTGAAAGTGCTAAAGCATTATAGTCCGGTTGCCTCGCTCGCTCCGCTATCACCTCCTTAATAGGACCAAGACGTTGGGTTAAGTGTGAACGCGTGTTTTTTGCGAGCACCTCCGCATTATATGCGTGGGGGTTGAAGCCGACGGCTGCAATCTTTCAGGTTATACACAGGTATACATAAACGGCCGCCCAGGAGGCATCATATTACTTTCAGGCAAAAGTATAAAAATAGCCCTATAAAAATTTATAAAAGCATTTCGCTTACAATGAGATTACATATCACTCAAACATAATATTTTTTGAGCACTGGGTCTCTATCAAACGTGCACCCTCAAGAACTTCTTCAAGGTAGTGCTCAGCAGCCATTCGGCCTATGGCCGAATCCCGCGCTGCAATAGTGGTAGCATCCATCTCCTCCCAGTATGCTTTAACACGGGCAAAGGCCATCTGTGAGCCCTCTATGCACGCCGACCTCTTCATCGCATTAATGCGTGGCACCACGTCAAGGAACTGCTGCACCAAGCTGAAATAGCTGTTCGGTTTTGGCCTTTCCGGCCATAGCTGATCCACAACAGACCTCATGGTGAGTCCGGACAACCTATTCAGTTCGGCCCATTCGGCTAATTGGTCAGTCAATGAAAGCGTACACTCGGGAGAATGGAATTCTGTCCAAAACAGTTGGTCCACTTCATGGTTTGTCTGACCCTGGAAGTACTTGGCCGCATCGGCAGCGCTCGCCGCCAAATCCATATACATCCTCCGAACTGCACAGCCGATCCAGAGGGGCATACCGTGGATCTCCGAACTTCCTCCGCAACATAAAGGATTTCCCAGCTACAATATCCCCGGCTTCCCGCAGCTCCTCCTTCTTCGCCCTCATAGCAGAGCGGATGTCTTTTCTCGTCGCAGCAGCCTTCTCAAGGTCCGATGCCTTCGCTAGGTTTTCCTTTTCAAGAACCCGGCAACGGTCGGCGACGGCTTGTAATTCTATGGCCACCTTGGCCATCTTATCTCGGCTCTCGCCATGCGCGGCCTTCTCGGCTTTCAACTCTTCGGCCGCCTTCAAAGCAGCCGCATTACCAAACCTCGCTTGTTCCTTGGCTCGGGCAAGTTCTGCCCGCAAGGCTTCAACAGTGGCAGCTCCATCTGCAGTCACAACATATTAAAGATACTGGCATCATGCTGCTCTTACTATGTGGCGTTTACCAGATAATGACACTTACCCTGTGCCTCGTCAAGCCTTTTGTTAACAAGCTCGATGTCGGCGTCTGCCGCATCCAACTGCCGTTTTAAATGGGCAAACTCGCTAGTCCGGCTAGCCACCGGAGCTTCCATCACCTGCACATAGAGGCAGTATGGTTATTACCTGGGAATATGATCCTCTGTTCATCGTCGTTTCCGACGACAACCAGAGTCTCAGGGGCTACTATCTACACAGGGCACACCTAGCATGTGCAGGACTATCATACATTATTTTACGTACCTCAAAGCCTGTCAGTAGACTCATAAAAGCTTCATGCAATCCGCTTTCGGCGGACGAGATTCTCTCCATCACCGTATTCATCAGCATCAGGTGTTCATCTGAGATGGCCGCTCGCCCCACCAACTCCCTCAGAACATCCGATCGCACACCAGACGGTGCCGGACTCTTTTGTCTGCTCTCTTCGGGAGCCGGACACTGGGAGCTTCGGGGGTCAATGGGATTATCTTCTGGCCTCACCGGACTCGGAGAGGCCCTCCGCGACGACACTTCGGGGTCGCCCGCTTCCGGAGCGGAGGAGTCCGGAGGAGGCGTTTCGCTCTCCATCATCTCTGGAAGAAGATCCCCCGAAGACGAGCTCATTTGAGAGGGGCTAAGGCCCGAACTGCAAAGATATATGCGGTGGTTATTTTCTCAGAAGAAAAAGATGGCGTACCTGTACTATTAAAGTCTTTCGGGTCACTTACGACTCGCTGGAGAATTGATCCCCCCGCGGACTTTGTGCGGCAAAAGCACCCCCCAAGGTAGGACCCTCTGTGGGAGACTTCTTCTCCCGTTTGGAAGCTTCGGCTTCCGAATCCCCGGGCGCAGTCCTTTTCCTCCTCCGGTCGTCTTCCTTCATGGAGACGCTCGCTCCCTCGGTTAGAATGGGCAGCGTTGGGGGCCCGCGTCCGCCCGTATTATCCTCCCCAGTATCTTCCTTCAAGGGCTCCGGGCAAGGTGCGACCTGGAGCATCTTTTCCAATACCGGATTGTCCAAACCCTCAGGGAGGGGGGCCGAACACCGAATCAACTTCGCCTTTGTTAGCCAGTCCTGGTCAAAAAGCGAACTCTCAGAAATAACTTTGTAACAAATGAGAGATAGTATGTTCGGCCGGAAGATTCCTTACCTGTTCGGCGGCGCGGTTACTGCTCAGGCCCACGTCCTCGGTGATTTCCGGACACTCTACCTGAGGTCCAAAGAATGACTTGTACATCTCCTCGTGCGTCAGGCCGAGGAAATTTTGAATGACACGCGGTCCCTCGGGATTGAACTCCCACAAGCGAAGGGGCCGGCGTTTGCAAGGCTGGACTTGACGAACCAGCATAACTTGTATTACCGCAACCAAACTAAAATCTCCATTGAAGAGATCTCGAATGCGGCTTTGCAGTATAGGCACGTCCTTGGCTGGACCCCAGCTCAGACCTCTGCTGATCCATGACATCAGTTGTGGTGGAGGGCCCGAGCGGAAAACAGGGGCGGCCGCCCACTTGGCACTTCTAGGAGCCGTGATGTAGAACCACTCCTGTTGCCACAATTCAGACACCTCTGGAATGGAACCTTTGGGCCATGGAGCTCCCGTCATCTTGCATATTGAGGCACCTCCGCACACTGCATGTTGCCCCTCGATCATCTTCGGCTTTACTTCAAAGGTCTTGAGCCACAGGCCAAAGTGAGGGGTAACCCGGAGGAAGGCCTCACACACGACAATAAATGTCGTGATATGAAGAAAGGAGTCCGGAGCTAGATCATGGAAGTCTAGCCCGTAATAAAACATCAAACCCCTGACGAAAGGATCCAGAGCAAGGCCTAGACCTCGGAGGAAGTAGGAGATGAACACGACGTTCTCGTTGGGTTCGGGGGAGGGGACGGCCTGCCCTCGAGCAGGCAGCCGATGCGAAACCTTGGCGGTCAGATATCTGGCCTCCCTCAACTTTTTTATGTCTTCTTCCGTGATGGAGGAAGGCATCCATCAGCCTTGAAGGCTAGATCCAGACATGATTGAAGGTTTGGGGCGCTTGACCTGAACTTTGGGTGTTTGAGCTTGAGGTGGGGGAAGGATTCGATTGAGCACAGGAGGGAAAAAATAAAAGGCTTGTCCCTTTATAAAGAGGGTGAATATCAAGCGTCCTCTCCGTGGCCGTTTGGACTTGCCAATAGTCTAGGAGTCCTAGAAGTGGTTGGGTTACCCACGCCCGTATCGATGAGAATCCTGGAATAAGGGGACACGATCTCTGCTTTAACAAGACGTGCCAAGGAAACCGCCTCGCATGACACGCTGAGGTGGGATAATAAAACGATTCGAATAAAGGCTTGGCCGTGGTGCGATGTCACACTACGGAATACATCAGCAGATTAGATTTGTGTAAATATTATTCTCTCTATGGCAATATGTGGAAACTTATTTTGCAGAGCCGGACACTATCTTTATGTTCAAAATCTTCTATGAAGTACTTGGAGGAGGAACCCACCTTGCAATGCCAAAGACAATCTGCGCGCCGGACTCGTCGTCATTGAAGCCTGGATTAGGGGGTGTCCGGATGGCCGGACTATACCTTCAGCCGGACTCCTGGACTATGAAGATACAAGATTGAAGACTTTGTCCCATGTCTGGAAGGGACTTTCCTTGGCGTGGAAGGCAAGCTTGGCGATACGGATATGTAGATCTCCTACCATTGTAACCGACTTTGTGTAACCCTAACCCTCTCCGGTGTCTATATAAACTGGAGGGTTTTAGTCCGTAGGCCAACATACAGAACAACAATCATACCATAGGCTAGCTTCTAGGGTTTAGCCTCTCCCATCTCGTGGTAGATCTACTCTTGTACTACCCATATCATCAATATTAATCAAGCAGGACGTAGGGTTTTACCTCCATCAAGAGGGCCCAAACCTGGGTAAAACTTCGTGTCTCTTGCCTCCTGTTACCATCCGGCCTAGACGCATAGTTTGGGACCCCCTACCCGAGATCTGCTGGTTTTGACACCGACACCCACCATGGTCGTCACCCACGAAGGACTTGCCTCACTAGGGTAGATCTTCATGAAGTAGGCGATCTCCTTGCCCTTACAAACTCCTTGGTCAAGTCCACAATCTTGACGGAGGCTCCCAAGTGACACCTAACCAATCTAGGAGACACCACTCTCCAAGAGGTAACAAATGGAGTGTTGATGATGTACTCCTTGCTCTTGTGCTTAAAATGATAGTCTCCCAACACTCAAATCTCTCTCATAGGATAGGATTTGGTTGAAAGATGACTTGAGTGGAAACCAACTTGGGGAAGGCTAGAGATCAAGATTTATGTGGTTGGAATGGAATATCTTGACCTCAACACAAGTGTAGGTGGTTCTCTCTTAGAAAATGTATGTTGGAAGTGTAGGCATGTTCTGATGGCTCTCTCCACGAATGAAGAATGGGTGGAGGGGTATATATAGCCTCCACACGAAATCTAACCGTTACACACAATTTACCAAACTCGGTGGGACCGAATCGTGAAACTCGATCAGACCGATTTAGTTCATAATGTGACCGTTAGGATTTTTGGTGGAACAACATGTCAACTCAGTGAGACCGATTTCGTTAGGGTTAGGGCATAACGTAATCTTGGTGAGACCGATTACACAAACTCAGTGGGACCGATTTTGGTAATAGACAAACAGAGAGTTGGTCAGGCAAACTCGATGGGACCGATCACTCATCTCTGTTGTACCGAAATGTTACGAAGGGAGAACAGAGAGTTTGCATTGCAATCTCGGTGGGACCGAACGCTCATCTGGGTTTAACTGAAACGTTATGAAAGGAGAACAGAGATATTGCAATCCCATCTCGGTGAGACCGAGATCCCTATCGGTAAGACCGAAAAGACTAGGGTTTCTGGCAGTGGCTATGTCAACTGAACTCGGTGGCGACGGATAGACAATTTTGGTGGGGCCGAGTTTGACTTTTGGTTTGGGACATATGTGGATGTGAGGAAGTAGTTGAGGGTTTTTGGAGCATATCACTAAGCACTTTGAGCAAGAAACGCATTAAGAAACACCTCACCCCCTCTTGATATTATTGGATTTTCCTATGGACTCAATCTGATCTTGGATCACTTAAAATGAAAAAATGTAGAGTCCTGAGCTTTGAGCTTGAGCCAATCCTTTGTCCTTAGCATTTTGAGGGGTCCACATTTCTCATCCATGCCATGCCAATCATTGAGCTTTCCTGAAATGTTTATCTTGAAGTAGCATTAGCTCAATGAGCTATATGTTGTTAGGAATTACCACAACCACCCAGGGATAGTTGCACTTTCAATCTGCCCCTTTTTGGTAATTGATGACAACATATAGATCAAAGCTTCGACAAAAGATAATAAGATTGAAAAACATCGTCGCTTTGAGAAGTATGTGATAAGCAAGAGCTCTCCCTAAATTTGTGCATTATTTAAAATTTTCTTTTGAATGCAAATGCGCAATTGATTAGGATCATGGGTTACTCTTACATGTCACATACATGTTGGTGGAGCGCTCAAAATGATAGAAGTTAAAAACATGCACTCATCACCAAGCAAGTGAATGATCATATAGGAATATAAGAGATAATATCATCCAACAAGCATTTAGAGTAGCATATGATCAAACACATGATCAAACAAGTATCTCACAAGGACATAAAGTAGTTCAACCAAAATAGCAAGAGAGATAAAAAACAACACTCTCTCTCCAAGCCTATGATCTATACATTTTTCTCCCCCTTTGGCAACAAGTTACCAAAAAGTTTGAAAATGCATAGTGCTATACGTCTCTCAGGCTTGATCTTCGGGAGGTGGTGTAGAGAGAACTCCAAGGACGAAGGCTTCCGATGAAGTAGTTGGAGCTGATGGAGTGGGTGTTGGAGGTGGCACTGGAGCTGTAGCTGCTGGTGCTGACACTGAAGCTCTAGTATCTGTGACTGGTACTGCAGCAGACCTTTGGCTTTGGGGCACTCTAGAAAAAGCATCTGTAGTTGACTTGCCCTTCTTCTCCTCCACTTCCTCCTGAAGCTGCTCAACTGCTGACTGAATCTTAGTTACTTTGACATCAAGATCATAGAATTTATGATCAACGATCCACTCCAAGCTCTCCTATTTTGAGTCAGGGTGGCCAAGCCCTTCTCAATCCTCAAAGTGGATTGGATCAAATGTCCAAGCTGATCTTGCTTGGTCTTCAAGAATACTTGAGATGCCTCATCAACATTTGGCATCTTTGCAGCTTTCTCTACCCTTACCTTCTCTCTCTTCTCATGTGCTTGAGCTGATGATGGTTCATTTTCATTCATGACAACAATGTTGTCTTCAAATTCAGGGTAGATGGGCAGGTGCTCCTTATCCAATAGATATTTGCCTGTGCCCATCTTGGAGTAGATGAGCTCCTAAATTTGTGGGGCATACCCACAACTTATCTTTTGATCAGCTGCTGTCCTTTTGACTGTCTCCACAATCAGACTCGTGACTTTGAACTTTTGAGGCACATCAAACAAATGGAGCAAATTGATAGCATGTCATCTGATCATCTTGTGATCACCTGACTTGGGTAGCAATGTGTGCCTTAGGATCCAGTTGATGGTAGGCAGACCACACAACAAGAAGTGGACAGATCCAAACTTATGAGTATCCAATGCATCATCTGGGATCTCTATGTACATGTTGGCCATAGAGTTATGGTCTTTCTTCTTTTCAGCATAAACATCCAAGTCATCCTCACTTTCTTCTGGGGCATTGATCAACTGAGCCCATTTTTCAATAGTAGATTGGTACCTTGTACCTTCAGACATCCAAATGATCTTCCCATCTGGGTAGAAGTGGGCAGTGGAGTAAAACTGCATGATCAGCTCATCATTCCACTTGATGAGCTTCTGGGCAACAAATGTATCGACTTAAGATGCTTTGAAGCTGTGATATACACCTGGATAGTGATCTTCATTCTCCTTGATGTACTCCCAGTTAACCCATCTCATGTCACACACTATGGGCTTCTTGTCAAGCAGAATTGTCTCATAGAAGTCTTGTTGTTCCTTAGTGTGAAACCTGTAATCCACAGCAGTTCTCCTCCTGACAGCATATGGATCCGAATGTCTGCATAATCTCTGTCCCGAATCCTTCCTGATTTTCATGTTTTCTACAACAGGATGTGCATCATTGTGGTCAGGGATCTTGGGCTTGAGCTTCCTTAGCACTTGGGCTTCATCATCTTCTTCATCAACATTCTCAGGCACTGGGGCCTTGTTCTTTTCTGCAGCTGAAATGTTTCTAGTGCTTCTCTTTGGAGCAGACTTCTGAGCTGGAGCTTTGGGAGAAGACTTAGGCTTTGATGGAGCAGCCCCTGATCTGATTGCATCTCCCATAAGCTTTTGAGCTTTGGGTGCTGCTGCAGCATCCTCTTCTTCTTCATCATCTCTCATGCATGGATGATCTGCCAAGCACTCTGGCAGTGGTCTTCTTGACCCTTTCCTTCCTTTTCTTCCCTTCTCCAACTGCCTCTCCAGTTGGCTTGGAGGTTTCAGCAGTGGATGCTCTGGCCTTAGACATAGGAACTCTTTGCTGGTGCCTTCTTATGCATCCCTGGCTTAACTGTAGCAGTTGTGCCATACTCCCTTTTTAGCACCTTTTTCCTTGAAGTGGCCTCATCCTCAATGGCCACATAATCCTCATCCTTAGATTCTGAGGTTTTCTTCTTCCTGGATCTGGTTGCTGCCTTAGGTAAGTTGCTTGGAGTGCTCCTGCTTCCATCATCAGAAGAGCTGGAGGGACTAGTGCCCTCACTCATCTGAACCCGCTCTTCAGATTTGTTCTGGCTGTCACTTTGATCAGACATCTTGCAGGCAAACTGTTAGCAGACCCTGTGAATAGGTTGTAGATGAGGTAGAGTAGATGAGCATCACAAAGTACATAGGTTTTGCAAAATAATTGAGTCAAAAATCTTAATTTTAGTTCTCTACAGAAGTGATCTCAGAGCTACCGAATTGACAAACTCAGAGATACCGAAGCAACACTTGGAACCTGAACTAGTGAACTCGGTAGGGCCGAGTCACCATTCGGTGGCACCGAGATTGCTAGGGTTTCACAGAATCTTGAACTGGGTCACACCGATTTGCACGTTTCGGTCAGACCGAAAAGCGCATGTGCAATGGCCAAGGCCGAATCAGTGAGACCGATTTCTATAGTTTGGTCGGTCCGACATGAGTTCTGCGGAGAGCTAACCCTAAATTTTTTGAATCAATCTAGACCTAAGGGAGTTTTAGCTGGATGGATCAATCTCAATCATGGCAAGAAACATGGAGTTGTCCTTGTGCTAGGAATCGGAGTGGAAAAGACAACACAAGGGGTCGAACACTTACCCTAGAGCGGCGAGTGTTCACTACGGCGGCAACGGCGAAGCAGATTGCCGTTGACGGTGGCGGAGACCAGCGGTGGGAGGTTGCTGGCAGCGAGAGGACGATTCGGAGACCCGTAGAGGCAGAGGAGGTTACTCGTGGGTGAAGGGTTTTGGAAAAAATTCCAAAATTTGACCCGTCAGTATATATAACCTGACCCTGTCGGTGTGACCGAGTGGAACAACTCGGTGGAACCGAGATGTAGAACTGCAAGCGGTTACTGCAACTCGGTGTGACCGAAAGGTTCTAATCAGTTGCAGCGAGATTGAAAACCTAGATCAACTAAGTGATCTCGGTAGAACCGAAAAGGATGAATCGGTCAGACCGAAATGCACAAAGAGGTTTTGTAAGTTTAAGTCTATGACGAATCAGGGACTCCAAGTGCTCCTCACACAGAGTGGTTCGAATCTGACTTGATCAAACTTTGTGATGTAGCATGAATAGAGTTTGAGACGAGGAAAGCATAGATAGCTAGAGGGAGTTCTTAGGCATTCTTTTCCATGCATTTGGCAAAAGAGAAAAAACAATCAAAGCAACAAATGGATGTCCTCAAATGAGTAAAATATGCATCCAACATGCTCACACAATAAGATGGCAAATGAAATATGTGACAAAGCATGCACAATCACTCTAGCATCTATCAAGAAATTTGGCGATGACTAGGTCGTCTATATATGAGTATATTGACTTAGGAGTCAAATGAGAACATTTGGTCGTAGGTCATACTCATCGTTTAAGCACAAGTGGGGTTGCCACTTTTACATAAAGCATTGTTGTGTTCACACCATTAGAGTTGCTTTAGCTCAATTGATTGGAGTAAAGCTGCCCCTAGATGTGATATCCCCCCTAAGAGGGATGAACTAACCTTGGGTTTTGTCGATGATGACTTCATGTAGGTGTTGAAGATGTCACACCCTAGCTAGTCATGCATTAGAGTGTTGCATCATGTTTACTCTTTCATCAGAAACTTGAAATGGGGATCTGTGAAACCCTCAGAACCATTTCTGAAAATGATCCAAATAAAAATTTCTCCAAAAGGGTCCAAGAAAATGCTCATGTTGCTCTCTGAAAATATTGGACAGAGATAAAAATCAAACCAATATTTTAAGAGCTCATAGGTATTTATTTTGGGCATTTGGAATTAATGCATAAATATTTGCATTGGAAATATATTATTTATATATATTAATATATGTCCAAATATTATGCCATTTATAAAGGAGCTCTGGAATAATATATCTAGCTCCTCCAAAAATTGGCATAAGGTAAATAAATGATTTAATATATTTTTTAAATCAAAACAAATGTCAAAAATTAGAAAACAGAAAATAAATAAAAGGAGGAGCTTACCTGGGCTCCTCCCTGTGCAGCCCAGCCAGCTGGCCGGCCCAGCCAGCAGGCGGCCCAGCCCGCCTCCCTCCTCTGTCGTCTTCGTCCTCGACAGAGGGAGGGGAGTGTGGCCGGCGCGCGCGCGCGCCACCGCGCCACGCCACCTGCTCGCCTGCCTGCCTGCCCTCCCCTCCTCGTCTCGATGCCCCGGACGACGCCACGCCCTCCCCCCTGCTCTCTCTCACTCTCCCTCGGTTCCTCCCTCCTCTCCCTCGCTCTCTCTCTCACGGCCGAACACCACCATCGCCGCCGTTCGCCATAGCAGCCGTCACCGGCCACCCCTCGCTCCCCCGACTAGCCCAGAGGCTCCGCCTCGACCCCCTCTTCCTCCCCACCGTTTCACGGGCCTCCGGAAGCCCTGCATCGCCGCCCACGTCGCCGTTCCCCTCCTCGGGCTCCGACCACCATCGCCGTCGAATTCGCCGTCTCCAGCGCGTCCCCGAGCCCGTTTCGACGCCCACTGCAACCGCGGTGAGCTTCGCCACCGTTTCCCCCTTTTTTCCCCTCGTTCCCGCACCGTAACCCCGTTTCCCACCACGGCCGAACCTCCGCCGTCGCCGAGCTCGCCGTCGACGCAGCTCCGGTGACCATTTGGTCACCCCGGCGAGTCCAACAAGTCCGTAAGGACCCGTAGAGCCCCTCCAGCGCCTCAGCTCCCTCGCCTGCGAGCAGCAGCACCGATTCCGACCGCACCCGAACTCCGGCCGCCGCTCACGAGCTCGCCGTCGTCGGTACAGGCCACCTTAGGCACGGCCACCACCACCGTTCGACGCGCGGGAGCAAGGGCTCTCCAACGAGCCCAAGCACGGCCTCGCCCGTGCTCTGTAGCGCGTTTCCGCATCGCGCCGCCGTCTCGGGCCTCGCCGGCGTCATGTCGCCGGTGGGTTTGACCCACCTTGACCACGGCAGGACCCCCCTGTGTCCCTGACAGGTGGGCCCAGCCCTGTAGCTAATTAGGATTAGCACTAACCGAATCAGTTAAACTAACTACCCCCCCTCACACTGACCAGTGGGCCCCAGCGCCACTAATTCCTAATTAGGATTAATTTAACCATGTTAAACCCCCTGTCACTGATGTGTGGACCCCACACGTCAGGTTTGACCCCAGCCAGCCGCAGTTGACCACTGACGTCATGCTGACGTCATGCTGGCGCAATATTTATATTTCTGGATTTAAATTAAATCAGGAAATTCCAGAATATTATTTAAACTTCAAAAATTCATAACTTTTATTCTGTAACTCCAAATTGGACAAATTATATATGAAAAATGATCAGAAAAATCCAATCTATCCATCTGTACTATTTTCATGCATGATCAAACAAGTTAAATTGATGCTTTAAGCAGAATAAGGAAAAGCACCTTAAGAGGCCATGTTTGAGTTTGAAATTTGAATCTTTGATTCAAATTTGTTCAAACCCTTCTGGTCTTAGTTGCATTAGCCCAACACACTCATATTGCCATGTTTCATGCATGCATCATATTGTTGCACATTGTTTGGTGATGGTTGTGTATCGGTGTCCTTTGCGACAGGTTCTGCCTCCGAGGAGTACCGTGATTACCCTAACGAAGAACCGTATCAGTGCATCGAACCATCAGGCAAGCAACCAACCATTTGATCATATCGATACAATCCCATGTTCTCGCTCCTGCTCTCTTTTACTGCATTAAGACAACGCGTTTCAAACTGCTGTGTGCTACGGTAGTTGAACCCATTTCCTCTGCATGACCTGTCATTGCCACAGTAACTAGATGAAACCCACTAGCATGTGTAGGAGTTGAGTGAGCCATATGTATGTGTTGTTCCTACCTTGCTATGCCTGCTATGCTTAGAGTCGTGTCAGGTCTGGTTCATCTGGGTGATGGGCTAGAGTGAAATGATTATGTCGGTAATGAGAGTGGTGTGGTGAACACGATTTGGTAAAGGTATCGATGAGAGGCGATGTAGGAGTACATGGTGGGTTGTTTCATTGAAGCCGACCTTAAGCACTGAGATCTGTATGTGTGATCTAAGATACAGCTACTACCATGCATTGGGCCCTGAAATATGACCCCGCTCGACTTCTTATTCACCCTAGCTCTCTGTCCAGGAGTTGCAAGTAGTTTCTGGTGTTTGTAGCCTACTGGAGGCCGTGGACAGCGCTGACCGTAGGGGTGGGCTGTGATGCGGTAGGTACGTGGCACGGTGTACCGAATACCCGTTAGGTATGTCGGGAACCCTGTTCACATCGTTCGGGGCCGTATGGGAAACCTCGGCCGGACTCCCTGTGGATGGAACCTGGATAGGCGATAAACCTGGACTAGAGGCTTAAGTGTTTAGGTAGGTCGTGGTCTACACCCACGTCGGTTTTCGCTTGAAGTCTGCCGAGCACATGTTGTGTGCAGACGCTAAGTGGTGGAAACATGTATGAAGAAGTACACCCCTGCAGGGTTAACATGATCTATTCGAATAGCCGCGTCCGCGGTAAAGGACTACTTGGTTGCCTATACAGTTCATAGACAAGTAAATGGAAACTGCTAAAAGCCTCAAGATAAGTGTGAGTGCCGAGGATGGCTCTTCCGTAGGAAGACGGAGGCGGATCCTCGGTAGCGTATTGAATTGGTGAGTAGTGGACTCGTGTGCGCAAAACCATTTCAAGTTGGAGTATCGTAGGATAGTGTAGCCAAGAGTCAAAGCTGGCTTGCTGCAATAACTCCACCAACCCTTCTTGATAATATGCATGTATGTAGGATCTGATGTAAGTCTTGCTGAGTACCTTTGTACTCATGTTGCTATAATTTACATTTTTACAGAAGACGCTGCAACCCCTTCTGATGGGTTCTATGTAGACATTGACTTCAACGAGTAGGCTAAAGACCCAGGTGGTGACCCTGAGCTTGTGAAGGACCACATAGTATAGCTAGGCTTTCCAAGCCTCTTTTATTTTACTAGTTGTCTGTACTCACACAAGTTACTTCCGCTGCTGGTTTGTATGACTGTATGACTTGAATGTTGGGTCGTGAGACCCGTACCTTTGTGTATGTTATGTATGGCTCCCTGAGCCTTAAATAAAGTACTTGTGTCGTAGAGTCATGTTGTGATGCTTCGTTGTATTTGCACATATCGAGCATATTGTGTGTATGATTGAAATGCTTGGTATGTGTGGGATCTGACTATCTAGTTGTTTATCTTTAGTAGCCTCTCTTACCGGGAAATGTCTCCTAGTGTTACCGCTGAGCCATGGTAGCTTGCTACTGCTCTGGAACACTTAGGCTGGCCGGCATGTGTCCTTCTTCGTTCCTGTGTCTGTCCCTTCGGGGAAATGTCATGCTTTGAGTACCGGAGTCCTGTTAGCCCGCTACAGCCCGGTTTACCGGAGTCCTGCTAGCCCAGTGCTACAGCCCGGACCCACTTGCTGATGACCGACACGTTCGAAGCTGGGTCATGGATGCCTATCCCTGTAAGTCTGTGCCACTTTGGGTTTACAACTAGTCATGTCAGCCCGGGCTCCTTATCATATGGATGCTAGCGACACTATCATATACGTGAGCCAAAAGGCGCAAACGGTCCCGGGCAAAGGTAAGGCGACACCCGTGGGGATACCGTGCGTGAGGCCGCAAAGTGATATGAGGTGTTACCAGCTAGATCGATGTGACATCGAGTCGGGGTCCTGACAACGTTGGCATCAGAGCCGGACTGCCTGTAGGTTCTCCAAGCCAAACTGGTCGATGTTGAGTCTAGAAATTCTTTAGTTATATGTAGGGGAATTGTTTGTGGGTTGGAACGTAAGGCTCTTTTTACTCCTTTATCTTATGACATTCTGATCTGAGTCAGTCCATTCTTCCACCGGGGGTTAAGGAATTAGGATCTATTCTCTCTATCAGGATCACGTGTTACTAATCAGTAGTACCTTATAAGTGTGATGGATACAAGCCTAGTTCAGTTCTATTACCACATTATGTTGTTAGAATGGATTCAGAACTTTGATATGATGATGTTGAGTGTGTACGAAATCCTTTGTCAAATGTCTCAAATCCTTCTTGAGCATTTACAGCTGTTATGCTGCCGAAATTTTGCTAGAAATTCTAATGCCTTTGCATTATGATTGTGCTTTCAGATGGCCACTCGCGACCTCAATCAAGTGGTTCGCCTGACTCGATGCCTAGATGTACCCGGCCATACTGCCAAGTTGGTCAGGGTAATGACTGAGGCTGGATACCGCTGGTATCCTGAGTACACGGTCGAAGAGCAATTCCGAGACTTCAATCAAAGCCAGTATCTCTGCACTGTCAGGATATTTCCATCTTATCCTGGATCCACCGAGCCCCTTCAGTGCTCCTATGGACTCGGGGTTACTATTGAGATGGCTGTGCAGGATGCCGCCTACTCTATGATGACCATCATGCGAGTCAGATCTGGTCTATTTCGGGACTCTGATTTCCGGTATATGCCAGGATCACTTCCGGGAGCACAAGGGTATCTCCAGGCTATCTATGCTGACCCCACCCAGGAGGATTCACGGACTCGCACCACTACTGAGATGCTCGAGGATAAGGACCGTGAAAATCGGGCCTTAAGGTTAGAGCTCTTCAATACCCGTGCTGACCACTGGGCCACTTTGACTCGGTTCGCACCGGCGGTGCAAGCTGGATATTCAGATATGCGCGATCTCTATCCTGTGAGATCTGCTCTGCCAGACGTGATGGGTTGGCGTGATGTAGGAGGCATCACCCCACCTCGCGGTCCCCGCAGGCCACCATCTGTTGGTCCAAGACCTCATCCTAGCCCCTATGGTCCACAAGCTCCGCGAGATCGTCTGTTTCCGGATGATCATGTTGAGCTTCCAGGCTATGGAGGTGACTTCTACGAGGACTACTACGGATCTATCTGAGTTGGTGGTAGTATCACTAGTTCGCACTAGCTGTGTCGTCTATCGTCCCGCGTGACTCGTGGGATATGACCTAGTTTGTACTCTTTCCGGAGGTGTAGAAAAATAATGTATAGGAGCTTGGAATGCCTCCGATGAGATGTAATCCTCTTTTCACCGTAATAGTACTTTGTTTGGTCTTGTACTAAACCCTATATGGTGTGTATGACGATGGAATAAAGAAGCAGTTCCTGTATTTACCATGTCATACGGATGATCATCTTGCATTTCGAGTTATTCCTTACATTTTATATCCTATGTCGGAATTTTATCATCCTGACTAAATCATTGTCTTGTTTACCTAGGATGGTCAACACGAGCACTAACCCTGCTCCTCAAGAGCAGGCCGAAGGCAGTGAAGTCAGGGATGCAAATCTGCCTCATCCTCCTTCCCTAGCCGAGGTTATGATGGAAGCTGAGAGAAACAAGTGGGAGACCAACCGTTTGTTGGAGCGTATTGAACAGAACACAGCACACCATCAGAGGACTAACGTGGTGTCACTTAGTGATTTTATCAAATTACATCCACCCACGTTCCACCACTCCGTCGAGCCTCTCGACGCTGATGACTGGCTTCGCAGTATCGCTCACAAACTGCGTTCCGCGCTGGTAGCGGAGGCTGACAAGGTCACCTTTGCTGCATATCATCTTGAAGGCCCCGCCAGTCTATGGTGGGAGAATTATGGAGCTATGCGGCCGGCGGGCCATGTCACTACTTGGGCTGAATTCAGCGAGGCTTTCCGTGAACATCACATTCCGGAGGGTCTCATGGACCGTAAACGTGAGGAATTCTGCAATTTCACTCAAGGCCGACTTTCTGTAGATGTTTATAGTAGAGATTTTGGTAACCTCGCACGATATGCAACTGAGGAAGTGTCTACTGATGCGAAGAAGCAAGCAAGGTTCCGTAAGGGCCTTAGTCCTGAGCTTCGCCGTCACCTCCGTCTGCATGAGTGCACAACTTTCAGAAACTTGTCAACAAAGCCATCAATGCTGAAACTGGTCAGACTGACTATGACGCAACACGCAAGCATGGCCGTGACATGGGTTCCTCATCCGGTGCTGGTCCTCAGAAGCGCCACGTGTGGGTACCCAACACCGCCCTGCCACCCAGGTTCACACCGAGGCCACCCTTTCAGGCGCCTCGCCCTGTTCAACAGTCTGCTCCGGCCAAGCCCTATGGGGGTCCAATCAACAATGCTCCTCCACGTACCAGTTCCGTGACTTGTTTCAAGTGTGGGGAATCTGGTCACTATATGCGTGAGTGTCCCCAGACCAAACCCAACCAGTCTGCTAAAGCTGTTGGCCGCGGCAAGCCGACAGGAAAAGTGTTCCACGCCAAGCCGGCCACCGCTTCACGTGGCCATGTCAACTGTATCTCTGCCGAAGAAGCTCAAGAGGATCCCAACGTCGTTCTCGGTATGCTTCTTGTTAATTGCCACCCGGCATCTGTTCTTTTCGATACAGGAGCCTCTCATTCTTTTATATCCGAAAATTATGCTCGTTTGCATAATGTCGCATTCAGTGATATGCCAACCTCTATGGTAATTCAAACTCCGGGATCCAAATGGCAAACTTCTAGAGTAAGCCATGGAAATGAAATCCAAGTCGACAGACTTGTTTTCCTTGCATCGTTGATAGCCCTTAAATCTTCAGATATTAATATCATTCTGGGTATGGACTGGATGTCGGCTCATCATGCCCAAATTGATTGCTTCTCTAGGACTGTTCAACTCACCCATCCTTCGGGGAAGATAGTCAATGTCTTGACCCGAATAGCCAAGCGACAATTATATTCTCTTAACGCTAGCCCTTTGCCAGACCTTGAGGACATTCCGATAGTCCGTGACTTCCCGGATGTCTTCCCAGAGGAATTGCCAGGTGTTCCACCTGACAGGGATGTTGAGTTCGTAATAGACCTCATTCCAGGAACCGTTCCGATTGCTAGAAGACCCTATAAGATGGCACCCCTAGAACTAGCCGAGCTTAAGAAACAACTCGATGAGTCCTTGAAAAAGGGTTTCATCCGACCTAGTTCATCTCCGTGGGCTTGCCCCGTCCTATTCGTTAAGAAGAAGGATGGTACAGACCGGATGGTTGTAGATTACCGACCTGTCAATTTGGTCACAATCAAGAACAAATATCCACTTCCCAGGATCAACGATCTGTATGATCAGCTCGCTGGATCCTCAGTCTTCTCCAAGATGGATTTGAGGTTGGGCTACCATCAAATCAAAATCAGAAACGGGGACATTCCTAAAACGGCCTTTGTTACTCGTTATGGCCAATACGAGTACACCGTCATGTCCTTCGGTTTAACCAACGCTCCAGCCACCTTCTCTCGGTTAATGAACTCAATCTTCATGGAGTATTTGGATAAATTCGTCGTGGTTTACCTCGATGATATACTCATCTACTCCAAGAACGAGGAAGAACATGCCGAACATCTAAGGCTAGTGTTGAAGAAACTTCGAGAGCATCGCCTTTATGCCAAATTTTCTAAATGTGAATTCTGGTTGTCAGAAGTGACCTATCTGGGTGTAATATCTGGTAAAGGTATTGCTGTTAACCCTGAGCGAGTTCAAGCCGTCCTTAATTGGACTCCACCTGAATCGGTCAAGCAAGTTCGGAGTTTTCTAGGCTTAGCGAGCTATTGTCGTCGCTTTGTCGAGAACTTCTCCAAGGTTGCTAAACCTCTAACCGAACTCCTCAAGAAAGATAAGAAGTTCGAATGGACTCCACAATGTGAGCACAGCTTTCAGGAACTAAAAAGACGCCTGACTTCTGCTCCCGTACTGGTACCGCCAGATTTCTCCAAGGACTTTGTTATCTACTGTGACGCCTCGCGAAAAGGACTAGGTTGCATTCTCATGCAAGATCGACACGTAATTGCTTACGCCTCACGGCAATTGCACCCACATGAGGAGAATTATCCTACTCATGATCTAGAGCTTGCAGCCGTAGTCTATGCACTTAAGACCTGGCGACATTACCTCCTCGGTAATCATTGCGAAATATTCACTGATCACCAAAGTCTGAAGTACATCTTCACCCAACCGGATCTGAACCTCAGGCAAAGACGTTGGGTTGAGTTGATCACAGACTTCGACTTAGGAATAACCTATACCCCAGGGAAAGCCAACGTCATGGCTGATGCGCTAAGTCGTAAATCTTATTGTAACAACCTGATGTTACAACAAAGTCAACCGCTTCTCCATGAGGAATTTCGGAAGCTTAACCTTCACATTGTACCTCAAGGTTCTCTTTCCACCTTGGTGGCAAAACCTACTCTTACGGATCAAATCATCGCTGCCCAAAAGCGAGATAAGGGAATATCTAAAATCAAAGAGAACATTGCTAGCGGAGGTGCTAGTTGTTTCTCCACAAATGATCATGGTGTTGTGTACTTTGAGAACCGTCTAGTGGTTCCCAAGAACCAGCATCTACGGCAGTTGATCCTTAAGGAGGCTCATGAATCTCCTCTCACCATTCATCCCGGTAGTACTAAGATGTATCAGGACCTACGCCAGAGGTTCTGGTGGACTAGGATGAAGAGAGAAATTGCTCAGTATATTGCTAATTGCGACGTCTGTTGTTGTGTAAAAGCAGAGCATCAACGGCCTGCCGGCACCCTTCAACCCTTAGCTATTCCTGAATGGAAATGGGATAAAATTGGTATGGATTTCATTACCGGTTTTCCCAGGACCAAGAGAGGGAATAATGCTATTTTCGTCGTTGTCGATCGTCTTTCCAAAGTAGCCCATTTCTTACCTATTCGTGAGAGTATAACCGCTAGTCAGCTGGCAGACTTATACATCTCCCGAATAGTGTCCCTCCATGGTGTTCCTTTGGAAATTAACTCGGATCGAGGAAGCCTTTTCACCTCTCGATTTTGGGAAAGTTTCCAAAATGCTATGGGAACCCGTCTCTCCTTCAGCACCGCTTTCCACCCTCAGTCGAGTGGTCAAGTGGAACGCGTCAACCAGATTCTAGAAGACATGCTTCGAGCCTCTGTTATCTCATTCGGAATGGACTGGGAGAAGTGCCTTCCATTTGCCGAATTCGCTTACAACAACAGCTATCAATCTAGCTTGGGTAAAGCCCCTTTTGAAGTTCTCTATGGACGACGGTGTCGAACACCCCTTAACTGGTCAGAGACCGGGGAAAGACAATTCTTTGGCCCGGATATGATTCAGGAAGCAGAAGAACAAGTTCGTATCGTTCGTGAAAAGTTGAAAACAGCCCAATCTCGTCAAAAGAGTCAATATGACTGAAAACATAAGGCTATAACTTTCGAGGTTGACGAGAAGGCTTATCTCCGGGTCACCCCTCTGAAGGGAACCCATCGTTTCGGTATCAAAGGCAAATTGGCTCCTCGTTACATTGGACCTTTTCGCATTCTCGCCAAACGAGGAGAAGTTGCCTACCAGTTGGAACTACCTCCGCACCTCTCCAGAGTCCACGATGTTTTCCACGTTTCTCAACTCAGGCGTTGCTTCTCGGATCCTATCCGTGAAGTGGACCACGAAACGCTTGATCTCCAAGATAATCTTACATATCGAGAGTACCCCATTCGTATTCTCGATCAGGCCGAACGTACCACCCGACGTCATAATATCAAGTTTCTCAAAGTTCAATGGTCGCACCATTCTGAGGATGAAGCAACTTGGGAAAGGGAGGATCGTCTTCGACTTGAGTATCCCGCCTTCTTCCCGGAGGAACCCAAATCTCGGGACGAGATTCTTTTGAGTGGGTGTGAGTTGTCACACCCTAGCTAGTCATGCATTAGAGTGTTGCATCATGTTTACTCTTTCATCAGAAACTTGAAATGGGGATCTGTGAAACCCTCAGAACCATTTCTGAAAATGATCCAAATAAAAATTTCTCCAAAAGGGTCCAAGAAAATGCTCATGTTGCTCTCTGAAAATATTGGACAGAGATAAAAATCAAACCAATATTTTAAGAGCTCATAGGTATTTATTTTGGGCATTTGGAATTAATGCATAAATATTTGCATTGGAAATATATTATTTATATATATTAATATATGTCCAAATATTATGCCATTTATAAAGGAGGTCTGGAATAATATATCTAGCTCCTGCAAAAATTGGCATAAGGTAAATAAATGATTTAATATATTTTTTAAATCAAAACAAATGTCAGAAATTAGAAAAACAGAAAATAAATAAAAGGAGGAGCTTACCTGGGCTCCTCCCTGTGCAGCCCAGCCAGCTGGCCGGCCCAGCCAGCAGGCGGCCCAGCCCGCCTCCCTCCTCTGTCGTCTTCGTCCTCGACAGAGGGAGGGGAGTGTGGCCGGCGCGCGCGCGCGCCACCGCGCCACGCCACCTGCTCGCCTGCCTGCCTGCCCTCCCCTCCTCGTCTCGATGCCCCGGACGACGCCACGCCCTCCCTCCTGCTCTCTCTCACTCTCCCTCGGTTCCTCCCTCCTCTCCCTCGCTCTCTCTCTCACGGCTGAACACCACCATCGCCGCCGTTCGCCATAGCAGCCGTCACCGGCCACCCCTCGCTCCCCCGACTAGCCCAGAGGCTCCGCCTCGACCCCCTCTTCCTCCCCACCGCTTCACGGGCCTCCGGAAGCCCTGCATCGCCGCCCACGTCGCCGTTCCCCTCCTCAGGCTCCGACCACCATCGTCGTCGAATTCGCCGTCTCCAGCGCGTCCCCGAGCCCGTTTCGACGCCCACTGCAACCGCGGTGAGCTTCGCCACCGTTTCCCTCTTTTTTCCCCCTTGTTCCCGCACCGTAACCCCGTTTCCCACCACGGCCGAACCTCCGCCGTCGCCGAGCTCGCCGTCGACGCAGCTCCGGTGACCATTTGGTCACCCCGGTGAGTCCAACAAGTCCGTAAGGACCCGTAGAGCCCCTCCAGCGCCTCAGCTCCCTCGCCTGCGAGCAGCAGCACCGATTCCGACCGCACCCGAACTCCGGCCGCCGCTCACGAGCTCGCCGTCGTCGGTACAGGCCACCTTAGGCACGGCCACCACCACCGTTCGACGCGCGGGAGCAAGGGCTCTCCAACGAGCCCAAGCACGGCCTCGCCCG
Source organism: Triticum aestivum (assembly GCF_018294505.1). Lineage (NCBI taxonomy): Eukaryota > Viridiplantae > Streptophyta > Magnoliopsida > Poales > Poaceae > Triticum > Triticum aestivum. The sequence goes on along the minus strand of NC_057797.1, from coordinate 640,760,854 downwards.
TGCTCTGTAGCGCGTTTCCGCATCGCGCCGCCGTCTCGGGCCTCGCCGGCGTCATGTCGCCGGTGGGTTTGACCCACCTTGACCACGGCAGGACCCCCCCTGTGTCCCTGATAGGTGGGCCCAGCCCTGTAGCTAATTAGGATTAGCACTAACCGAATCAGTTAAACTAACTACCCCCCTGACACTGACCAGTGGGCCCCAGCGCCACTAATTCCTAATTAGGATTAATTTAACCCTGTTAAACCCCCCTGTCACTGACGTGTGGACCCCACACGTCAGGTTTGACCCCAGCCAGCCGCAGTTGACCACTGACGTCATGCTGACGTCATGCTGGCGCAATATTTATATTTCTGGATTTAAATTAAATCAGGAAATTCCAGAATATTATTTAAACTTCAAAAATTCATAACTTTTATTCTGTAACTCCAAATTGGACAAATTATATATGAAAAATGATCAGAAAAATCCAATCTATCCATCTGTACTATTTTCATGCATGATCAAACAAGTTAAATTGATGCTTTAAGCAGAATAAGGAAAAGCACCTTAAGAGGCCATGTTTGAGTTTGAAATTTGAATCTTTGATTCAAATTTGTTGAAACCCTTCTGGTCTTAGTTGCATTAGCCCAACACACTCATATTGCCATGTTTCATGCATGCATCATATTGTTGCACATTGTTTGGTGATGGTTGTGTATCGGTGTCCTTTGCGACAGGTCTACCTCCGAGGAGTACCGTGATTACCCTAACGAAGAACCGTATCAGTGCATCGAACCATCAGGCAAGCAACCAACCATTTGATCATATCGATACAATCCCATGTTCTCGCTCCTGCTCTCTTTTACTGCATTAAGACAACGCGTTTCAAACTGCTGTGTGCTACGGTAGTTGAACCCATTTCCTCTGCATGACCTGTCATTGCCACAGTAACTAGATGAAACCCACTAGCATGTGTAGGAGTTGAGTGAGCCATATGTATGTGTTGTTCCTACCTTGCTATGCCTGCTATGCTTAGAGTCGTGTCAGGTCTGGTTCATCTGGGTGATGGGCTAGAGTGAAATGATTATGTCGGTAATGAGAGTGGTGTGGTGAACACGATTTGGTAAAGGTATCGATGAGAGGCCATGTAGGAGTACATGGTGGGTTGTTTCATTGAAGCCGACCTTAAGCACTGAGATCTGTATGTGTGATCTAAGATACAGCTACTACCATGCATTGGGCCCTGAAATATGACCCCGCTCGACTTCTTATTCACCCTAGCTCTCTGTCCAGGAGTTGCAAGTAGTTTCTGGTGTTTGTAGCCTACTGGAGGCCGTGGACAGCGCTGACCGTAGGGGTGGGCTGTGATGCGGTAGGTACGTGGCACGGTGTACCGAATACCCGTTAGGTATCTCGGGAACCCTGTTCACATCGTTCGGGACCGTATGGGAAACCTCGGCCGGACTCCCTGCGGATGGAACCTGGATAGGCGATAAACCTGGACTAGAGGCTTAAGTGTTTAGGTAGGTCGTGGTCTACACCCACGTCGGTTTTCGCTTGAAGTCTGCCGAGCACATGTCGTGTGCAGACGCTAAGTGGTGGAAACATGTATGAAGAAGTACACCCCTACAGGGTTAACATGATCTATTCGAATAGCCGCGTCCGCGGTAAAGGACTACTTGGTTGCCTATACAGTTCATAGACAAGTAAATGGAAACTGCTAAAAGCCTCAAGATAAGTGTGAGTGCCGAGGATGGCTCTTCCGTAGGAAGACGGAGGCGGATCCTCGGTAGCGTATTGAATTGGTGAGTAGTGGACTCGTGTGCGCAAAACCATTTCAAGTTGGAGTATCGTAGGATAGTCTAGCCAAGAGTCAAAGCTGGCTTGCTGCAATAACTCCACCAACCCTTCTTGATAATATGCATGTATGTAGGATCTGATGTAAGTCTTGCTGAGTACCTTTGTACTCATGTTGCTATAATTTACATTTTTACAGAAGACGCTGCAACCCCTTCTGATGGGTTCTATGTAGACGTTGACTTCAACGAGTAGGCTAAAGACCCAGGTGGTGACCCTGAGCTTGTGAAGGACCACATAGTATAGCTAGGCTTTCCAAGCCTCTTTTATTTTACTAGTTGTCTGTACTCAGACAAGTTACTTCCGCTGCTGGTTTGTATGACTGTATGACTTGAATGTTGGGTCGTGAGACCCATACCTTTGTGTATGTTATGTATGGCTCCCTGAGCCTTAAATAAAGTACTTGTGTCGTAGAGTCATGTTGTGATGCTTCGTTGTATTTGCACATATCGAGCATATTGTGTGTATGATTGAAATGCTTGGTATGTGTGGGATCTGACTATCTAGTTGTTTATCTTTAGTAGCCTCTCTTACCGGGAAATGTCTCCTAGTGTTACCGCTGAGCCATGGTAGCTTGCTACTGCTCTGGAACACTTAGGCTGGCCGGCATGTGTCCTTCTTCGTTCCTGTGTCTGTCCCTTCGGGGAAATGTCACGCTTTGAGTACCGGAGTCCTGTTAGCCCGCTACAGCCCGGTTTACCGGAGTCCTGCTAGCCCAGTGCTACAGCCCGGACCCACTTGCTGATGACCGACACGTTCGAAGCTGGGTCATGGATGCCTGTCCCTGTAAGTCTGTGCCACTTTGGGTTTACGACTAGTCATGTCAGCCCGGGCTCCTTATCATATGGATGCTAGCGACACTATCATATACGTGAGCCAAAAGGCGCAAACGGTCCCGGGCAAAGGTAAGGCGACACCCGTGGGGATACCGTGCGTGAGGCCGCAAAGTGATATGAGGTGTTACCAGCTAGATCGATGTGACATCGAGTCGGGGTCCTGACAGAAGATGTAGATGCTCAATGTTGATGTAGATCTTTTGGAGCAATCCTTTGGAGTGAGTTGCACTTTCAATACCTACATGGGTTAGTATCACAAGGAGCAAACAAGGATATCCACAGACAAAGAGTGATGTTCACATAGAGTGATGTTCACATAGAGTGATGTTCACATAGGATGATGTCCATGAAAGAATTAGCTTACCTTGTCCCTTGTCTTACCAACAAGAGGGTTTGTGACTCCTTGAACTAGTGCAAGATATGGAAGTTGTTTGCACTTGTCCTCACCAAAATGATATGAGTGAAGTATGTCGGTGGAGTCACCCTCAAGAACTCTCTAGTTCTTCTTCTTCGGGATCCACACCATCTTGACGGGAATCCTTGGAGTTGTAGTCGTACTTGATGAAGTAGAACTTGATGTAGTCTTGGGAACCCACTTGACCAAGGACTTAGGTGCTTCTTCAAATGCATCAATCTCCTCTTGAAGCATGTCCTTGCCTTTTAGCTTGTGGTCTTGTGGTGGAATATCATCTTGAGATTGTGTTCCTTGGAAAGAAGTAGGATCATACTTCTCTTGTTGAGGAACAAACTTCATCTTGGGGTATTGATCCTCTTCCCACTCAACTCCATTGGCATTGAACTTTCATTCAAAACCTACACCTTGATTCTTCCGATATCTTCCTTGCTTGCGTACAATTTCCTCAAATTTCTTACTCCCGGCAAGGCTCTTGTAAACACCTTTCTGTATAATTCCCTTCAATAAATTGTTTTCATGCTCAAGTGTAACTGGGCTAAGAGAATCATTAGTGGAATCAACAGAACTACTAGAAGCAACAATATTGGATTTAGCATGATTGTTGTTACTACTAGAAGAAGAATCTTTCTTACTCTTGTTGCTAGTTTTAACTTGTTGCATGTAAGTAGACAAGAGTAAATGCTTGGCAATGTAAAAAGAACTTTTCTTGCGAAGATCATCATTGATTGCTTTTAAGAACTCATGCCCTTGCTCAAGGTTGAGTTTTTCAAAGCGTAGCTTCTCATGAGTCTTTAAAAGTTCTCAATGATCTTCCAATGTAGTTTCATTAGCTAACTTAAGAGTGTTTAGTTCTTTAGTTAGACGCTCAATCTTATTCTTATCATCGTCATTCGTTTTATCTTGATTAATAGCAAGTTCATCATAGTTCTCATAACTAGAGTTGTCAACAAGTAAATCATCATCTCCTAGCAAATCATCTTCATCACTATTGAAATCAACATACTCGGGGCGTGTTACCTTTGGACCTTTAGCCATGAAGCATCTTCCAATTCCTTCATTTGGTGAGTCAAACATGTCGTAAGAGTCGGTTGACACAAGTGCTAGACCTGCAACACCTTCATCTTGAATATATTCAGAGTCAGAGTGATATCTTCTTCCGGAGTGATTGTCGGAGTCGGAGCCGGATACCCATTCACCAACATGAGCTTGATGTCTTCTTTTTGTGTAGCTATTTGATGATCTGTCCTTCCTATCCGAATCCTTGCTCCTCCGAGAGGGTCTTCGTTCATAACGATCATCTCTACTCCTTCTCTCTCTTGCCGATGATTCTTCTATCCTACTTCTTCTTTTGAGAGAATCTTCTCTTCTTTTGTAAGGAGCCGTGCACTCATTTGAATAGTGTCCGGGTCTTCCACAATTGTAGCAGTTATGCTCACGACTAGAAGATCTTTTGTCATTGTAGGACCTTGACTTGGAACTTCTTTCCTTGCTTCTACTCTTGTAGAACTTGTTGAAATTCTTCACCATTGGGCTCAATTCTTCATTGAAGGTTTGCTTCTCATTTGATGATGTGGGGGCATCACATGAGGCTTTGTAGGCACCACTTGACTTGTTGTGGAGCTCTTCCTTATCCTTGAGTGACATCTCATGAGCAACAATTCTTCCAATGACTTCCGTTGCCTTGAGATCTTTGTAGTTGGGCATCATTTGGATCAATGTGCACACGGTATCATATTTTTCATCCAAGGCTCTTAGGATCTTCTTGATGATGAATCTATCGGTCATCTCTTCACTTCCTAAGCCGGCAATCTCATTTGTAATGAGACCAAGCCTAGAGTACATTTCAGCGACACCTTCAACATCCTTCATTTTGAACTTGTCAAGTTGACTTTGAAGCACATACAATTTGGATTCCTTGACGGAGTTGGTACCTTCGTGCATATCAATCAAAGTACCCCAAATTTCCTTTGCATTCTCGGGACAGCTGATTTTGTTGAATTCTTCGGGGCACAATCCGTTGAAGAGAATATCACAAGCTTGAGCATTGTATTGCAGCATCTTCAACTCTTCCGCAGTAGCTTCACAGTTCGGTTCTCTCCCATCAAATAATTCACCTTGCAAGCCAATACACACAATAGCCCAAACGGCGGGGTTATGTTCAAGAATATGCATTTTCATCTTATGCTTCCAACTAGCAAAATTAGTACCATCAAAGTAAGGACCTCTACGGTGGTAATTTCCCTCGCTAGACGCCATACTCTCCTAGGTTGTGAAACCAAGGCTATGACCACCAAAAGCTATGGAAATCAAAGCAAATGGAGACCAACGCTCTAATACCACTTGTAGGATCGAAAGTATGTCTAGAGGAGGTGATTAGACTACTTGACCAAATAAAAATCTAGCCTTTTCCCAATTTTAGTTCTTGGCAGATTTTAGCAACTTAGCACAAGTCAAGCAATCAACCTACACATGCAATTCTAAGAGTATAGCAGCGGAAAGTAAAACAATTGCATATGAAGGTAAAGGGAGGAGTTTGGACGGAGCAAATACAATGTAGACACGGAGATTTTTGGCGTGGTTCCGATAGGTGGTGCTATCGTACATCCACGTTGATGGAGACTTCAACCCACAAAGGGTAACAGTTGCGCGAGTCCACGGAGGGCTCCACCCACGAAGGTTCCACGAAGAAGCAACCTTGTCTATCCCACCATGGTTGTTGCCCACGAAGGACTTGCCTCACTAGGGTAGATCTTCACGAAGTTGGCGATCTCCTTGCCCTTACAAACTCCTTGGTTCAACTCCACAATCTTGACGGAGGCTCCCAAGTGACACCTAACCAATATAGGAGACACCGCTCTCCAAGAGGTAACAAATGGTGTGTTGATGATGAACTCCTTGCTCTTGTGCTTCAAATGATAGTCTCCCCAACACTCAACTCTCTCTCATAGGATAGGATTTGGTTGAAAGATGATTTGAGTGGAAGCAACTTGGGGAAGGCTAGAGATCAAGATTTATGTGGCTGGAATGGAATATCTTGACCTCAACACAAGTGTAGGTGGTTCTCTCTCAGAAAATGTATGTTGGAAGTGTAGGCATGTTCTGATGGCTCTCTCCATGAATGAAGAGTGGGTGGAGGGGTATATATAGCCTCGACCCAAAATCTAACTGTTACACACAATTTACCAAACTCGGTGGGACCAAATTGTGAAACTCGGTCAGACCGATTTAGTTCATAATGTGACCGTTAGGATTTTCGGTGGGACCGACATGTCAACTCGGTGAGACCGATTACACAAACTCGGTGGGACCAATTTTGGTAATAGACAAATAGAGAGTTGGTCAGGCAAACTCGGTGGGACCGATCGCTCATCTCGGTTGTACCGAAATGTTGCAAAAGGAGAACAGAGAGTTTGCATTGCAATCTCAATGGGACCGGTCGCTCATCTCGGTTTGACCAAAACATTATGAATGTAGAACAGAAAGTTTGCAATCCCATCTCGGTGAGACCGAGATCCCTATCGGTAAGACCAAGAAGACTAGGGTTTCTGGCAGTGGCTATTTCAACTGAACAGCTCGGTGGCGCCGGATAGACAGTTTCGGTGGGGCCGAGTCTGACTTTTGGTTTGGGACATATGTGGATGTGAGAAAGTTGTTGAGGTTTTTTGGAGCATATCACTAAGCACTTTGAGCAAGAAACTCATTAAGCAACACCTCACCCCCTCTTGATAGTATTGGCTTTTCCTATGGACTCAATGTGATCTTGGATCACTTAAAATGAAAAAATGTAGTCCTGAGCTTTGAGCTTGAGCCAATCCTTTGTCCTTAGCATTTTGAGGGGTCCACATTTCTCACCCATGCCATGCCAATCATTGAGCTTTCCTAAAATGTTTATCCTGAAGTAGCATTAGCTCAATGAGCTATATGTTGTTAGGAATTACTAAAACCACCCAGGGATAGTTGCACTTTCACTTACATCACTATGCGGTGGAGCGATGGAGTCTTGGCGGGCGATTCTCCCTTGGTGGCCCCGGCAAGCCTGTCGGGGGAATCTTGGTACCTGTCCTTAGCAAGGCCTCGACCCGACCAGTCTCGCCTGCCCGACAAGGGAGGTCTTTCCTTAGTAATATCTTGTTCCTTTGTCTTGTCTTGGTCTTCTTGATCCTTCCTTTGATTCCTCAAAGAGCTATTTCTCTGGCTTGGGGCCTTGGTCTTGTTGTATCTTTGGTGTTGCTGGGTCAGAGGCATATTGTCTATCCACAAGTCTTTTTTTTTGAACAATTGTCTATCCACAAGTCAGGGGAAACATACACCTCTGTTTGTGTACCCCAACAGTTCCCTGAAAACACAATCAACACAACTATCTAGGAAGTCCCTAGAAGCATCGGTTAGTCCATTATAGAAGATATCAAGTATTTCAACTTTCTTAAGAGGATGATCAGGCAAAGCATTAAGCAATTGGAGAAGCCTCTCCCAAGCTTGTGGGAGACTCTCTTGTTCAATTTGCACAAAGTTAAATATTTCCTATAAGGCAACTTATTTCTTATGAGCAAGAAAATATTTTTCAGAGAAGTAATAAATCATATCCTGGGGACTACACAGACAACCAGGAGCAAGAGTATTGTACCATATCTTAGCATCACCCTTTAAAAGAAATAATCTGAGAATATAGTAGTAGCGAATCTTCTCATCGTGAGAAAATAGGGTGGCCATATGATTTAGTTTAGTAAGGTGTGCCACAACAGTCTTAGTTTCATAGCCATGGAAAGGATCAGATTCAACCAAAGTAATTGACTCTGGGTTGACAAAGAATTCATAATCCTTATCATTAACAAAGATAGGTGAAGTAGCAAACTTGGGATCACATTTCATTCTAGCATTCAAAGATTTCTCTTTCAGTTTGCATAATAATTTCTTAAGATCATCTCTATCATTGCAAGCAAGAAAATCTCTAGTTCTCTCCTCATCCATAAAATAACCTTCACGCATCTTAGGCAATTCATATCTCGGAGAGCTAGGCCTAATAGATGTTTCAAGATTTCCAGTTTCAAGTACTTCATCAGTTTCAATAATCTCATCAGTTTCAACATTCTCAATATCTTTAGCTCTAGCAATTTGTTCATCAAGAAATTCAACTAGTGGCATATTATCATCAAGCAAGGTACTAGCATCATCATGAGTAGCATTCATAGCAGAAGTAGCATCATCAATAACTTGCGACATATCAGAATTAATAGCATGTGGTGGTGGTGCAAGCCTACTCAAAATAGAAGGTGAATCAAATGCAGAGTGTGATGGCAGTTCCTTACCTCCCCTCATCTTAGAGGGAAAAATCTTAGTCTTGTTATCCTTCAGATTCTTCATAGTGATAAATTGATAATAATCCCAAGTGACTCAACAAATATAGTTATGCTCCCTGGCAACGGCGCCAGAAAAAGGTCTTGATAACCCACAAGTATAGGGGATCGTAGCAGTTTTCGAGGGTAGAGTATCCAACCCAAATTTATAGATTCGACACAAGGGGAGCCAAAGAATATTTGCAAGTATTAGCATATGAGTTGTCAATTCAACCACACCTGGAGATTAATTATCTACATCAATATGATCAGTAGCACAGTAATATGATAGTTTTGATAGTAGTGGTAACAATAGCAATAACGGTAACAGTGATATCAATGATTTTGTAGCAAGTGTAATAGTAACAGCAATAGTAGTAACTTAGCAAGAACAATATGCGGAAAATTTGGAGGCATTGGATTGGTGGATTCATTGGATGATATTCATCATATAATGTCATTACCTAGGGCGATACGACACTAGCTTCAGTTCATAAATATAATGTAGGCATGCATTCCGTAAATAGTCACACGTGCTTATGGAAAGAACTTGCATGACATATTTTGTTCTACCCTCCCGTGGCAGCGGGGTCCATAAGGAAACTAAGGGATATTAAGGCCTACTTCTAATAGAGAACCGAAATAAAAATTGTTAACACATAGTGAATACATGAACTCCTCAAACTACAGTAATCACTGGAAAGAATCCCAATTATTGTCACCTTGGGGTATGCGGATCATAACTTGTAATAGGTGTCTACAACTTGCAAGATAGGATCTAGAACACAGATATAATGGTGATAACATAAACGGTTCAGATCTAAAATCATGGCACCCGGGCCCAAAGTGACAAGCATTAAGCATGGCAAGGTCATAACAACATCAATCTCAAAACATAATGGATACTAGGGATCAAGCCCTAACAAAACTAACTCGATTACATGATAAATATCATCCAACTCCTCACCAACCAGCGAGCCTACGAAGGAATTACTCACTCCCGGTGGGGAGCATCATGGAATTGGAGATGGAGAAGGGTTGGTGATGACGAAGTCCCAAGACCCCCCTCTCCGGAGCCCCAAACAGACTCCAGATCTAGCCTCCCGATGAAGAACAGGAGGTGGCGGCGGCTCCGTATCATGAAATGCGATAATTCTTTCTCCCTGATTTTTTCTCCAAAAATAGGATTTTATAGCGTCAGAGGGGCCACCAGGTGGGCACAACCCACCTGGGCATGCTTGGAGGGGGCGCGCCCTGGTGGGTTGTGCTCACCCAGGGACCCCCCCCCCTCGGTGGTTCTTGGCTCCAGTATTTTTCTTTTATTGTATAAAAATTCTCCAAAGAGTTTTGTTCCATTTTGAGAACTTTTATTTCTGCACAAAAACAACACCATGGTAGTCTGCTGAAAACAGCGTCAGTCCGGGTTAGTTTCATTCAAATCATGCAAATTAGAGTCCAAAACAAGAGCAAAAGCATTAGGAAAAGTAGATATGCCGGAGATGTATCAATCCATGACCAAGGCAAAAAGATAAGGGCTCAAAGCTGACCTCTAATGCAGTCCTATCTTAATCGGGAAGTCGTCAGTGTCGACATCACTTATTCGAACACTTGTCACAACATTATAGTACATGTCCTTGATGAGGGTAATGTAATTTGCTGGGACTTTGTGTTTCTCTAAGGCCCACCACATGACATTCTGCGGTATCTTATCATAGGCCTTCTCCAAGTCAATAAACACCATATGCAATTCCTTCTTTTGCTCCCTGTATCTCTCCATAAGTTGTCGTACCAAGAAAACGACTTCCATTGTCGACCTCCTAGGCATGAAACCAAACTGATTTTTGGCCATGCTTTTCATGATTCTTAAGTGGTGCTCAATGACTCTCTCACATAGCTTCATTGTATGGCTCATCGGCTTAATTCCACTGTACTTAGTACAACTCTGAACACCCCCCCCCCCTTTTTCTTGAAGATTGGTACTAATATACTCCGTCTCCATTCTTCCGACATGTTGTTTGCCCGAAAAATGAGGTTGAAAAGCTTTGTTAGCCATACTATCACTATGTCCACGAGGCCTTTCCACACCTCAATGGGGATACAATCAGGGCCCACCTCCTTGCCTCCTTTCATCCTTTTAAAGCCTCCTTGACCTTAGACTCATGGATTCGCCGCGCAAAACGCATGTTGGTCTCATCAAAGGAGTCGTCCAGTTCAATGGTAGAACTCTCATTCTCCCCATTGAACAGCTTGTCGAAGTACCCCGCCATCTATGCTTAATCTCCTCGTCCTTCACCAGGAGTTGGTCTGCTCCGTCTTGATGCATTTGACTTGGCCAACATCCCTCATCTTCCTCTAGTGGATCTTGTCCATCTTATAGATGTCCCTTTTGCCTTCCTTCGTGCCTAGCCATTGGTAGAGGTCCTCATACACCCGACCCCTTGCTTCACTGATAGCTCGCTTGTGTCCTTCTTCGCCATCTTGTACTTCTCTATGTTGTCTACACTCCTATCCAGGTATAGGCGTCTGAAACAATTTTGTTCTCCTTAATAACCTTCTAAAAATCATCATTCCACCACCAGGTATCCTTAGCTTCGTGTCTCCTTCCTCTAGACACTCCAAACTCCTCCGACGCCACCTTACTAATGCAAATCACCATCTTCATCCACTCATTGTCTGCATCCCTCTTCCTCGCAAGGGCCCTCCTTAATGACCCTCTCCTTGAACACCTCAGCTACCCCCTTGAGCTTCCACCACTTTGTTCTAGCGACTTTACCATGCTTATCCCGCTAGACACGGATCCGAAAGCGGAAGTCAGCGACCACCATCTTTTTCCGAGGGAAAACACTCTCTCCAGGTATCACCTTCAATTTAGGCACACACGCCTATCTTCTCTTCTCAAGAGGATAAAATCAATCTGGCTAGAGTGTTGGCCACTACTAAATGTCACCGGATCTGATTATCTCTTTGTAAAGAGGGTGTTAGCTACGATCAAGTCGTAGGCTAGAGCAAAGCTTAAGGCCTCTTCTCCTTCTTGATTCCTGATGCCATAGCAAAAGCCCCCACGCACCCCTTCAAAACATGTGTTAGATGTACCCACATGGCCATTAAGATCTCCTCCTATGAAGAGCTTCTCACCAATCGGTGCACTCCTAACCATGTCCTCCAGGACTTCCCAGAACTCCCTCTTGGTGTTCTTATTGTGGCCTACTTGCGGGGCATACGCGTTGATAACATTGAGAACTAAGTCCCCGACTACCAGCTTGATCAGGATAATCTGGTCCCCACATCTCTTGACGTCTACCACTCCATACTTGAGGCTCTTGTTGATCAAGATGCCTACATAATTTCTGTTTGTAGTTGTCCCCGTGTACCACAGCTTGAAGCCGGTATCCTCCACATCCTTTGCCTTCTGACCCCCTCCATTTGGTTTCTTGGACACAAAGGATATCAACCCTTCTCCTCACCGCTGCATCAACTAGCTCCCGAAGTTTCCCTGTCAAAGAAACTATGTTCCAGCTACCTAAGCAAATCCTCCTAGGCTCGGCTAGCTTCCTTACCCTTCGCACTCGTCGAGTCAAATGCGAAGACTGTTGCTCAGTTTTCACTACATCCAGGCGCCGATGTAGCGCGCCCCTAAGGATGTGCCGACCCGATCCTCGCTCACTTGATACCGTATCGAGATCAAGATACGGCGCGCCACCGGGGGGTGATGGCTCGACCCTTGCCCATTTGACACCACACTCGGGTTCCGAAGTGGTGCGTCGCTAAGAGGGTTACGCCCCAACGAAAATATTTTGGGTTTCATCTCCATAAGAGTGGCTGAGTTTTTAGTTGGCTCACAAAGCCTATCACAACGCTCCTCCTTTACCCGGGCTTGGGACCGGCTATGTTGAGACAACATAGGCGGAGTTCGCCTTTCATTGATTCTTTTGCCCAAAATGCATATATCCAGAACAAATCCAAAAAATTAGGTCATTCCTTGTCTAAATAGAAAAATATAAATTGTTGCCAAAACTGTGTAAAAGTGGTATGATAATAGCATGAAACAATCAAAAATTATAGATACATCAGAGATGTATCAATGGTGTCCCGGATTAGGGATCACTCATCACATCATCTCCCGACCAGGTGGGACGGGCCGAGAACCCCATGTTGGCTCACCAATGGGCCATGTCATAATGGCCCATGGCGCATGGAAGGAATATTTCTGAAGAATTGGTGCATACTTCAAGACTTAGATGTCGTCTACAACACAAATACCTTATGTGTAACCGACCTTGCTGTAACCCTGGACCATCGGTATCTATATAAACCAGGGGGTAGGGCTCATAGACTATATCATCGATCTCATGGCAAATCAACCTATAATTCGTACTCTGCTCGAAATCAATACAACACAAGCAGGGCGTAGGGTTTTATCTTCTCGGAGATCCTGAACCTGGGTGAAATCTCGTGTCTCTTTTACCACCATGCCATGGCTACTACATGATATCTCTCCAACGTATCTACAATTTTTTATTGTTTCATGCTATTATATTATCAATCTTGGATGTTTATATTCTTTATTGTTCCATTTTATATCATTTTTGGGGACTAACGTAAACTCAATTCCCAGTGTGAGTTCTTGTTTTTTGCTTGTTTTTGGCTTTTCAGGAACTATGTACCAAACGAAGTCCAAATACGATGAAACTTTACAGTGATTTTTTCTGGACCAGAAGGGACCCTAGAACGTTTGGGAGGAGGCCATAAGATCTACGGGAGAGTGACGAGCTCACACAAAGCGCACCTAGGGGGCACACCTCCTAAGCTCGTGGGTCCCACACATATCCGTTTGACCTAATTCCAGCGCTGTAAATTCCCACAAATCCTCAAACCAACAGAGAGTGACCCGAAACACTTTTTCCGTGGCCACAAGCTTATGTTCTATCGCGATCCCATCTGGAGGCCTTTTTCGGTACTCTGCCAGAGGGGGAATCAATCGCGGAGGGCTTCTACATCATCCTTACTACCTTTTCATGATGGTGAGTGATACGTCTCCAACGTATCTATACTTTTTTATTGCTCCAAGCTATATTATCTACTGTTTTGGACTATATTGGGCTTTATTTTCCACTTTTATATTATTTTTGGGACTAACCTATTAACCGGAGGCCCAACCCAGAATTGTTGTTTTTTGCCTATTTCAGTGTTTCGGAGAAACAGAATATCAAACGGAGTCCAAACAGAATGAAATCTTCGGAAACATGATTTTCTCATCAGATAAGATCCAGGAGACTTGGAGCCTCCGTGAAGAAAGCCATGAGGTGGTCACGAGGGTGGAGGGCGCCCCTCTAGGGCGTGCCCCCTGCCTCGTGGGCCCCTCAAAGCTCCACCGACGTTCTCCTTCCTCCCATATATACCTACATACCCCCAAACGATCGGGGACGGAGCCAAAAACCTAATTTCACCGCCGCAACTTTCTGTATCCACAAGATCCCATCTTGGGCCTGTTCCGGAGCTCCGCCGGAGGGGGCATCGATCACGGAGGGCTTCTACATCATCATCCAAGCCCCTCCGATGAAGTGTGAGTAGTTTACTTCAGACCTACGGGTCCATAGTTAGTAGCTAGATATCTTCTTCTCTCTTTTTGGATCTCAATACAATGTCCCCCCCTCTCTCGTGGAGATCTATTCGATGTAATCTTCTTTTTGCGGTGTGTTTGTTGAGATCGATGAATTATGGGTTTATGATCCAGTCTATCTATGAATGATATTTGAATCTTCTCTGAATTCTTTTATGTATGATTGGTTATCTTTGCAAGTCTCTTCGAATTATCAGTTTGGTTTGGCCTACTAGATTGGTTGTTCTTGCCATGGGAGAAGTGCTTAGCTTTGGGTTCGATCTTGCAGTGTCCTTTCCCAGTGACAGAAGGGGCAGCAAGGCACGTATTGTATTGTTGCCATCGACGATAACAAGATGGGGTTTTTATCATATTGCAGGAAACTATCCCTCTACATCATATCATCTTTCTTAATGCGTTACTTTGTTTTTAACTTAATACTCTAGATGCATGCTGGATAGAGGTCGATGAGTGGAGTAATAGTAGTATATGCAGGTAGGAGTCGGTCTACTTGTCTCGGACATGATGCCTATATACATGATCATACCTAGATATTCTCATAACTATGCTCAATTCTGTCAATTGCTCAACATAATTTGTTCACCCATCGTAGAATACTTATGCTCTTGAGAGAAGCCACTAGTGAAACCTGTGGCCCCCGGGTCTCTTTCTTATCATATCAATCTCCATTACTTTATTATTGCTTTACTTTTTACTTTGCCTTTTACTTTTCACTTTGCATCTCTATACCAAAAATACCAAAAATATTATTTATCATCTCTATCAGATCTCACTTTCGTAAGTGACCATGAAGGGATTGACAACCCCTAAGCGCGTTGGTTGCGTTGAGCTATTGTTTTTGTGTAGGTACAAGGGACACGCGCGTAGCCTCCTACTGGATTGATACCTTGGTTCTAAAAAACTGAGGGAAATACTTACGCTACTTTGCTGCATCATCCTCTCCTCTTCGGGGAAATCCAACGCAGTGCTCAAGAGGTAGCAAGAAGAATTTCTGGCGCTGTTGTCGGGGAGTCTGCGCAAAAGTCAGCATACCAAGTACCCATCACAATCCCTATCCCCCGCATTACATTATGTGCCATTTGCCTCTCGTTTTCCTCTCCCCCACTTCACCCTTGCCGTTTTATTCGCCCTCTCTCTCTATCCTCCCTCTCTTTCTCTATTTGCCTCTTTTTGCCCATTTGTTTTTTGTTTGCTCGTGTGTTGGATTGCTTGTTTGTCGCGATGGCTAAAGATAATACTAAATTGTGTGACTTCACCAATACCAACAATAATGATTTCCTTAGCACTCCGATTGCTCCTCTTACCGATGCTGAATCTTGTGAAATTAATGCTGCTTTGCTGAATCTTGTCATGAAAGATCCGTTTTCCGGCCTTCCTAGTGAAGATGTCGCTACCCATCTTAATAGCTTCGTTGATTTGTGTGACATGCAAAAGAAGAAATATGTTGACAATGATATTGTTAAATTAAAGCTATTTCCTTTTCCGTTTAGACATCGTGCTAAAGCTTGGTTTTCATCTTTGCCTAAAAATAGTATTGATTCATGGAACAAATGCAAAGATGCTTTTATCTCTAAGTATTTTCCTCCCGCTGAGATCATCTCTCTTAGAAACGATATTATGAATTTTAAGAAACTTGATCATGAACATGTTGCACAAGCTTGGGAGAGAATGAAATTAATGATACGTAATTGCCCTACTCATGGTTTAAATTTGTGGATGATTATACAAAATGTCAAGTAGTTCACCACAGACTACGGGTCCATAGATAGTAGCTAGATGGCTTCTTCTCTCTTTGATCTTCAATATAATGTTATCCATGATCTCCATGGTGTTCTATTTGATGTAATTCTTTTGTGGTGTGTTTGTTGGGATTCGTTGAATTGTGAGTTTATGCTTTAGAATATTCATTGAAAGTAATGGAGTCTTTGCTAAACTTTATTATGCATGATTGTTATAGCTTTGTATTCCCTCCGATCTATCCATTTGGTTTGGCCAACTTGATTGATTTATTTTCAGTGCGACAGGTGCTTTGTGATGGGTTCAATCTTGAAGTGTCCTCACCTCATGACAGAAGGGGTAGCAAGGCACATATTGTATTGTTGCCATTAAGCATAAAATGATGGGGTTTAATCATATTGCTTGAGTTTACTTTTTCTACATCACGTCATCTTGCTTAGATCATTACTCTGTTTGTTATGAACTTAATACTATAGATGCATGTTGGATAGCGATCGATTAGTGGAGTAATGGTAGTAGATGCAGAATCATTTCGATCTACTTATCACACACATGATGCATATATACATGATCATTGCCATGAATATCGTCATAACTATGTGCTTTTCTATCAATTGCCCAACAATAATTTGTCTACCCACCGTATGTTGTATTTCGAGAGAGAAACCTCTAGTTAAAACTATGGCCCCCGGGTCTACTTTAATCATATTACTAAAATCAAAAATACATTGCTACAATTTATTAACTTTACTTTTACTTTTAATTTATCTATCTATCACTATCGGATTTAATCCTTGCAAGTAATGAGTTCAAGGGGATTGACGACCCTCTTGCGCGCGTTGGGTGCAAGTATTTGCTCTTATGTGTAGGTGTTGTTCACTAGGATTTTTGTGGTTCTCCTATTGGTTCGATAACCTTGGTTCTCACTAAGGGAAATTCTTCTCTGCTACTATATTGCTTCACCCTTCCTCTTTGGGGAAAATACCAACACAGCTCACAAGTAGCATTACACTACTAGGGAGAATCCTAGTAGTGGCACGGGGTAAAAGTCTAGTAGTAGCACGGGTGCCCTCACCATTACTGCCATGCTACAACTAACGGGGTAGTAGTAGCGCGAGTGCTAGCCCACGCTACTACTACTTAGTTGTAGCACGGGTCTGGACCCTGTTCTACTACTACCGTTGTGTATTTTTTTGCATATTTATGTAGTATTTATACAACAATTATACAAGTTTTTATACAGTCCAACATATACATACAACATTGAGAGTATATGATACAACAATGTCTCATCACCATCATCATAGTGATATAACAATGTCTCATCATCATATGTTAACCACTAGCTAATTCTTATCAATCATGACTAAAAATGCACCAACTAATTGTTACCATCCTAGGTAGATAACTTCCCAGCACATAGTAGTCATAACACGATCGATGGTACAAATATCCACTAGTTAGTTAGTACTGACCATGACAAGTACTAGGACCTACTCCTCTCTTTTAGGAAAGATAAAAGAATAGGAATAGCCGTCCATCTCCATGATGGTGCACATAGATTCACCGGTTTCCAATTTCTGGCCCACAATCATTCCACTATTCGCCTCCATCCTTCAATTTTGAGGCATCCATCCGATAGCCATTCAGTCGATTATCAATATTTGAAATTGGTCTTCTCATGGCAAATAATTGTCATCTCACCTTGCACATCCATCAGCGCAGGGAAACAACACTTGGGGAGCTTGTGTTGAAGAACATAATAGTAACATAGTAAGTAATGTAGTTTATTTAAGAAGTATGTATGAAAAAGATGGACTAGTGACACAATAGTAAAAAAATATTAACATGCATTTTCTACGAATGTTAGTATCGCTCAACTTGTGGAATAGTGGCACGTATCATCTAGATTTCAGCCAGCTCCATAAATGCCCTTAAGCGACTCGACAACATTAACAAAGGAGACAAGATAATTCTTCTCCTCCCAAGTACGCTCTAAGCCAGCAGTGTAATAGGTTGTGTCTACTATATTCTGTGTTTTTTTCTTGGAGATAGAAAATAATTTGTCAAATTTAAAATAAACAAGTTAAGTTAGGAGTAAAAACAACCATTTTTAAATAAGCAATATAGATTATTTAACAAATTTGTTTTAGAAACTCACACAGAGGAAGAATTGGAATCATATCCAGATCCACCTAAATGTCTTGATCATATTGAGAAAGTGACTAGAACATATCGAGGAACGATGCCAATATCGAAGGTTATGCTCACACCCACCTTAAATCTGTAAGCCTTGCATAATCCTTTCCAATTTGCACAAGCAAAATATCGGTGACCTACATCATTGTAGACCGTAGCCTCGAAAATGAAACCATGTTTCGTCTTAAGGTAAGTTGTCCTCTCATCCACCTTATCCATATCATCGAAATAGAGCTTCTCTAGGACATGATGTCTTGCATAGCAGGGGATGCACTAGTCAAATTATTAAAAATAGAAATTACACGTTAAAAGCAAAAAACTTAAGCTATGCTTAATTAAGAAGAAACATGTGCAGAACTATATACGTATAATATTTGAAGCCCTCTTTAAGCGTGAGGGAGAAGCACCTATCGTTTTCCATGTGAGTATCATCACACACACACCCCTCATTGGTATAGTCATCGCAAGCAACGATCCTACCCTCGTCATCCATTTGACGTGTTCATAATTGAAAGATTAAAAATCGACGACAAATTCAGTAAGTCAACACACAAATCACTATTCATCATGGGTTGAATTTTAGTCTGTCGAGTCTCCCTTGAACAACTCTCATCTCTGAAGTGGTGGTATATATGGTGGGCATTCACGGATATTTTGACTGTCAGTGATGGTCGCTCCTCTTGCTTCCTCGAGTGCATTAACAAAAGGTCTAGCACAAGAAAAAGAAAGAAAAGCAACCCCCACGACAACAGTCGGGATGCTTCCCTCAAGAACATCAATCTAAATGAGTACTAACAATGTTGGTGTATATATGGTGGACACTCCCTCGCTGATATTTTGACCGTCGTTGATGGTCGCTTCTCCTCCTTCCCCTAGTGCATTACCAAGGTCTAGCACAAGGAGAAGAAAGAGAAGCGACCCCACAAAAACACTCGGGATTCTTCCTTTAAGAACATCAATCAATCACATAGGGAGCCCCACCAGACTGAAAGTCAACCCTAATTAAGCATCAATCAACATTACGTTTATCAAATAATGACATAAAAAATTTATGAGTTCCAAACTTCAACATTGCACTGGCACCGGAGGACAACTTCTATTGGGCTAGAGCCAACATTTTTATTTCCACATATATTTTCTTTTCTTTCTTATTTATGAACTTCCAAACCACCACTAGTTTTTTCTATGGCTTCTTGAAGCACCAAAATGTAGGCACTCGTGTATGAAGTATATGTACTCTATTCAAACTTGCATATTTTGGTAGTTCTTTCTTCCATGTTCATGTTTGGCAATGAACTCACATGAACCTCCGTGGTCACATATTAATACTACTACATGCCAATATTTGAATAAAAACAATAAATATTGCATGCCAATGTACAAAAACAAATCAATACTACATGCGAACATTTGAAAAAAACAGTGAAGCTGCTCCTCACTTTTCTCCCATACGGGAACGACCAAGAAGGGGTCAAATTCACTGAAGTGGAGGTCTAGCCAGACAGGGAGGAATTGGGGTCTGTCGGTGGGGTGCCATCCGTTAAACTAGACTGCAGACAGGAGAGTAGCCCACCTGCTGTTTAAAAATTGCAAAGGGGTGCGAGGTCGGCGATGGCAAGGCCCTCGAGCAGAATGGGGTGGGGGCAGAGGTGGGAGAAAGAGAGGCGGTGCTGCCTGAGGGAGTCCAGGATTAGGGGGTCCTCGGGCGTCCGGGCTATGTGATATGGACCGGCCTAATGGGCTGTGGAGATACAAGATGAAAGACTTTCCCCGTGTCTGGAGGGACTCTCCTTGGCGTGGAAGGCAAGCTTAGCATGCGGATATGAAGATTCCTTACTCTATAAACCGACTCTGTACAAACCCTAGCCCACTCCAGTGTCTATATAAAGCGGAGGGGTTAGTCCGTAGTGTTGGGGAACATAGTAATTTCAAAAAAATTCCTATGCACACGCATGACCATGGTGATGCATAGCAACAAGAGGGGAGAGTGTTGTCTACATACCCTCGTAGACCGTAAGCGGAAGCGTTTATCAACGCGGTTGATGTAGTCGTACACTGGGGGAGTCCTGGATTAGGGGGTGTTCGGGTAGCCGGACTATACCTTCAGACGGACTCCTGGACTATGAAGATACAACATTCAAGACTTCATCCCGTGTCCGGATGGGACTTTCCTTGGCGTGGAAGGCAAGCTTGGCGATGCGGATATGCAAGATCTCCTACCATTCTAACCGACTCTATGTAACCCTAACCCTATCCGGTGTCTATATAAACCGGAGGGTTGTAGTCCATAGGCAATCAACTCCATATACAACAATCATACCATAGGCTAGCTTCTAGGGTTTACCTCCTTGATCTCGTGGTAGATCTACTCTTGTACTACCCATATCATCAATATTAATCAAGCAGGACGTAGGGTTTTACCTCCATCAAGAGGGCCCGAACCTGGGTAAAACATCGTGTTCCCTGCCTCCTGTTACCATCCGGCCTAGACGCACAGTTCGGGACCCACTACCCGAGATCCGCCGGTTTTGACACCGACATTGGTGCTTTCATTGAGAGTTCCTCTGTGCCGTCGCAATCAGGAAGGATGCCTCCTCCCGTCTTTAAAGACGGCACCGTTGCTAAGGGAGCCTTGGCTGTCGGCCAAACTCTCCGGCTAGGTGGTTTCCTCATGACCGCCTGTTCGGCTGTTGCGCCGACGGTGACCTCTCGGGTCATCAAAAGCAACCTACACGTCGGCTCGGAGCTCGTCGAGCAGCTAGATCCAATGGAGCTCTCTTCCGTAAACGAGCTCTTGGATCGCATCGCCGCCCTGGGGGTCGCTACGGATTACGACCAGGTTGGGCTTAAACCCGATCTAAGAGAAATTAACTCTCCCCAAGTCACCCACCACGTTGCCGTGGTAGAGGCGCAGTGCGGCGACCCTTCATCTATTTTAAGGACTAGCTACGTCCGAATTCCCGACTCCTCCAAGCCGGATACCCGCGGAGAGGAGGATGTAACTCAAGACCTGAGCTTAGGATCAGGCAACGGGCTAGATTCGTTGGACAACATCCAAGAATCCGAACTTCAGAGTTCGGAAACTCTTCGGCCTCCGAATCTTGGATTGGGTGAGGTTTCAGATTCAACGACACCCGCCCACCCGAACATAAGCGATCTCTCCCAAATCAGGCAGAGGCCCGAGGAAACAGTACATCATTACTGGGCCAGATTCCTCCTGGTTATGAACAGGATAAAGGATTGCCGCGAGGGAGACGCAATCTCAATTTTCTGCAGTAATTGCACGGACGAGGGAATCCTTAACGCCGTAAGTCGTCGTGATATTACACGCTTCGCTGACTTGGCGTCCATAGTACAAAAATACTGTGCGATGGAAAGCGCCTGGAAAACCGAAATAAAATTTTGGGATAATCCGGCCTTGAATAGTAATCCCGTCCGAACTAAGAGGGTGCATCATCATAGGACACCCGGGATAAACACCAAAAAGCCAAAACCCTCTACAGGGCATGGAACCGTACTGGAAAGGTGGCTTGATGGACCCTGTAGAATCCACAGTACAGAGGACGCCACACCAACTCACAGCCTTAGAGCATGTTGGATACTCCGGCAGGTGGCCAAAATTGGCGAGGACCTCTTAATTCTGGAGGCCGCAGAAAGCCAGCCCGAGGACACCAGTACCGTTCTCACAGTCTTCGAGACTTTCGCATCAAACAGTATGCGAAAAAGAACACTCCGCAGCCTCGCCGAAGTCTATCAAGTTGCAACAATAAATCCATGGAGCGACACTGCTATTACCTTCAACGCAAGTGATGAACCTAGATTCCGAACAGCCCGAGCACCAGCCGCATTGGTCCTCAGTCCCATAGTGGACGGCTTTCGCCTCACCAAGGTGCTCATGGATGGAGGCAGCGGACTGAACCTCATTTATGAGGAAACCCTTCAAAAAATGGAAATAGACTGGAACCGCATCGAGCGAAGCAGCACAACCTTTAGAGGAATAATCCCCAGTCGGGAAGCGCGCTGCACAGGAAAAATCACACTAGATGTGGTGTTCGGCACGCCGGATAATTACAGGTCCGAAGAAGTCACGTTTCAGGTGGCCCCGTTCAAAAGCGGATATCACGCTTTACTGGGACGGGAAGCATTCTCAATCTTCCAAGCAATACCCCATTACGGGTACATGAAGCTTAAGATGCCCGGGCCGAACGGAATTATCACTCTAGCTAGTGATCCGGACGTAGCACTCCGCGCCGAAAACAAGACGGCCGCATTAGCCCTTGAGGCACTATCCGAAGCCTTAGCGGCCGAGGAACTGACTGCGCTGCGCTCCACGGTTAACAGGGATGATGTGATACTCGATAAGAGATCCAAATCCACATCCTTCAAGCCAGCTGACGAAATAGTCAAATTCCAGGTCCATCCAACGGACCCCAATAAAACAGCTTCCATCGGGGCACGACTGAACCCTGATGTAGACGCCGCACTGCGAGAGTTCCTACGAGAGAACTGGGACATTTTCGCCTGGCACCCTTCAGACATGCCAGGGATCCCACGCAGGCTGGCCGAACACAGCTTAAATATCCTAAAAGGATTCAAACCTGTCAAACAAGCCCTTCGGCGTTTTTCCGAACCCAAGAGACAGGCTATGGGAGAGGAGCTAGCCAAGCTATTGGAGGCCGGATTCATTAGAGACATAAAACATCCGGACTGGCTAGCAAACTTGGTGATGGTACCAAAGAAGGACAAATCCTGGCGCCTGTGTGTCGATTTTAAAGACCTCAACAAGGCTTGCCCAAAGGATCCCTTCCCCCTCCCCCGTATCGATCAAATTATCGATGCCACCGCAGGACACGACTCGTTGTGTTTCCTCGACGCATACTCCGGATACCATCAAATCAAGATGGCAGAATCAGACCAAGCCGCAACAGCATTCATCACACCATACGGCCCATTCTGCTTCAACACAATGCCCTTCGGGCTGAAAAACGCCGGCGCAACATATCAGCGCATGATCCAGACATGTCTGGCAAATCAGATCGGCAAAACAGTGGAGGCGTATGTTGATGATGTGGTCGTCAAATCAAGACATGTCGAATCTCTAGTAGACGACTTGAGGCTTACATTCGATAACCTCCGAAAATATGACATCAAGCTCAACCCGGAAAAATGCGTCTTCGGCGTTCCAGCCGGAAAGCTCTTGGGCTTCATTGTATCCGGTAGAGGAATTGAAGCAAATCCAGCCAAGATCCGAGCTTTGTCACAATTGGATATCCCAAAGGACCTCAAACAAATACAAAAATTAACCGGATGCGTGGCGGCTTTAAGCCGCTTCATCTCCCGCTTGGGAGAAAAGGCACTACCCCTCTATCGCCTCCTTCGGCGCACCGAACACTTCGAGTGGACGGAGGCCGCCACGGCCGGACTTGATGAAATAAAAGCCATATTGGCAACAAACCCAGTCCTGGCCGCGCCGAACACCGGCGAACCAATGTTATTGTACATTGCAGCAACACATCAAGTTGTCAGCGCAGTGCTCGTTGTCGAGCGGGAAACGGATGGACACAAATTCCCCCTTCAAAGGCCGGTCTACTACGTATCCACTGTCCTCACTCCATGCAAATCACGGTACCCGCATTATCAAAAGATTGCATACGCGGTATTCATGGCATCCCGGAAGCTACGACACTACTTTCAAGAGTGTTCCATAACAGTAGCCTCGGAAGTACCACTCAACGATATTATCAACAACCGCGACGCAACGGGCCGGATTGCAAAATGGGCCATCGAGCTTCTCCCGTTCGATATAACCTATAAGCCACGGCGAGCTATTAAATCGCAAGTTTTGGCCGACTTCGTCGCAGAATGGACGGAGGCCGAGCTCCCTAAAGAGTACGGCACATATTCAAACTGGATTATGCATTTCGACGGCTCCAAAATGTTGGCCGGACTGGGGGCTGGCGTCGTCCTGACGTCCCCCACAGGAGACACAGTCCAATATGTGCTCCAAATCATGTACATGGATTCCAACAATGCAGCCGAATATGAGGCCCTCCTACATGGTCTCCGGATAGCAGTATCCATGGGTATCCAGCGCCTAGAGGTACGCGGGGATTCAAACCTCGCGATATCCCAAATAAATGGAGACTTCGACGCCAAGGACCCAAAAATGGCAGCTTACCGCAACGCCGTCCTAAAAATGTCAGCTCGGTTCGAAGGGCTGGAGTTTCACCATATAGCCCGAGAAAACAATCAAGCAGCGGACGTCCTGGCACGCATCGGAGCAAAACGCGATGCAGTCCCCCCCAACATCTTTTTGGAAAGATTGTTCAAGCCATCCGTAGCATGGGAGGGGGAACCCGCAAATAACAGCCCGGACCCAGCCGCACCACTCGACGCCGAACAATCTGACACAATTGGAGGCTCTGCCAATGAAATTACACCTTCAGCCCACGTAATAATGGCGGTCATCGCCCCGTGGACAGAACCATTCCTAGCCTACCTTACTAGGCAGGAACTCCCGGAGGACCAAAACGAGGCCCGCTGCATAGTGCGGCGATCTAAAGCCTATAGAGTCCATGAGGGAGAGCTTTATAAGAAAAGCACTACCGGAGTCCTTCAAAGGTGCATCTCCGAAGAGGAAGGGCGGAACCTTCTGGCTGAAATTCATGCCGGACTCGGTGGTCACCACGCCGCTGCTCGGTCCCTTGTTAGCAAGGCTTTCCGTACAGGCTTTTATTGGCCGACGGCCCGGGCAGACGCTCAGGACCTAGTCCAACGATGCGCTGGTTGCCAACTTTTTGCCAACCAAAGCCATATGCCACCCACCGCACTCCAAACTATACCCATCACCTGGCCTTTTGCGGTCTGGGGGCTTGACATGGTCGGACCCCTTAAAGGTGGGACCGATAGGAAAAAATACTTACTGGTCATGGTGGATAAATTCACCAAATGGATAGAAGCCAAGCCTGTTAAAACGGCCGAATCCGGACCTGTGATAGACTTCATATCCGGGGTTGTACACCGTTATGGCGTCCCCCACAGCATCATAACCGATAACGGTACAAACTTTACCGCCGACGAGGTAAAACTCTGGTGCAAAAACATGGGCATCAAGCTCGATTATGCTTCCGTCTATCACCCACAAACCAACGGCCAGGTCGAACGTGCAAATGGTCTTATCATGAGCGGCATTAAACCCAGACTGGTGCGGTCCCTCAAGGAATCTAACACGCACTGGGTAGAGGAGCTCGACTCCGTGCTATGGGGGCTGCGGACCACGCCAAATCGCACCACCGGATACACACCATTTTTTATGGTGTACGGCGCAGAGGCAGTTCTGCCCTGCGACATAATTCATGACTCACCTAGAGTGCGCATGTACGAAGAAAGAGAAGCCGAGCTCGATCGGCAGGACAACTTGGACGCCCTGGAGGAGGAGCGTGACGTGGCAAAAGCCCGTTCCGCATTTTATCAACAGCAGGCCCGAAGATATCAAAGCAGAGAAGTACGGGCCAAAAATTACAATGTTGGCGAACTAGTTCTACGCCTGCCGGATAAGAAAAAGGACAAACTCAAGCCCAAGTGGGAAGGTCCATTCATAATCGACCAAGTCCTGACTGGCGGGGCGTACCGCCTGCGAGATGCGTCGGATAACCGACTCGAGCCGAACCCGTGGAACGCCACCCGTCTCCGAAGATTCTATGCCTAGCGCCGGACTCTGTGTTCGTCTCCTTCCTCTGTCCATTTTTTGCATTTTTCTGTCTTACATTTCTCTCCTTCCCCTCTTTTCTTTTATAGCCCTTAAAGGCTCATCTAGTGACGCGCCACTCGCGCTCATTAAACCTGGGGGCTTCTTTAACAGAAGCTTATTTATACGGGCTTCACGCCCAACACATGCGTCAAACTTCCGCATGTACCTTTTTCTTCACCATTATATGCATCGATATGACTTAAGTTTTGGCCAAGCTGGGTTGCCTGGCTCCTGTGCTTACCCCTACGTTCCCGATTGTTCGGCTAGGCGGTAAAGGGAGCACCTCTGCGATTGTTACTGCCGGGTCAGCCGGATGTGTACCTCAGACTGGGTGAAGCCGAAAGCTAGCGTTCTTAAGGGAATATTCGGTCGGTGAGATAAAAGATGATCTTTTTACTCATTTTATGCGCCCCCAGATGCTTTTTTCTGCGTCTTTTTACGCAGTCCGGACATGCACTTTAGGGCATGCCTCCCAGCGAAAGGAACCCCTAACGGAACTATTCTCTCTGGAAGATGTTTCTTACTAACCATGTAATATAACATAACTAGTTGGGCACTTGTCTGATAAAGCACTAATGACCCCTACGCCTGGTCTCCACGCATACCACGGTTCTTATATAACCGCTATGGTATTCGGACACACTCCGGACCGTCAGGTCCCGAGGTTGAAGCGAAAAGGTCGGCAACGACAAACGATCTACAATCCGGCTAGAAGGCATTACACATGTCAATTCAAAATTACATAGTCATTCTGACTGATTGTATTCCTCTTCTATACCATCTAACAGGCTGTCTAATTTACAGTCCTGCTGGGAATACTTCGCGGCCAACTCTACTTGGCCGTATACTAAGCTCACAGGGATCTCCTTCCCGTCAGGCCCCACTGGTCCGACCTCGGCCATGTGGTTTGGGTCAGACTTCGTAAAACGGGTCTTCACCATGGCCCAGGCTTCCCTAGCGCCTTGTCGGCAGGCCGATATCTTCCACAACCGGAAGCGCCGCCGAGCTCCCTTCAGCTTCTCCGCAAGCTCTCCAAGGCCCTCGGGCATGGAGTGGGCAGGCCATAAGGCTTGGGCAACACCTCGCATCGCCTGCCGAATTCGCTCGTGCAGTTGCATGAGTTCGGGAAGAAGGTCACCCGTAGAACCGGGCATCTCCTCTGCAGGACGACCTGTGAGCATACCTACAGACATTACTCTGTTAGTCGACTTCCTCGCCGAACTCTTTTTTCAAAGTTCGTTCAAGCACTTACTAAAAATGCCGCGTCGAAGCCGCTGATTCTCCTTCGTGGAGTCCGACAGCTGGCCACGAACATCTTTAAGTTCGACGTCCAGCTTGGTGTTGGCATCCTGAAGATCATTCTTCTCTCGCCTCACCTTTGTCAACGTACTCTCACCGGCCTTTAGCCGGCGTAAGAGTTGTTGCTTGTCCGGATCTAGTCCGGCGCCATCTGCAATATGATTTGTCAGATTTGCACCCACACCGCACAATACTAATCTTTCGAAGTGTATCTTACCTGAGGGGGTCTCTTTGGGCTCCCCTGCTGCGGCTAGTGCGGCCTCTAGTTGGGCCTTGCACTTTTCCAGCTCCTGGGACAGTACGGTATTCTTCTCTGTAAGAAGCTGCATATTAAATGATCCTTAAATTAGTTGCTCTAACTGCTTCAAGTCTCGGGGGCTACTGGCATATATATATATATATATTTAACCAAAATTTACTTACCCGTATGTCTTTTACATACTGCTCCGTGGCTCTGGCTAAACCATTTTGAGCGGCACGGAGGTATGCATCTCCCGAATTAAAGGCATCTAAAGCCTCTTGGGAGAAACAAGCGTCGCGTAGAATTGTCCGGCGACGCCTGTGGTTCATGGCACTCTCCACTTCAGAATTTGTGGCAGACAGCCTGTCCACATCCTCTGTCGGAGGAGCCTCAGGTGCGCGCCTTGTGATCGCCTTCGCTTCCTGGCCAGACATTGGAGCCTGGCTGGTGGAGGCGCGATTGGCAACCTCTCCGGATGTAGTCCGGCGAGGTCTCTTCGTTCTGAAGATAGCACGAACGTTAATATGCCCTGACAGAATAACTCCAGGGAAACAGAGGGTGCACTATACCTTTGCGCCGGCATCTCAGTCCGGACTTCATTCCTTTTTGCCCCACGGGGCCCTGCGGCCCCTCGTTGGCTAGCCGTCGTAGGTTTGGCCTCCTGCCTCGGAAATCTCCCCTACAAAACATGGCTGTTGTCAGAAACACCGAGCTACGTGAGGGTGGAATCTCTTTCGAGGGAATAAGACCCCGGTTTCTGTCACCTGGGAGGCCGGGATTAACCCTGGGTAATCCGCAGTAATGGCTACCAAGGTATTGTCCTTGCTTAGCTGATGGAACACCCCGTCGATAAGCTCCACCGATATGTCCGGATCCTCTTCGGAGTCCGGATTGAGGGACCATTCTGGGTCCTCTGGCTGTGGAGGGCGGCTGCTTATATCCTTTACCTCATGTTGCAGTTCCTGCATTGAAGTCGTTAGACTACCTATCTAACCATGGGAGTATAAAACAAACGGGCAAGAGCAGTTGTTCACTTACCCAACTTGGGGATTGTACATACTAAATCCGGCCCGCGGGTTGATGTAGAGGAATTCCTCCTTTGCTCCCTTGTACAAAGAGGATAAGATCTTTACTAAGGCGGCGGCTGAGGCTGGCCCCTTACGACCGTAACGTGTGGCGTCATCCTCCCCATTGAAATCCCACATGGGGTGGCCTCTATATTGAAGCGGTTGCACCCCCCGCATAATGCATGCGGCCATGACTCCAATCATGGTTAGTCCAGAATGAGCCAGCAGTCTTATCCGGCCCATCAGGTAAAGGACGTCTCTGTCGTTTTCTCTCTGAGAGCTCCGCGGATGCCAGCTCAAGCGTTTCTTCAATGGAGCACTGTTGAACTCAGGGAGACCGGCCCGGATAGGATCCGGTAGCGGGACGTCATCTATATAAAACCATTCCGAAGGCCAGTCCTCGGACGCCTTCTTTGGGGTTCCGGATAGGTATCCAGTCCCGACGATGCGCCATACTTCGGCTCCGCCCACTTGGTATATAGACCCCTCTTGAGAATGGGGCACCAGGCAGAATAACCTCTTCCACAGTGCGAAATGAGCCTCAACGCCTAAAAATAGCTCGCAAAGGGCGACGAAACCCGCAATATGCAATACGGCGGCGGGCGTAAGATTGTGCAGCTGGAGGCCGTAGAACTCCAGAAGCCCGCGGAGAAATGGATGAATTGGAAATCCCAGTCCCCTTATTAGATAGGGGACGAGGCACACCCGCTCTCCTTTAGAAGGATTGGGGGTGCTCTCCGCTTGTTTTCCGCCATTGTAGGTGGCGAGACCGGCTCGGACCGGGACCATGTATGCCTGAGGGAGAAATCCCTTGGCCTGAAGCGACACTAACTCGCTATGCGGGATGGTGCAACTCTCCCAGTCCCCGGGTTGGGACCGGAGGGGCGAGGGGAGGAGCTGCGACGGCTGGTCATGTTGGAATGGACCTTTGCTGGAAGCGCTCTGATGATAACTCGCGGAAAGGAGAAGATGTGGTTTGGACCTAAATCCCCATCCCGTTAAATAGGCGGCTCGTTTATACGGCTAGGGGTGTGGATGTAAAAACGCCCCGGCTTTTCGCATTCGTTTGACACATGGAAGATGGCCATTATTGGGCGTGGAAGCCGAGGAGCACTACATTACAAAAATCGGACATTATTCCTACAGGTACATGGGATTTGGAGAAGAACCCGCATTGCAATGCCAAACAATCTGCGCGCCGGACTCATCGTCATTGAAGCCTGGTTCGGGGGCTACTGAGGGAGTCCTGGATTAGGGGGTGTTCGGGTAGCCGGACTATACCTTCAGCCGGACTCCTGGACTATGAAGGTACAACATTGAAGACTTCGTCCCGTGTCCGAATGGGACTTTCCTTGGCGTGAAGGCAAGCTTGGCGATGCGGATATTCAAGATCTCCTACCATTGTAACCGACTCTATGTAACCCTAACCCTATCCGGTGTCTATATAAACCGAAGGGTTGTAGTCCGTAGGCAATCAACTCCATATACAACAATCATACCATAGGCTAGGTTCTAGGGTTTAGCCTCCTTGATCTCGTGGTAGATCTACTCTTGTACTACCCATATCATCAATATTAATCAAGCAGGACGTAGGGTTTTACCTCCATCAAGAGGGCCCGAACCTAGGTAAAACATCGTGTTCCCTGCCTCCTGTTACCATCCGGCCTAGACGCACAGTTCGGGACCCACTACCCGAGATCCACCGGTTTTGACACCGACATACACCTTCACGATCTGTCCTGATCAAGTACCAAACGTACGGCACCTCCGCCTTCAGCACACATTCAGCTCGATGACGTCCTCACCTTCTCGATCCAGCAAGAGGGGCGAAGTAGTAGATGAGTTCCGGCAGCACGACGACATGGTGACAGTTTTGGTGAAGAATAATCTCCGCGGGGCTTTGCCTAAGCACTACGAAAACTATGACGGAGGATAAACTAGAGGGGACGGGGTAGCCCGCACACGGCTTGGTGTTTCTTGATCTGTCTTGGGTGCTAGCCCTACCCCTCTATTTATATGTTGAGCCTTGGGGTCGAAACTAGGAGTGAAAGCCTCCTCAAAGTCGGTTTCACCCGAAAGGCAAGAGTTCTTCTCGGACTCCAGGGCCAGACGCCAGGGTTCCCGATGTCTGGACCCAGACGCCAGGGACCCTGGCGTCTGGCCCCTGGACTCAGAAAAACTTCCTTTTGCGCTTTCCAAAAACCTTGTGGGCTTTCCCCTTTGGCCCAAATAAAGTGTTCTCGTGCCCAAACATTTCGGGAAACATTCGGAACCCCTTTCGGTGAATTTCGGAACCCTTCCGAAGACCAAACACTATTATCCCACATATCAAACTTTATCTCCGGACCATTCTGGAGTTCCTCACCATGTCCGTGATCTTATCCGGAACTCCGAACAACATTCGGTTACCAACATACATAACTCATAAATACTATATCGTCAACGAACGTTAAGCGTGCGGACCCTACGGGTTCGAGAACTATGTAGACATGACCGAGACATTTCTCTGGTCAATAACCAATAGTGGAACCTAGATGCCCATATTGGCACCTACATATTGTACGAAGATCTTTATTGGTCAAACCGCATAACAACATACGTTGTTCCCTTTGTCATCGGTATGTTACTTGCCTGAGATTCGATCGTCGGTATCTCAATGCCTAGTTCAACCTCATTACCGGCAAGTCTCTTTACTCGTTCCGCAACACATCATCCCGCAACTAACTCATTAGTTACAATGCTTGCAAGGCTTATAGTGATGTGCATTACCGAGTGTGCCCAGAGATACCTCTTCGACAATCGAAGTGACAAATCCTAATCTCAAAATACGCCAACTCAACAAGTAACTTCGGAGACACCTGTAGAGAACCTTTATAATCACCTAGTTACGTTGTGACATTTGGTAGCACACAAAGTGTTCCTCCCGTAAGTGGGAGTTGCATAATCTCATAGTCATAGGAACATGTATAAGTCATGAAGAAAGCAATAGCAAGAAACTAAACGATCAAGTGCTAAGCTAACGGAATGGGTCAAGTCAATCACATCATTCTCCGAATGATGTGATCCCGTTTAATCAAATGACAACTCATGTCTATGGTTAGGAAACATAACCGTCTTTGATCAACGAGCTAGTCAAATAGAGGCATACTAGTGACACTATGTTTGTCTATGTATTCACACATGTATCATGCTTCCGGTTAATACAATTCTAGCATGAATAATAAACATTTATCATGAAATAAGGAAATAAATAATAACTTTATTATTGCCTCTAGGGCATATTTCCTTCAGTCTCTCACTTGCACTAGAGTCAATAATCTAGATTACACAGTAATGATTCTAACACCCATGGAACCTTGGTGCTAATCATGTTTTGCTTGTGGAAGAGGCTTAGTCAACGGGTCTGCAAATTCAGATCTGTATGTATCTTGCAAATTTCTATGTCTCCCACCTAGACTTGATCCGGGATGGAGTTGAAGCGTCTCTTGATGTGCTTGGTTCTCTTGTGAAGTCTGGATTCCTTTGCCAAGGCAATTGCACCAATATTGCCACAAAATATTTTCATTGGTCCCGATGCACTAGGTATGACACCTAGATCGGATATGAACTCCTTCATCCAGACTCCTTCATTCGCTGCTTCCGAAGCAGCAATGTACTCCGCTTTACATGTAGATCCCGCCACGATGCTCTGTTTAGAACTGCTCCAACTGACAGCTCCACCGTTTAATAAAAACACGTATCCGGTTTGCGATTTAGAATCTTCCGGATTAGTGTCAAAGCTTGGATCAACGTAACCATTTACGATGAGCTCTTTTTCACCTCCATGAATGAGAAACATATCCTTAGTCCTTTTCAGGTATTTCAGGATGTTCTTGACCGCTGTCCAGTGATCCACTCCTGGATTACTTTGGTACCTCCCTGCCAAACTAATAGCAAGGCACACATCAGGTCTGGTACACAGTATTGCATACATGATAGAGCCTATGGCTGAAGCATAGGGAACATCTTTCATTTTCTCTCTATCTTCTGCAGTGGTCGGGCATTGAGTCTTACTCAACTTCACACCTTGTAACACAGGCAAGAACCCTTTCTTTGCCTGATCCATTTTGAACTTCTTCAAAACTTTGTCAAGGTATGTGCTTTGTGAAAGTCCAATTAAGCGTCTTGATCTATCTCTATAGATCTTGCTACCTAATATGTAAGCAGCTTCACCGAGGTCTTTCATTGAAGAACTCTTATTCAAGTATCCTTTTATGCTATCCGGAAATTCTATATCATTTCCAATCAAAAATATGTCATCGACATATAATATTAGAAATGCTACAGAGCTCCCACTCACTTTCTTGTAAATACAGGCTTCTCCAAAAGTCTGTATAAAACCATATGCTTTGATCACACTATCAAAACATTTATTCCAACTTCAAGAGGCTTGCACCAGTCCATAAATGGATCGCTGGAGCTTGCACACTTTGTTAGCACCTTTTGGATCGATAAAACCTTCAGGTTGCATCATATACAACTCTTCTTCCAGAAATCCATTTAGGAATGCAGTCTTTACATCCATTTGCCAAATTTCATAATCATAAAATGCGGCAATAGCTAACATGATTCGGATGGACTTAACCATCGCTACTGGTGAGAAGTTGTCATCGTAGTCAACTCCTTGAACTTGTCGAAAACCTTTCGCAACAAGTCGAGCTTTGTAGATAGTAACATTACCATCAACGTCTGTCTTCTTCATGAAGATCCATTTATTTTCGATGGCCTGCCGATCATCGGGCAAGTCAACCAAAGTCCACACTTTGTTGTCATACATGGATCCCATCTCAGATTTCATGGCCTCAAGCCATTTGCGGAATCTGGGCTCATCATCGCTTCCTCATAGTTCGTAGGTTCGTCATGGTCAATTAACATGACCTCTAGAACAGGATTACCGTACCACTCTAGTGCGGATCTTGCTCTGGTTGACCTACGAGGTTCGGTAGTAACTTGATTTGAAGTTTCATGATCATCATCATTAGCTTCCTCACTAATTGGTGTAGGTGTCACAGGAACCGGTTTCTGTGATGAACTACTTTCCAATAAGGGAGCAGGTACAGTTACCTCATCAAGTTCTACTTTCCCCCCACTCACTTCTTTCGAGAGAAACTCTTTCTCTAGAAAGGATCCAGTTTTAGCAACGAATGTCTTTCCTTCGGATCTGTGATAGAAGGTGTACCCAACAGTTTCCTTTGGGTATCCTATGAAGACACATTTCTCCGATTTGGGTTCGAGCTTATCAGGTAGAAGCTTTTTCACATAAGCATCGCAGCCCCAAACTTTAAGAAACAACAACATTGGTTTCTTGCCAAACCATAGTTCATAAGGTGTTGTCTCAACGGATTTAGATGGTGCCCTATTTAACGTGAAT
This sequence comes from Triticum aestivum, assembly GCF_018294505.1. NCBI lineage: Eukaryota > Viridiplantae > Streptophyta > Magnoliopsida > Poales > Poaceae > Triticum > Triticum aestivum. The sequence continues at coordinate 640,727,111 of NC_057797.1, read as the reverse complement.
GAAGGTGTCTCTAAAGCATAACCCCAAAACGATAGCGGTAAATCAGTAAGAGACATCATAGATCGCACCATATCTAGTAAAGTATGATTACGACATTCGGACACACCATTACGATGTGGTGTTCCAGGTGGCGGGAGTTGCAAAACTATTCCACATTGTTTCAAATGTAGGCCAAACTCGTAACTCAAATATTCTCCTCCACGATCAGATCGTAGAAACTTTATTTTCTTGTTTAGATGATTTTCTACTTCACTCTGAATTTCTTTGAACTTTTCAAATGTTTCAGACTTATGTTTCATTAAGTAGATATACCCATATCTGCTCAAATCATCTATGAAGGTGAGAAAATAACGATACCCGCTGTCGGTGTCAAAACTGGCGGGTCTTGGGTAGGGGGTCCCGAACTGTGAGTCTAGGATCGATGGTAACAGGAGAGAGGGGACACGATGTTTACCTAGGTTCGGGCCCTCTCTATGGAGGTAATACCCTACTTCATGCTTGATTGATCTTGATGAATATGAGTATTACAAGAGTTGATCTACCACAAGATCGTAATGGCTAAACCCTCGAAGTCTAGCCTATGAATATGGTAATGAGTATACGCGGTGTCCTTTCCGGACTATCCCCTACAGTTTATATAGACAACGAGGGGATCTAGGGTTTACATGGAGTCGGTTACATAAGAAGGAATCTTCGGTTGCCAAGCTTGCCTTCCACGCCAAGTAGAGTCCAATCCGGACACGGTGTAGTCTTCGATCTTCATGTCTTCATAGCCCATCAGTCCGGCCCATAGATAACAGGTCGGATGCCCGAGGACCCCTTAGTCCAGGACTTCCTCAGTAGCCCCCGAACCAGTCTTCAATAGTGAAGTGCTCGGCACACAAGTTGTCTTCAGTATTGCAGGGCGGGTTCGCCCTTCAATGATCTCCAAGTAATGTATTTGTCCATTGACCCTAATGTCACCTCCTTGGCTTCTGTGCGTTGAATAATCTTCATCCTCCACGTGTCGAGCGAATGTGGAAAGTCAGGGTGTTTTTTGCGAATAACACCTCATCCATGCGAGAAAGAGCGCCTATTTAACAAGATTGGATCCTAGATCCATTCAGCGCTGCGCAGAAGAAATCCCCAAAGACTGCTTAGGAGAAACCATTCCAGCATGGCTAGTGTCCCCAGCTCCTCTGCTCGTCCCATCCCAGAGAAAGGCGAGTGGGAGAAGTGTTCCGTGTCTTATAGCCATTTGACAAAATTGCAAACGCAGGGATACCTTCCCCACACAGATCTAGTCCCTGTTCGAGCAGGGCTAGCTTCCTTCAATGAGGGGACTCAGGCAAAGGACTTCCCCAATCCGTCCGGGGGAGAGAGAATGTGTTTGATCCCCTACCTGTTAAGACACTACAAAAAAAAGACACATCCGTGACATTTTGGACCAAACGAATTTTTTTATCATACATATGACACTTCTATGACGATAATTGTGACAAAACCTGGTATCATCATAGATGTGGTGGGCTCCTACTTCTATGACAAAAAATCATGACATAAAATGGGCTTTTCGTCTTGGGCGGGCCGGAGACGCAGCTGCATGACATTCTTTGGGCCGTCAATGACGGAAAAAACCATGGTAGAAGCGAGGGCGAGGAAAATTTCGGGGAGTTTCCGGTTATGGTGGGAGGTCGGGGGCCGAGCGATGCGCGTTTCTCTCGTACACGTACGCGCATGTGTGCGAGGCGTTGGCTCTAACTGAACCCGAGCGATTGCACTATAGGCTACGCGTTACTGAACCCGAGGGATCGATCGATGGCTGTTAACTAAACCTGATCGAGCGATTCCTTCACTACTGTTGCTAATTGAAGCCGATCGATTAGATGAACAGTGAGTGTTGCGGGGGGTGGATGAACAGTGAGAGGTGGCGTTGCCTCTGGATGAACAGGACCCCGTGGTGTGGAGGGCTGGATGAACAGTAGAAGGTGGAGGGGTGCCCGTGGAGGGGTGGTTGAACATGACCCCGTGGTGTGGAGGGCTGGATGAACAGTAGACAGTGGAGGGGTGCCCGTGGACGGGTGGTTGAACAGTAGCCGGTGGAGTAGCGCGCGGTGGAGGCTGTATGAACAGGAGCCCATGGAGGCTGGAGGAGGTCGACGGTAGCCCGTGGAGGCTGGAGGAGGTCGACGATGGGGATGAATAGTATCCTGTGGAGTCCCATTTTGCGGTATGCCACACCCCTCCTGATGAACAGGACCCCCGTTTCGACCATATGAGGTCTGTTTCGTCCGTTTTGCGGTACGCCACACCCCTCCCGATCAACAGGACCCCCGTTTCGACTGTAGGAGGTCCGTTTCCTCCGTTTTGGGGTACCCCACACCCCTCCCGATCAACAGGACCCCCGTTTCGACCGTAGGAGGTCCGTTTCCTCCGTTCTGCGGTACGCCAGGCCTCGTTTCCATCGCCTGTTCCGTCCAAGCCCTCCCGATGAACATGACCACGCATTCCGTTCTGACCCAGCCAGTTGGCTCCCACGCGTTTCGTTGCCTCCCTATGAACACGAGCATTCCGTTGCCTCCCCATGAACACGACGCATTCCGTTGCCTCCCCATGAACATGACAACAACGATGTTTCTCCGTTCCGACCCAGCCATGTACACGAGCCCTGGCCGTACGTATGCGCGAGTAGGCGTTCGAGACCCCACCCATATGTACACATACGTGGCCGTATTTTCTTTCTTGCACCCTGGCCAATGTACGTACGTGTACATGCTACGTGTGCGCCTCTACTACGACACGTGCGCGCCTCTACATCGACCAGTATGTACATACACGTTCGCGACCAAAATGACAATGCTATGTACGCTTCGACCAGGTGGGTCCCGATTGTCAGGCACTTCCTTGCGTGCGAAGATGTAGCTGGTGGGTCCCAGCAGTCAGGGGGGCGAATCGTTTTGTTTTTTTTTGCCCGGACGCACTTCCTTGCGTGCGAAGGTGTAGCTGGTGGGTCCCAGCAGTCAGAGGGGAAACATTTTTTCACGAAATACGGTGGCCTGTCCGGTGGGTCCCCACTGTTAGGTGGAGGAATAATTATTTTGCATGTAATAAGGAGGCACTTCCTTGTTGCGGTCGTGGACCCAGCTGTCAGCCTCTCCACGTACAGTCCACGTCCGATGGAAGCCGTTCCTTGACCACGTTGACCACGCCGCGCCAAGAGCACTAGGGCGGTGGACGATGGCGAGGCCTAAGAAGGGGACGACGCGGAGCTGGGGAAGACACGGTAGTGGATGCCCACATGTAGAGGAGTACGAGGGTTCACTGGTTCGCTGCGGTGTGAGGCTGCCGTCGCCGCAGAATAACAGGGTGTGTGGGTGAGTAGAGGGATGGCCTGGCTAGCGGTGGGAGTAGTAGGGGGGCGGTGAGGCCTCCGTCGCATCGTAGCCGGGCACGGGAGGCAGGAGCACGACGCACGACCGGCACTGGTTTGGGTGGCTGGAGCAAGAAGACCAGAGGTTGAAGAAGCACTACGAGGATGCCTGATACGTCTCCAACGTATCTATAATTTTGTATTGCTCCATACTATATTATCTACTGTTTTGGACTATATTGGGCTTTATTTTCCACTTTTATATTATTTTTGGGACTAACCTATTAACCGGAGGCCTAGCCAAGAATTGTTGTTTTTTGCCTATTTCAGTGTTTCGAAGAAACGGAATATCAAATGGAGTCCAAACGGGATGAAACCTTCGGGAACGTGATTTTCTCACCGAACGTGATCCAGGAGACTTGGACCCTACACCAAGGCATCAGAGAGGCGGTCACGAGGGTGGGGGGCGTGCCCCCTGCCTTGTGGGCCCCTCGGAGCTCCAGCGACGTACGTCCTCCTCCTATATATACCTACGTACCCCCAAACGACCAGAACAGGAGCCAAAAACCTAATTCCACCGCCGCAACTTTTTGTATCCATGAGATCCCATCTTGGGGCCTGTTCCAGAGCTCCGCCGGAGAGGGCCGTTATCACGGAGGCCTTCTACATCATCATAGCCCCTCCGATGAAGTGTGAGTAGTTTACCTCAGACCTTCGGGTCCATAGTTAGTAGCTAGAAGGCTTCTTCTCTCTTTTTGGATCTCAACACAAAGTTTTCCCCCTCTCTCGTGGAGATCTATTTGATGTAATCTTCTTTTTGTGGTGTGTTTGTTGAGACCGATGAATTGTGGGTTTATGATCAAGTCTATATATGAATAATATTTGAATCTTCTCTGAATTCTTTTATGTATGATTGGTTATCTTTGCAAGTCTCTTCGAATTATCCGTTTGGTTTAGCCAACTAGATTAGTAGTTCTTGCCATGCGAGAAGTGCTTAGCTTTGGGTTCGATCTTGCAGTGTCCTTTCCCAGTGACAGAAGGGGCAGCAAGGCACGTATTGTATCGTTGCCATCATTGATAACAAGATGGGGTTTATTTCATATTGCATGAATTTATCTCTCTACATCATGTCATCTTGCTTAAGGTGTTACTCTGTTTTTAACTTAATACTCTAGATGCATGCTGGATAGCGGTCGATGAGTGGAGTAATAGTAGTAGATGCAGAATCGTTTCGGTCTACTTGTCACGGACGTGATGCCTATATACATGATCATGCCTAGATATTCTCATAACTATGCTCAATTCTGTCAATTGCTCAACAGTAATTTGTTCACCCACCGTAGAATACTTATGCTCTTGAGAGAAGCCACTAGTGAAACCTATGGCCCCCGGGTCTATTCTCATCATATCAATCTCCATCACTTTAATCTTGCTTTGCTTTTTTACTTTGCCTTTTACTTTTCAATTGCATCTTTATACCAAAAATACCAAAAATATTATATCTATCAGATCTCACTCTCGTAAGTGGCCGTGAAGGGATTGACAACCCCTAATCGTGTTGGTTGCGAGTAGCTATCGTTTTGTGCAGGTACGAGGGACTTGAGGTGGCCTCCTACTGGATTGATACCTTGGTTCTCAAAAACTGAGGGAAATACTTACGCTACTCTGCTGCATCATCCCTTCCTCTTCGGGGAAATCCAATGCAAGCTCAAGAGGTAGCAAGAAGGATTTCTGGCGCCGTTGCCGGGGAGTCTACGCAAAAAGTCAACATACCAAGTACCCATCACAATCCCTATCTCTCGCATTACATTATTTGCCATTTGCCTCTCGTTTTCCTCTCCCCCACTTCACCCTTGCCGTTTTATTCGCCCTCTCTCTCTCTCTATCCTCCCTCTCTATTTGCCTCTTTTTCCCGTTTGCTTTTGTTTGCCCGTGTGTTGGATTGCTTGTTTGTCGCGATGGCTCAAGATACTACCAAATTGTGTGACTTCACCAATACCAATAATAATGATTTCCTTAGCACTCCGATTGCTCCTCTTGCCAATACTGAATCTTGTGAAATCAATGTTGCTTTGTTGAATCCTGTTATGAAAGATCAATTTGCCGGCCTTCCTAGTGAAGATGCCGCTACTCATCTGAATAGCTTCGTTGATTTATGTGATATGCAAAAGAAAAAAGATGTCAATAATGATGTCATTAAATTGAAGCTATTTCCTTTTTCGCTTAGAGATCGTGCTAAAGCTTGGTTTTCGTCTTTGCCTTAAAATAGTATTGATTCTTGGAACAAGTGCAAAGATGCTTTTATCTCTAAGTATTTCCCTCCCGCTAAGATATCTCTCTTAGAAACGATATTATGTACTTTAAACAACTTGATCATGAACATGTTGCACAAGCTTGGGAGAGAATGAAATTAATGATACGTAATTGCCCTACTCATGGTTTGAATTTGTGGATGATTATACAAAAAAATTATGCCGGATTGAATTTTTCTTCTAGAAATCTTTTAGATTCGGCCGCGGGAGGCACTTTTATGGAAATCACTTTAGGAGATGCTACTAAACTCCTAGATAATATTATGGTTAATTATTCTCAATGGCATACTGAAAGATCTTCTAATAAAAAAGTGCATGCGATAGAAGAAATCAATGTTTTGAGTGGAAATATGGATGAACTTATGAAATTATTTGCTACTAAGACTGTTTCATTTGATCCTAATGATATGCCTTTGTCTACTTTGATTGAGAATAACAATGAATCTATGGATGTGAATTTTGTTGGTAGGAATAATTTTGGTAACAACGCTTATAGAGGGAATTTTAATCCTAGGTCATATCCTAGTAATCCTTCTAATAATTATGGGAATTCCTACAACAACTCTTATGGAAATTATAATAAGATGCCCTCTGAATTTGAGAATAGTGTTAAAGAGTTTATGAATTCAGAAAAGAATTTTAATGCTTTGCTTGAAGAGAAATTGCTTAAAGTTGATGATTTGGCTAGGAACGTTGATAGAATTTCTCTTGAGATTGATTCTTTAAAGCTTAGATCTATTCCTCCTAAGCATGATATCAATGAGTCTCTCAAAGCCATGAGAATTTCCATTGATGAGTGCAAGGAAAGAACCGCTAGGATGTGTGCTTCCAAAGATGCCTTTATTAAAGCATGTTCTTCCAATTCCCATGAAAATCAAGATGAAGATCTAAAAGTTATTGATGTGTCTCCTATTAAATCTTTGTTTTGCAATATGAATCTTGATGAAACTGAATATGATCTTCCTTTACCTAGAAGGCGTTCTAAAAATTCAGAGTATTTAGATCTTTATGATGAAATTGATGAAAGTGGGATTGAAAGAAATAAAAATCTAGATGTTGCTAAACCCACTATATTGGATTTCAAGGAATTTAATTATGAAAGTTGTTCTTTAATTGATTGTATTTCCTTGTTGCAATCTGTGCTAAATTCTCCACATGCTTATAGTCAAAAGAAAGCCTTCACCGAACATATTGTTGATGCCTTGATGTAATCTTATGAAGAAAAACTTGAGTTGAAAGTTTCTATCCCTAGAAAACTCTATGATGAGTGGGAACCAACTATTAAAATTAAAACTAAAGATCATGAGTTTTATGCTTTGTGTGATTTGGGTGCTAGTGTCTCCACTATCCCCAAAACTTTGTGTGATTTGCTAGATTTCCGTAATTTTGATGATTGCTCTCTAAACTTGCATCTTGCGGATTCTACTATTAAGAAACCCTCGGCACTGTCTTGGCAGCCTCCGGCACCTCTCCCTGTTCTGGGAGGGTCCTTTGGGATGACACCTTGGTGTTGTCTACTGCAGTGGGGGAGGAAGCTGGTGGAGGCGACTCGCTCTCCGTCATGTTCGGACCCAGTGAGTTCCCAGAAGAGAAAGATTGCTGAGGGAGGACATGAACTAGACTGCAGCATGCAATTTAAAACGCATTACAACCATAAGGCAGAAAAACCGGATATATATATATATATACCTTTGAGTACTTACGATCCGGCCAGGGGCTTCGGCCTGGGGCACCACTCATCTGCGTCCGACTCGGAGTCATCCGTAAGGGAGGCACTCCCTTTCTTGGATGCTTCCACCTCTAGATCTGCGGAAGCTACTAATACGTCTCCAACGTATCTATAATTTTTTATTGTTCCATGCTATTGTATTATCAACCTTGGATGTTTTATATGCATTTATATGCTATTTTATATGATTTTTGGGACTAACATATTAACCTAGAGCCCAGTGCCAGTTTTTGTTTTTTCCTTGTTTTAGAGTATCGCAGAAAAGGAAAATCAAACGGAGTCCCATTGACCCGAAACTTCACGGAACTTATTTTTGGAAGGAAAGCAACCCGGGATACTTGGAGTCCACGTAAGGGAAGCAATGAGGAAGCCACGAGGCAGGGGGTGCCCACCCCCTGGGCGCGCCCTCAACCCTCGTGGGCCCCTCGTGGCTCCCCTGACGTACCTCTTCTGCCTATATATATCCATATACCCTAAAACGGTCGGGGAGCACAATAGATCGGGAGTTCCGCCGCCAGAAGCCTCCGTAGCCACCGAAAACCATTCTAGACCCGTTCTGGCACCCTGCCGGAGGGGGAATCCCTCTCCGGTGGCCATCTTCATCATCACGGTGCTCTCCATGACGAGGAGGGAGTAGTCCACCCTCGGGGCTGAGGGTATGTACCAGTAGCTATGTGTTTGATCTCTCTCTCTCTCGTGTTCTTGATTTGGCACGATCTTGATGTATCGCGAGCTTGGCTATTATAGTTGGATCTTATGTTTCTCCTCCCCCTCTACTCTCTTGTAATGGATTGAGTTTTCCCTTTGAAGTTATCTTATCGGATTGAGTCTTTAAAGATTTGAGAACACCTGATGTATGTCTTGTCGTGCGTATCTATGGTAACAATGGGATATCACATGATTCCCTTGATGTATGTTTTGGTGATCAACTTGCGGGTTCCGCCCATGAACCTATGCATAGGGGTTGTCACACGTTTTCGTCGTGATTCTCCGGTAGAAACTTTGGGGCACTCTTTGAGGTTCTATGTGTTGGTTGAATAGATGAATCTGAGATTGTGTGATGCATATCGTATAATCATACCCACGGATACTTGAGGTGACATTGGAGTATCTAGGTGACATTAGGGTTTTGGTTGATTTGTATCTTAAGGTGTTATTCTAGTATGAACTCTAGGGACATTTGTGACACTTATAGGAATAGCACAACAGATTGATTGGAAAGAATAACTTTGAGGTGGTTTCGTACCATACCATAATCTCTTCGTTCGTTCTCCGCTATTAGTGACTTTGGAGAGACTCTTTGTTGCATGTTGAGGGATAGTTATGTGATCCAATTATGTAACTATTGTTGAGAGGACTTGCACTAGTGAAAGTATGAACCCTAGGCCTTGTTTCCTAGCATTGCAATACCGTTTACGCTCACTTTTATCATTAGTTACCTTGCTGTTTTTATATTTTCAGATTACAAAAACCTTTATCTACCATCCATATACCAGTTGTATCACCATCTCTTCGCCGAACTAGTGCACCTATACAATTTACCATTGTATTGGGTGTGTTGGGGACACAAGAGACTCTTTGTTATTTGGTTGCAGGGTTGCTTGAGAGAGACCATCTTCATCCAACGCCTCCTACGGATTGATAAACCTTAGGTCATCCACTTGAGGGAAATTTGCTAATGTCCTACAAACCTCTGCACTTGGAGGCCCAACAACGTCTACAATAAGAAGGTTGTGTAGTAGACATCAAGCTCTTTTCTAGCGCCGTTGACGGGGAGGTGAGTGCTTGAAGGTATATATTTAGATCTTGCAATCGAGTCTTTTAGTTTCTTGTTTTATCACTAGTTTAGTTTATAAAAGAAAATTACAAAAAATGGAATTGAGTTTGCCTCATACGCTTCATCTTTTTAATATCTTTCGTGAGTATGATGGAAAGGAAAATTGTGCCAAAGTGTTAGAAGAAGAATGCATTAAAATGTTTGGCACTAAATATTTGAATGATGAGCATGATTGCAATGTTGTTAGTATGAATTTCTTGAATATCCATGATGCTAATGATATGCAAAGGCACAAGCTTGGGGAAGCTATGTTTGATGAATATGATATCTTTTGTCCCCCAAGCTTTGATGCGCAAATTTATTATGATGAAAGCATGCCTCCTATTTATGATTATTATATTGATGAAAGTGGATTTGGAGAGGTCATGACTTTATTTAGTGATGAATCCACTATTTCGGAAGAGGTTCCAATTGATTATGAGAACAAAGTTGCTATCTATGATGATTATTGTGATGACTTGTATGCTATAAATAATAATGATATCCTTGAAACTTGTCATCATGATTTTAGTTTTCAATTGGATTATGCCTCACATGATAATTATTTTGTTGAGTTTGCTCCCACTATTATTCATGAGAAGAATCTTGCTTATGTGGAGAGTAATAAAAATTCTATGCTTGTAGATCATGAAAAGAATGCTTTAGGTGCTGGTTATATTGTTGAATTCATTCATTATGCTACTGAAAATTATTATGAGGGAGGAATATATGCTTATAGGAATTGCAATTATATCAAGTTTCCTCTCTATGTGTTGAAAATCTTGAAGTTATGCTTGTTTTACCTTCCTATGCAAGTTGATTCTTGTTCCCACAAGTTGTTTGCTCACAAAATCCCTATGCGTAGGAAGTGGATTAGACTTAAATGTGCTATTCATATTCTTCATGATGCTCTCTTTATGTTACAATTCTTATCCTTTATGTGAGCATCATTGAAATCATCATGCCTAGCTAGGGGCGTTAAACGATAGCGCTTGTTGGGAGGCAACCCAATTTTATTTTTATTCCTTGATTTTTGCTCCTGTTTAGTAATAAATAAATTATTTATCCTCTGTTTTGGTTGTGTTTTTTGTTTTTAATTAGTGTTTGTGCCAAGTAGAACCGTTGGGAAGACTTGGGGAAAGTCTTGTTGAACTTGCTGTAAAAAACAGAAACTTTAGCGCTCACGAGAACTGCTGCCATTTTTATTTGGAGAGTGATATTTAGTCAATTCTTTTTGCAGATGATTAATAGATAAATTCCTCACGTCCAGCAATTTACTTTAGAATTTTTGGGGTTACAGATATTGCGCTAGCTACAGATTACTACAGACTGTTCTGTTTTGACAGATTCTGTTTTTCGTGTGTTGTTTGCTTATTTTGATGAATCTATGGTTAGTAAAATAGTTTATAATCCATAGATAAGTTGGAATAAAGTAGGTTTAACACCAATATAAATAAAGAATGAGTTCATTACAGTACCTTGAAGTGGTTTTTTGTTTTCTTTCGCTAACGGAGCTCACGAGTTTTCTACTTTAAGTTTTGTGTTGTGAAGTTTTCATGTTTTGGGTGAATTCTTGTGATGGATTATGGAACAAGGAGTGGCAAGAGACTAAGCTTGGGGATGCCCATGGCACCCCCAAGATAATCCAAGGACACCAAAAATTCAAAGCTTGGGGATGCCCCGGAAGGCATCCCCTCTTTCGTCCACTTCAATCGGTAATTTACTTGGAGCTATATTTTTATTCACCAACATGATATGTGTTTTGCTTGGAGCGTCTTGTATTATTTGTGTATTTGGTTGTTAGTGTGCCACAATCATCCTTGCTGTACACACCTTTTGAGAGAGCCATACATGAATTAGAATTTGATAGAATACTCTATGTGCTTCACTTATATCTTTTTGAGCTAAGTAGTTTTGCTCTATGTGCTTCACTTATATCTTTTTGAGCTATAATTTTTGCTCTATGTGCTTCACTTAGATTTTTTAGAGCACGGTGGTGGATTTGATTTAAAGAAACTATTGATCTCTCATGCTTCACTTAAATTATTTTGAGAGTCTTAATAGCATGGTAATTTGCTTAATAATAACATGCTTGGTATTCAAGATTTGTGAAACTTTCTTTTGAGTGTGTTGAATACTAAGAAAAGTTGATGCTTGATAATTGTTTTGAGATGTGGAGGTAGTAATATCAAAGTCATGCTAGTAGAGTAATTATGAATTTAAGAAGTGCTTGAGTTAAGGTTTGCAAGTCCCGTAGCATGCACGTATGGTAAACGTTATGCAACAAATTTGAAACATGAGGTGTTATTTGATTGTCCTCCTTATGAGTGGCGGTCGGGGACGAGCGATGGTCTTTTCCTACCAATCTATCCCCCTAGGATCATGCGCGTAATAATTTGGTTTTTGATGGCTTGTAGATTTCTGCAATAAGTATATGAGTTCTTTATGACTAATGTTGAGTCCATGGATTATACGCACTCTCACCCTTCCATCATTGCTAGCCTCTACGGTACCGTGCATTGCCCTTTCTCACATCGAGAGTTGGTGCAAACTTCGCCGGTGCATCCAAATCCCGTGATATGATACGCTCTTTCACACATAAACCTCCTTATATCTTCCTCAAAACAGCCACCATACCTACCTATTATGGCATTTCCATAGCCATTCCGAGATATATTGCCATGCAACTTTCCACCATGCAGTTTATCATGACACATTCATCATTGTCATATTGCTTAGCATGATCATGTAGTCGACATAGTATTTGTGGCAAAGCCACCGTTCATAATTTTTTCATACTTGTCACTCTTGATTCATTGCATATCACGGTACACCGCCGGAGGCATCCATATAGAGTCATACCTTGTTCTAGTATCGAGTTGTAATCATTGAGTTGTAAATAAATAGAAGTGTGATGATCATCATTCAATATAGCATTGTCCCAAAAAAAGTCCAAAGAAAAGAAGGCCCAAAAAAATAAAAAATAAAATAAAAGGGGCAATGCTACTATTCCTTTTTTCCACACTTGTGCTTCAAAGTAGCACCATGTTCTTCATATAGAGAGTCTCTTGAGTTATCACTTTCATATACTAGTGGGAATTTTCATTATAGAACTTGGCTTGTATATTCCAACAATGGGCCTCCTCAAGTGCCCTAGGTCTTCATGAGCAAGCAAGTTGGATGCACACCCACTTAGTTTCTTTTGTTGAGCTTTCATACATTTATAGCTCTAGTGCATCCGTTGCATGGCAATCCCTACTCCTTGAATTAACATCAATTGATGGGCATCTCCATAGCCCATTGATTAGCCTCGTTGATGTGAGACTTTCTCCTTTTTTTGTCTTCTCCACATAACCCCCATCATTATTCTATTCCACCTATAGTGCTATATCCATGGCTCACGCTCATGTATTGAGTGAAAGTTTATGAGTTTGAAATTATTAAGGTATGAAACAATTGCTTGGCTTGTCATCGGGGTTGTGCATGATGAGAGCATTCTTGTGTGACGAAAATGGAGCATGACTAAACTATATGATTTTGTAGGGATGAACTTTCTTTGGCCATGTTACTTTAAGAAAACATAATTGCTTTGTTGGTTTGCTTGAAGTATTATTATTTTTATGTCAATATGAACTTTTGTCTTGAATCTTCCAAATCTGAATATTCATACCACAATTAAGCAGATTTACATTGAAATTATGCCAAGTAGCACTCCGCATCAAAAATTATCTTTTTATCATTTACCTACTCGAGGACGAGCAGGAATTAAGCTTGGGGATGCCTGTTACGTCTCCAACGTATCTATAATTTTTTATTGCTCCATGCTATATTATCTACTGTTTTGGACTATATTGGGCTTTATTTTCCACTTTTATATTATTTTTGGGACTAACCTATTAACCAGAGGCCCAGCCCAGAATTGCTGTTTTTTGCCTATTTCAGTGTTTCGAAGAAACGAAATATCAAACGGAGTCCAAACAGAATGAAACCTTCGGGAACGTGATTTTCTCACCGAACATGATCCAGGAGACTTGGACCCTACACCAAGGCATCAGAGAGGCGGTCACGAGGGTGGGGGCGCCCCCCCTAGGGTGCGCCCCCTGCCTTGTGGGCCCCTCGGAGCTCCACGACGTACTTCTTCCTCCTATATATACCTACGTACCCCCAAACGATCAGAACAGGAGCCAAAAACCTAATTCCACCGTCGCAACTTTTTGTATCCACGAGATCCCATCTTGGGGCCTGTTCCAGAGCTCCACCGGAGAGGGCCGTTATCACGGAGGGCTTCTACATCATCATAGCCCCTCCGATGAAGTGTGAGTAGTTTACCTCAGACCTTCGGGTCCATAGTTAGTAGCTAGATGGCTTCTTCTCTCTTTTTGATCTCAATACAAAGTTCTCCCCCTCTCTCGTGGAGATCTATTCGATGTAATCTTCTTTTTGCGGTGTGTTTGTTGAGACCGATGAATTGTGGGTTTATGATCAAGTCTATCTATGAATAATATTTGAATATTCTCTGAATTCTTTTATGTATGATTGGTTATCTTTGCAAGTCTCTTCGAATTATCCATTTGGTTTAGCCAACTAGATTGGTAGTTCTTGCCATGGGAGAAGTGCTTAGCTTTGGGTTCGATCTTGCAGTGTCCTTTCCCAGTGATAGAAGGGGCAGCAAGGCACGCATTGTATCGTTGCCATCGAGGATAACAAGATGGGGTTTATTTCATATTGCATGAATTTATCTCTCTACATCATGTCATCTTGCTTAAGGCTTTACTCTGTTTTTAAATTAATACTCTAGATGCATGCTGGATAGCGGTCGATGAGTGGAGTAATAGTAGTAGATGCAGAATCGTTTCGGTCTACTTGTCACGGACGTGATGCCTATATACATGATCATGCCTAGATATTCTCATAACTATGCTCAATTCTGTCAATTGCTCAACAGTAATTTGTTCACCCACCGTAGAATACTTATGCTCTTGAGAGAAGCCACTAGTGAAACCTATGGCCCCCGGGTCTATTCTCATCATATCAATCTCCATCACTTTAATCTTGCTTTGCTTTTTTTACTTTGCCTTTTACTTTTCACTTGCATCTTTATACCAAAAATACCAAAAATATTATATCTATCAGATCTCACTCTCGTAAGTGACCTCGAAGGGATTGACAACCCCTAATCGCGTTGGTTGCGAGTAGCTATCGTTTTGTGCAGGTACGAGGGACTTGAGTGTGGCCTCGTACTGGATTGATACCTTGGTTCTCAAAAACTCAGGGAAATACTTACGCTACTCTGTTGCATCATCCCTTCCTCTTTGGGGAAATCCAATGCAAGCTCAAGAGGTAGCAGTACTGTTGCATCACCCAGTTGGTCCTCTGCTGGTCGAAGTTCTTGTTGGTGTGCAGCACCAGAACCTTTTTTGTTGCCCGTATGCCAGCCGTTGACCATCACTGGCAAGGTATTGCCAGTCTTGTGCCACATCGCGTGCATGCCGCACTCCGACTGTATCTTGCGACGCATCCACGTGCCCCTTTTGAACGCCCTGGAATTGCGCTGGAAGAAATGCTTCCTTAGGCCACTCAGTGCGATACCTGCAGTATTGTGGAATACAGGTTTTAGTGTAACTAGTTGGCATTTTCATAACATCTTTGGCATGTTGCAGTCACTTGTTTCACTTTTTATTAACTGTCAAATTGTAATTGCTTCACCAGGTCTGTGTCTAAAAATAAAAATATAGCTATAAACAAAGGAATATGTTTGTGCAAGTAGACGGTCGATCGGTGTCTTACCTGGAAGTTTCTCAGGTTGGGTGTAGCATATGCCGTGCTCGCTGTCGATGGTTGGTATGAACAAATCGATGAGAGACTGAAATATCGCGCTGTCAGCACTCACTTTGGCCTCAAGGTGCTCTATCAGCTCCTGATCCGTGGGATCGAACTTGACGCCAGCCGGCAGCACCGGCCAATCCTTCTTTGACTTGCATCGATAATTCCAGTTATATGGTACTCAATGTATGATCAATCGACTGTTTTAAGTGAATGATGAAAGATTCGACAGATAAGTGGTACTCCAAATCTGACGTCTAGAATACCCGAACACGCCGCCGGGATTCTTGTGTCACCTCACGCGCAGCATGTTGTCACGTCAATTCAATGTGTGGACATGATGAATAATTTGACCGACGTATACTAGTACTGCTACTGTACTACTTACTAGTCGTATTTAGTGTCACAATTTATACATAGGTTTAACTAACAAGTACGCACTTGAAGCCTAACTGATATATATATGGCTTCTGCACAGCATCTCCATCATCATTATCAGTACATCCTACGCAGGTGAGTTAGGATGCACTTGATCCCAGGAAGGTATCTATCTTCAAACCAGAGGAGTGCTTCAAACTAACAATAGTACATAATATCCAACAAAAGAGGGTCGTGCTACAGCAGCAGAATACATGGCTCAGTCTAGATATTAGCACGAATCAAGTTGTGCATATTTGTCGTTGTCATGAACCACATTGCCGCATGTCGGGTTTGCAAAAGCCATCCATCGCATGGAAGCTTGATGCCTTTCACACACTGAAGATTATCTGGCAACAAGTTGTGTCGATGAATCTCTGGATATGGTGATTCATGAAACCCATGGTATGATGTGTAAACACAGCCCCCCCTCACGAATGGAAGTTGCATAGCACAGTAATCTTCCATATGTGCTTAAGTTATTGATCTCACCCGGAAAATAGATCGTAATTTGTTTACTGTACTTTTCTTGTGCGTACCAAATCGTGGTGGCTAGTTGAAAGCAAACATTGGTTGCGAAGTAGCTTTGTCCGGTTTGCACCTTCAGATCCGCCATGGCACGGGCACTATACTCGTAAAGCTTATGGTTTCCCCCCTTTATATTCACTACCATCACCGTAGGTGCTTCGTGTCGTGCCAGCACTGCTCCTCAAGACCTCAACCCAAAGGTTACATGTTGAAATACGAATCTGATATGATGCTCATATCACTAAAATAGAGAACGTTTAATGGGTCACCTATTGTTCGTATATTCATTTCGAAAAGCATGTGCGCCGCCCACTGGTCCAGCTAGTTCCACTTTCCTGATTTTTCTCTTGATGCTTAGGGTTTTCCCCTTTTATCTACTCTACTATGATCTGCGTAGGTGCTTTCTGTCGTACTAGCATTACTCCACCCTTCAAGCTAAACAACACAACACTCAGAATTTGAAAGCTTAGTTGTTCAAATATGATTGTGATATGATACTGATATTAGTTAACCGACACATTTAATTGGTTAGCTAAAGGTCCCACTTGAGTTTCCAAATGCATGTCGCGACATATAGAAAGACAACATAATTGCATTTCTTTGTCACTTGTTGACTGTACTTTCTTGTCCATACCAAATCTTAGTTGTTATTTCAAAGCAAACATCGGTTGCTAACTACCCTTTGCGCGGCTTGCAGCTTCAGATCTGCCATCCCACTGCCACGGTCAACATTGTACTCATCAGCCTACGTGGTTCGTGTCTATATGTTTAATTGGTTGGAGCAGTGCTATTACGACACGAACCACGGTTGCTTATGTTTTCCCCATTTTATGATGACCACAATCAGCCTACGTGGTTCGTGTCGTAATAGCACTGCTCCACCCATCGAGCTAAACAAGCTTAGTTGTACAAACTGAGAGATGTTTAATTGGTTAGCTAAATGTTCCTACTTTAGTTTCGAAATGCATGTGAGCCACATATGGAGAGACAGGAAAGAATAGTATTTCTCTGTGTGCTCTGGTTCATCATGGGTGGCCAACCGACATTGTATTGAAAGACTTGTAATATCTTCAATCTGCTTGCTCTTCTCCTCTTCTTTAAGATGATACTCTTCTCTTGCGGTCGACTGGTCAGGTCGAGTTGTTCTCCCTTAGTATATTTTGATCTGCCAGGTCAGGTCGACTTGTTCTTATTTACTATATGTTGAAGCTATCATCTTTGAAGTGTCATCACTTCTGGAGCTCTCATATTTTTAGTAGTAGGCCACATTATATTAATGCACACAACAAATTACAGCATGCACGACATCTTTTAAAAGAATTGCAGAGATAGCACAAAGGGGTTTACAGGGAGGCAGTATTGGATTAGAATCACTTCTGCATTACAAAGAAAATCTCACTTGTTTTTATGTTTTCATGCATGTTAGATATTGAACATTATCAAATTGAATATGAGAATGGGTGCACAAGAGGAATATTGCGGAACGATCCACTGGCTAACAAACTTGGCATGGTGGAGGATAGCCTATCTTATTCACCCATCAAGGTGTTTGCTCTAACTTTGCAAAGTTGTATTGGTCGCACATATTTTGCATCTGACCTCTTGCATTACTTCTACTTTGTTACACCATCTGCTTAGTTTAAGCATCATATATGAGTATATGCCATACATATCCATTTTCTGTACCTATTCCATGTGTCGTCACACTATGTTTTTCCAGTCAAATGTTGTTCTTTCGTAATAGATGTCCAAAAGGAAGAGGGTGAGTGCAGATCCTCAAGGAGTACAAACTAGGTATTTGGAAAAGGTAGTGATACATGTTAAATCAGATAGATCAGCAGCCATAGAAAACACAGGCCCAACTATACCACACTTTACCCCTACTCTAGTGGCCAAACCCCTATTAGAACTGCTGGGAGCCCAGGGTCAGGTACTGTCTATGATATCAATTCAAAATTTGAACTCTTAAATTTCTGCTTGTGCCATACCTTCTCTCTTGTATGAAAACTAATTTCAGATGAATCTCCTTGCTCAAAGGATCATACGATCTCAAAACAATAATGGGCTCTGCATTGCTCTTGTCAGTACCTCTCTCCCTTTTGCCTTGTAACGTTGTACTTAATTAATTTCTATTTGATTATGTATCATCAGTCTGCACCTGAGCTTCATTATCCTCTGTTTCTTCCAATATTATTTGATCTATATTTACTCTTTGCAAAATGTAGAATAATGGCAACGCTTATAAAGAATTTTCTTTGGGGAATTTATTGAATTATCCTTCCATCAACATGGAGAAGGGCTTTGTCTAGCCCGTGTTAACATGTAATGTAAGTTAATCCTTCTCAAGCCTTCAAACTTTGTTCTAGTATAGATTTGGATAGGCATCATTTCTTCCACTGTTGTTTGCTTTGCTATTTACATCTGATTGGATGTTTGCAACAACTACCAGTTTCAAATTGTACTTATAAAAACATGTTCCTTATGCAGAACAGGTCCATTTATTTGCTTATATAATTGTGAAACCTGTTACGTGTCTCCTTGTTTCTCTTCCAGACTCGTATCTCTTACGCCAGGCAGAACTTTAGGGAAGATAGTGAGCCAAACCATCTTGAGGACAGCAAGATGACCCCCAAGGTCCTGTATTGATGAAGACAGTGAGTTGAAGCTACTCACCAGCAGGTGTGAGACAACCTCTGTGCAGTTGCTGCCTCAATCAGTTCAACTTCTTCAGTCTCAACTTAAAGCGGAAAGGCTTGCTTCAGCTCAGCTCCGACTTGAAGTCAAAGATGCAATGAAGATGTCAGAGGACTGCCGTGCGCACCATCATGCCTTATATCTAGTTCAGGGAGTCCTGGATTAGGGGGTCTCCGGACAGCCGGACTATATCCTTTGGCCGGACTGTTGGACTATGAAGATACGAGATTGAAGACTTCGTCCCGTGTCCGGATGGAACTCTACTTGGCGTGGAAGGAAAGCTAGGCAATACGGTTATGTATATATCCTCCTTTGTAACCGACCTTGTGTAACCCTAGCCCCCTCTGGTGTCTATATAAACCGGAGGGTTTTAGTCTATAGGACAACATACAATCATACCATAGGCTAGCTTCTAGGGTTTAGCCTCTCCAATCTCGTGGTAGATCAACTCTTCTACTACTCATATCATCAAGAATAATCAAGCAGGACGTAGGGTTTTACCTCCATCAAGAGGGCCCGAACCTGGGTAAAACATCGTGTCCCCTGCCTCCTGTTACCATCCGCCTAGACGCACAGTTCGGGACCCCCTACCCAAGATCCGCCGGTTTTGGCACCGACATTGGTGCTTTCATTAAGAGTTCCTCTGTGTCGTCGCCATTAGGCTTGATGGCTCCTTCAATCATCGATAGCAATGCAGTCCAGGGTGAGACTTTTCTCCCCGGACAGATCTTCATATTCGGCGGCTTCACACTGCGGGCCAACTCGCTTGGCCATCTGGAGCAGATCGAAAGTTACGCCCTTGGCCACCAGGTCAGGTTTGGAAGCTTAAACTACACGATCGATATTCGCGGAGACTTGATCTTCGATGGATTCGAGCCCCTGCCGAGTGCGCCACATGGACTCGATGAGCATGATTTAGCTCTACCATCGCGCAGTGTTCAGGAGATCGCATCGGCAACTGCTCCGACCCTCAATTCGGAGCCAATCGCGCCATCCATGGACGGATGGATAGACCCCGCCACGGAGGCCGTACTCTCAGCGGTGATCGAGCCGAGGATCGACCTTACCCTTCACGGGAGTCGTGATGCCGAACTACCGGATTCTTCCCCGGCAATGGACTCCGAACCGCCTACGCCCGTGCCTATCGACTCCGATTGGGCGCCGATCATGGAGTTTACCTCTGCGGATATCTTTCAGCACTCACCCTTCGGCGACATACTGAACTCATTAAGGTCTCTCTCCTTGTCAGGAGAGTCCTGGTCGAACTATGTCCGGCAGGATTGGGATGCGGATGACGAAGAAATTCGCCCCCCACCCACCACCCACTTAGTAGCCACTGTCGACTATTTAACCAACATGCTCGACTTTGACTCCGAAGACATCGACGGCATGGACGACGATGCAGGAGGCGCACAAGAACCACTACCCACAGGGCACTGGACAGCCACCTCATCATATGATATATATATGTGGTGGACACACCTAAAGAAGGCAATGTCGATGGGACAACGGAGGATGACCCCTCCAAGAAGCAGCCCAAGTGCCGACATAAGCGGCGCCGCTCTAAGTCCCGCTAAGGAAAAAGTGGTGATACCGGCACAGGAGATAATAGCACGCCGGACAGTGCCGAAGACGGTAACAATCCCCTCTAGTAAGATTTAAGGCCGGAGGATGGAGAAGCCAGCCCTCCCGAGAGAGCGGCAGATGGAGAGGCGGGGGATGATAATTACATGCCTCCCTCCGAAGACGAGGCAAGCCACGACGATGACGAATTCGTCGTGCCTAAGGATCCCGTCGAACAAGAGCGCTTCAAGCGCCGGCTTATAGCCACGGCAAATAGCCTTAAGAAAAAGCAACAACACCTTCAAGCTGATCAAGATTTGTTAGCCGATAGATGGACTGAAGTCCTTGCGGCCGAGGACTATAAACTCGAAAGTCCCTCCAAGAGTTACCCAAAGCGCAGATTGCTACCCCAATTGGAGGAGGCACCAAAACCTACATCTCCAGCGTATGACGTGGTTGATCGGCCACCTATTGGCCGCGAAAGAGAGGCATTCCAGCCAAAAGCTCAGCCCGCACCCTGACACCATTCAAATAAAAATATCAAGGCATGGGAAAATACGCCAGACCCGCGAGACGTATTGGAGGACAAAGCAAAATACGCAAGATCGATCTACGGATCACGAGGGCGCGCCACTATGCGAGACGATAACTGTCACGCCGGATATAG
Source organism: Triticum aestivum (assembly GCF_018294505.1). Lineage (NCBI taxonomy): Eukaryota > Viridiplantae > Streptophyta > Magnoliopsida > Poales > Poaceae > Triticum > Triticum aestivum. Next base: position 640,706,213 of record NC_057797.1, on the reverse strand, counting down.
TAAAAGTAAATCCGGCCGGGCCGAACACAGCGGACAAGACTCACTTGAGTTGCGTCGCGATATAGCCCAATACAGAGGCGCCGCACACCCCCTATGCTTCACAGACGAAGTAATGGATCACCAAATCCCAGAGGGTTTCAAACCCGTAAATATCGAATCATACGACGGCACAACAGATCCTGCGGTATGGATCGAGGACTTCCTCCTGCACATCCACATGGCCCGCGGTGACGATCTACATGCCATCAAATACCTCCCACTCAAACTCAAAGGACCAGCTCAGCATTGGCTCAATAGCCTGCCAGCAGAATCCATTGGCTGCTAGGAAGATCTGGAAGCCGCATTCCTCGACAACTTCCAGGGAACTTATGTGCGACCACCAGATGCCGATGACTTGAGTCACATAATTCAGCAGCCAGAGGAATCGTCCAGGCAATTCTGGACACAGTTCCTAACAAAGAAAAATCAAATCGTCGACTGTCCGGATGCAGAGGCCCTAGCATCTTTTAAGCACAACATCCACGATGAGTGGCTCGCCCGGCACCTTGGCCAGGAAAAGCCGAAATCTATGGCAGCCCTCACGACACTCATGACCCGCTTTTGTGCGGGAGAGGACAGCTGGCTGGCTCGCAGCAATAACATATCAAAGAACCATGGTACTTCAGCTACCAAGGATGGCAATGGCAGGTCACGTCGCAACAAACATAAGTGCCGCATCAACAACGACAATACCGAGGATACGGTAGTCAATGCCGGATTCAAAGGCTCTAAACCCGGTCAGCGGAAAAAGCCATTCAAAAGAAGCACTCTGGGCCCGTCCAGTTTGGACCCTATACTCGATCGCTCGTGTCAAATACACGGCACCCCCGACAAGCCAGCCAACCACACCAACATGGATTGTTGGGTGTTCAAGCAGGCTGGCAAGTTAAATGTCGAAAACAAAGATAAGGGGTCACATAGCGATGACGAGGAGGAGCCCCGGCAGCCGAACACCGGAGGACATAAGAGGTTCCACCCACAAGTGCGGATGGTGAACATGATATACGCAACCCACATCCCCAGGAGGGAGCGGAAGCGTGCGCTCAGGGACGTATATGCATTGGAGCCAGTCGCCCCAAAGTTCAACCCATGGTCCTCCTGTCCAATCACCTTCGATCGTAGGGACCACCCCACTAGTATACGTCATGGCGGATTCGCCACACTGGTCCTAGACCCAATCATTGACAGATTTCACCTCACTCGAGTCCTTATGGATGGCGGCAGCAGCCTGAACCTGCTTTATCAGGACACAGTGTGCAAAATGGGCATAGACCCCTCAAGGATCAAACCCACAAAAACGACCTTCAAAGGCGTCATAACAGGTGTAGAGGCACATTGCACAGGCTCAGTCACACTGGAAGTGGTCTTCGGGTCCCCGGATAACTTCCGAAGCGAGGAGTTAATCTTCGATATAGTCCCGTTCCGAAGTGGCTATCATGCACTGCTCGGGCGAACCGCATTTGCGAGATTCAATGTGGTACCACACTATGCATATCTCAATATCAAGATGCCAGGACCTTGGGGGGTCATCACAGTCAATGGAAACACAGAGCGCTCCCTCCCCACGGAGGAGCACACTGCGGCCCTCGCAGCAGAAGCGCAAAGCAGCCTCTTAAGGAAATCCACCAGTTCGGCGATTCAAGACCCGGACTCCTTCAAGCGCGCCCGAAGTAATCGACAACAAGACCGCCTGGCACGTTCCGAGCTCGCATAGCAATGCGGCCCCCACCCCAGTCCCAGCCAAACGGCTAAATCCGTGCCCCGCATACATAATTACGCATTGAAAATACCATGGGCACAGGTGGGGAGGGGGCACGACTACGGCACGCCCGAAGACGCGACTCAACCGCACTAGGGGCTTCCCGCCTTATTAATTTTTCTCTCTTTCCGGACTTTACTCTCTGGAAACACCGTCCGGTAGTATGTTTGCGGGACACACGATACAACAACCAAGGAGGCAGAAAGCTACATCGCATCATGGAATTCCCAGGTGGTCTCTGATAATGAGTGAAATACCCGCTTTCAATAACATTCCTCAGCTTGCCCTTGGAGGGGACATGTCAAATAGTCCCACATTTTGCTTATCGCACTACTTGTATCATTTTGCTTTCACGCACCTTCTTGAATAAACAATGCATAGCACTAGACTATTATCGCATTCTCTATTCTCCTTTTTATATATACATATATGTTCATTCATGACATTCAGCACCCGTACACTCTGGTACGGCCAATACGCCAGGGGCTTAAGCATACCCCATAATACGGCGTTAGAAGTCCGAACACATTCGACAGTGTGGCACCCCGAACTTATAGCATTATATGCATCAGCTCCGAATCATGTCTTGGGTCAATAGTTGGGTTTGCCCGGCTCCCATGTTTTGGTACCTTACGTTCCGCTATATCGGCTAAGGTAGCACTGGGAGAACTACTGTGATTGTGCGTCAGTTCAGCTGGGCTAAGCACCTCAGTAGAGAAAGCTAAAACTGACTGTCATGATAAGGCGAGAGACTGGTCGCTGTTCGAGAGGTCTCAAGTCCCTAAAGACTTATGCCGCTTAGAGCGAGGAGTCGGCTTTGTCCGGCTTAAGGCGTAAATAGCGCCCCGAATTCGGTCTTCCGAATACTAGGGGCTTCACCAAAATTTAAAATTATAGAATTCTATGGCTAAGTGAGAGTGATAACGCATTCTAGTCTGATTGCCTTGTTCGTTGTGCTGAGTACCTCCCTCAAAGGACCCAATAATGGGAAAAAGAGCGCTCAGGTTTATCCTGAACACCCCAACACTCGTGGCATGGGGGCAGAAGCCGACGACTGGCCATCTCTCAGATTTGATAAACAACCGCACAAAAGGTAATATTTTAAATTCAAACAAGCGTTGCATAGCGCATATGAACAAGTTTTCATAATACAGGATCACACGAGCAAGTTTATTCAAAAATTACATCCTTCGCGCACTCGTCCGCCACAAGACGGGCACCCTTTAGGACACCCTCATAATACATCTCGGGGTGGCGAAGCTCCTTGCCCTACGGCGGCCCCTCCTTCACCAGCTTCACGGCGTCCATCTTGGCCCAGTGCACCTTAGCACGGGCAAAAGCCCGGTGGGCACCTTCGATACAGACGGACCGCTTGATGACTTCTAGCCGTGGGCAGGCATCTACAAGCCGCCGCACCAGGCCGAAGTAGCTGTTGGGGAGGGAGTCGCCAGGCCACATCCGGACTATGAAGCCCTTCATGGCCTGTTCGGCCGCCTTGTGCAGCTCGACCAGTTGCTTCAGCTGGTCGCTCATAGGCATTGGGTGTTCGGTCCCAGTATACTAAGACCAGAACAACTTCTTCGTCGAGCTTCCCTCCTTGGCCTGGTAAAATTTCGCGGCATCCGACACGCTGCGGGGCAAATCTGCGAATGCTCCTGGAGAGCTCCGGATTTGGGTAAGTAACAAGTAATTTACTCTCACATGCTTGCTTTGCATATTGAATGCCTTACCTGCCGCTATCTTCCTCATCGCCTCAATATCCTGGAGGGCCTTTTGGGCTTCAGCCTTTGCATTATTTGCGCTCTCGAGAGCCGCGGCAAGCTCGGACTCTCGTGTCTTCGAGTCAAGCTCCAAAGCCTCGTGTTTCTTCACGAGAGCCTGGAGCTCTTGCTGCACCTCGCCCACCCATGCCTCTTGCCTTTCCCGCTCGGTGCGCTCCTTGGCCGCTTTGTTTTCGGCCTCGGACAGCGCTTGCTTCACGGTCGACACTTCGGTCATGGCCCCTGGCACATTCATGTTGATCCTGTCATTTCGCAATCACATCTTTTTTTATATATATCTATAGACAAGGTATTACTTACCTTTGTTCTCCTCGAGCTGCCTCTTGGCATGGTCGAGCTCTTTCTCGGACCCCTCGAGGTCCTGCTTCAGTGCGGTGACCTCCGCAGTCAGTGCGGCAGAGGTCAGCAGCGAAGCCTGCATACGCATATAGACATACTTATGTTAGACTCCGGCAGATATTATTTGATCCTCTATTCAACTTTTCTTTGTGAACACCAAACAGAGCATCCGGGGATACTGTCTATGCGGTAATAGTTTTCCTATATTTTAAATACTTACCTCAAAACCTGTTAGAAGGCTAGCACAGGCTTCAGTCAGTCCGCTCTTGGCGGACTGAACCTTCTTGATCACCGCACTCATAATAGTGCGGTGCTCTTCGTCGATGGAAGCGCCGCGAAGCGCTCCCAGCAGGTTGTCCGGTGCCTCTGGATGGACAGAGGTCACCGGCACGGGCGTCTTGCCCCTTTAGGAAGGGGGCCGCCTGCCCGAGTCCGGAACCACTGGAGGTTCCAGTGCGGTGTTCGGCTGAGGGCCGAACTCGGAGTCCCCGGGATCCTTACTCCCTTTGCTCCCGGAGTCCGGAAGGTTGCCTTGAGGCGCCTCCGGAACTGTCTCCCCTCGGCCTGGTGCCTCTTGAGACAATACCTCGGCATTGTCTATCGGGCAAGGAGAGGAGGCGGTCGGAAGTGGATCGCTATCCATATCCGACGAGTCCAAGGAGCCGTCCGACGAGGATATGTCGATACGGGCTTGGGGCGGTCTGCATAATCATATTCGGTGTTAGGAGAAGCAGTGCTACAAAGGTATGCTATGAGCTACTCTGGTATCCGAATACTTACGACTTCGCTAGGGGCTTGGCCCTGAGCAGCCACTCGTCTTCACCTTCGCGGCGGTGGTGGAGCAGTTCAGAAGGAGAGTCCTTCCCTTCTTGGACCCTTCGGCCTCCCCGGTTGGGGCGGCCTTCCTTTTCTTGTCTCCCCCGGCTGGAGGGGGAGCATCTTCATCTTCCTCCTCGTCTTCATGGGAGGAGTGCGTTGCGGAATTATCGGACGATGAGTCCGATACCACCTGGCGTCAGGAACTCTTTCGGGTTCCCTTGGCTTTCTTCTTGGTCTTATCCGGCACCTTGTAAGGAGCCAGAGTCAGCATCTCCGTCAGGAGGGCATCCGCATTGTCTTCGGGCAAAGGGGTCGGATAGTTAATCTGCCCCGATGTCTCCACCCAGTCCTGTCAAGGCATGGGAGCTCAGACCCCACACATGGTTAAGCTATGGGAAATAAATACCCTACCAGATGTACAGGACTTACCGAATTCGCAAGGCGCTTCGTGCTTAGCCCACGGTCCTCGGTAAGAGAGGGAGGGACCTCGGCGCCCTTGAACAGCACCCTCTAGACGTCCTTGTGCGTCGTGTCGAAGAGCTCGCTTAGTGTTTAGTGCTGGGTCGGGTCGAACTCCCATAAGTTGAAATCCCGTTGTTGATACGGGAGGATCCGGCGGAAGAGCATGACCCGGACTATGTTGACAAGCTTAAGCTTCTTGCTTATCATATTCCGGATACATTTCTGGAGTCCGTCCAGCTCCATCGATGAACCCCAGGACAGGCCCTTCTCTTTCCAGGAAGTGAGCCGCGTGGGGAATCCAGATCGAAACTCGGGGGCCGCCGCCCAATTGGTGTCGCGCGGCTCGGTGATGTAGAACCACCCCGATTGCCACCCCTTTACGGTCTCCACAAAGGAGCCCTCGAGCCATATAACGTTGGGCATTTTGCCCAACATGGCTCCGCGGCATTCCGCTTGTTGGCCGCCCACCACCTTCGGCTTGATGTTGAAGGTCTTCAGCCACAGGCTGAAGTGGGGCCGGATGCGGAGGAAAGCCTCGCACACGACAATGAACGCCGAGATGTTGAGGATGAAATTCGGGGCCAGATCATGAAAGTCCAGCCCGTAATAGAACATGAGGCCACGGACGAATGGATGGAGGGGAAACCCTAGTCCACGGACGAAGTGGGGGAGAAAAACCACCCTTTCGTGAGGTTCCGGGGTAGGGATGACCTGCCCCACGGCTAGCAGCCGGTGTGCGATGTCCACGACTAAGTATCCGGCTCTGCATAGCTTTTTGATATGTCCCTCCGTAACTAAGTATCCGGCACATGTTTGGAGAAGGTTGAGGATAAGGATGTGGACATGGGCGTTGGGGCTTGAGTGCGCAAGAATGGATGAGCAAGGAGGAAGAAGGCGTGGGTAGAAAAAGGTAAAACCTTATCCCTTTATAAGGGGGGATGAAACTATGTGCCCCCACTAGCCTGGTAAAACTGGCTTATCCCCCAAGCGTCGTAATTGATGGCGCGGTTGGGTTACCCACGTCCGTATTGATGGGAATCCCGTAATAAGGGGACACGATCTCTGCTTCAACAAGACGTGTCAATAAACTGCCTCGCGTTATGTGCGGGGCTGGTTAAAGAAAACGGTTCGAATAATTACCGGGCCATGGCATGATGTCATGCTGCCAAAACATGTCAGCAGATTAGATTTGTGGAAATATTATTCTCTCTACGGTGGTATGTGGAACTTATTTTGCAGGGTCGGACACTATCCTTGTATTCAAACTCTTCTGTGGTGTATTCGGAGGAGGAACTCGCCTTGCAATGCCGAAGACAACACTGCGCGCCGGACTCATCGCCATTGAAGCCTGGTTCAGGGGCTACTGAGGAAGTCCTGGATTAGGGGGTCTTCGGACAGCCGGACTATATCCTTTGGCCGGACTGTTGGACTATGAAGATACGAGATTGAAGACTTCATCCCGTGTCCGGATGGGACTCTACTTCGCGTGGAAGGCAAGCTAGGCAATACGGATATGTATATCTCCTCCTTTGTAACCGACCTTGTGTAACCCTAGCCCCCTCTAGTGTCTATATAAACTGGAGGGTTTTAGTCCGTAGGACAACATACAATCATACCATAGGGTAGCTTCTAGGGTTTAGCCTCTCCGATCTCGTGGTAGATCAACTCTTGTACTACTCATATCATCAAGAATAAATCAACCAGGACGTAGGGTTTTACCTCCATCAAGAGGGCCCGAACCTGGGTAAAACATCGTGTCCCCTGCCTCCTGTTACCATCCGCCTAGACGCACAGTTCGGGACCCCCTACCCGAGATCCACCGGTTTTGACACCGACACTAGTGTTGATGCATCTATCGTTGACACAACTGAGGTCTACTCAGCTTCTTCAGCTGTTTGGGGGGCCCGACCTGGCCAGGCCTAGTGCCTTCTGAAGTGCTCTCAGTTTTGTATATTCTTTTGTCGGCGCGTTTATTTGCACTGGTGGCGAACTTTGATGCCTAGTGGATGTAATATGTGTGATAGTCGAGATAGCCTAGCGTAAGTTTCTTGCTTATTTATTTCCTTGTTGTCTTGTTTATTTGTTTGCTTGTAGTCATTGCAGTTCTTTTTCTGCGGTTTGCTAGTGGTTGTAATAACCTATTTTTTAAAACTAGGCCACAATAACCATGGGCTAATATTTACTATAGTGACACTGGGCCTCCTACGGGCCGTAGAACAGTGGGCCTTCTACGGGCCGTAGAAACAATGGGCCTTCTATGGGTCGTATCATCAATGGGCCTTATACGGGTAGTATGATGGATTGGCCAAACATGGGCCAATAATAGGCCGCATTATGGTCGTAAATGGGCTAGAGTTGGAATCATCCGTTCATGGGCCGATCATAACGGGCCATCATTAATACACCGTATTTGATGACACTATGAAAACGGCCCAACGTATTAACGGACCACAAACAGGCCGACTGTAACCACGGGCTCAATTTGGCCCACAAGCAGAAAATGACAGTAACGGGCCATAAGTAAACAAATGCTGCAAATGATCCCAAGAATAAATGGGCTCTGAGAAGGCCGAAAGATAACATGGGCTGGAAACGGCCCAACGGAATAACGGGCCGTTAATGGGTATAAAGTGATACACTATTCATTACGGTCCAGTTTCACCACGGGCCATTAATGGGTGTAAAGTGATACACTGTTCATTATGGGCCAGTTTCACCACAGGCCGTTAATAGGCCAAGAGTTACATAGGGCCTCATATGGGCCGAAAGACGTCATGGGACATACATGGGCCAGAAGTGAAAACGGGCTGGAATCATATTGGGTGGCCCAGATGACGCTACTGGGCCTAATTCGTATAGGGCGTAACGGGCCTTGGGTTAGCGGGTTGTAAATGGGCTATATGCGAACAGGCCATTAACAGGCTTTACATGGGCCAGCCCGCCACCTTTTGACTAAGTCAAACGGGTCGGCCTTTTCACAGGAATGGGCCTCTGTTGGGTCGTGCCACGTGTCAACGTATCATTGGTGCCTTCTATCCAATGAGTGGATGACATCTGTCCCAACGATGAGCCGACACGTGTTTCCTCCAGCCAATGATGATTTTACACGTGGAAAATCCCCATTGGTCGGTGTTGGGGATATCACTACTGGGCGTAAACCGGCCTATCTAGGCCGGGTTAACTTCGTTGGTAGTTAACTATGTTAAAGCCCAAGAAGGCAGATGAGGGCTCAAGGCCCATAGTCGGTTCAAGGCCTGTAGCCGTAAACCGGCGTTGGTATGTAACTTGTATTGTAAGTTAGGAATAAGTAGAGACCAAACTGGACACATCTATGAGCCGGTATTGGGACTCTGTGAACCGACGGGCATCACCCGTGTATATAAGGGGACGACCCGGCGGCGGTTCAGGAGAACAGACAACAACTCGAGACTTAGGCGAAGCTTGTTTGCTCCCTAGTCATCGAAACCCCCATCAATTCCATCACAACTAGACGTAGGCTTTTACCTTCATCGAAGGGGCCGAACTAGTATAAACTCTCTTGCGTCCCTATGTCTGCTTTAACCCCTTCAAGCTAACCCGTTGCAATGGCTCCACGACTAAGTCCTTTCATGAGGACATCTGCCGTGACAAAACCATGACAGTCGGGGCTGTTAATGGGTTATTGGATCCAAAACCCGACCCGATAGCTTAACGGTGTTCCGCTACGGTGGATGCCACGTGTCGGTCACCCTTGACGAAAGCACTTCTGTGATGCGGGATTTATCGTCTTGGAAGTGAACACTTCCATGATGATAATTTTGGTAATGTCATGGAGCACTTCTACGACAGCACAGGTATGACTATCTTGATTCTATCATAAAATCGTCATGGATGTACATGCATGACAGAAAATGCGACCTACTGTGACAAACACGTATCATCACGGAAGTGTATTTTTTTTGTAGTGAGAGGCGTTGGATTTCCTATCCATCCGTTCCTCCGAGGGCTCCTGGAGTACTACGGCCTCCAGCTGCACAACTTTACTCTAGCCTCTATTCTGCACATTGCGGGTTACGTTGCTTTATGCGAAATTTTCCTAGGCGTCGAGGCTCATTTCGAGTTGTGGAGGAAGCTGTTTTGTCTCGTCCCGCATAATAACGAAGGGTCAATATTTGAAGTGGGCGGTGCCGAAGTATGGCATGTCGCCGATACCGGATACCCATCCGGTACACCAAGGAAGGCACATGATGACTGGCCCTCTGAATGGTTTTATATATAGGACGTTGCGCTTACCGACCCGGTTCGAAAGGGTCTTCCCGTATTTGCTCGCGTCCCATTGAAGAAACACCACAGTTGGCGTCCCCGGAGTCTCAAAGAGGAAGATGGCGCGGAGGTTCGTCAGATGATGAGGGGATGAAAGATCTCACTCGGTCCATACTCACAATAGTTGAGGTTATGGTGATTTCCATAACGTGAGGGGTCCAGCCACTCCAATACAGAGGGCTCCCAATGTGGCACTTCAATGGGGAGGACGACGCCTCTCGCTGCGGCCGAAAAGATCCGGATACCCCTGCTGCTTTGGCTAAAACATTAGCCGAACTATTCAAAGGGGAGGAAAAGGAATTTCTCCACATCAAATTCAGAGATGGGTATTCTATGTACAACCCTTCCAGCTGGGTAAGGCCCGACCCCTCTGTTTTTTACTCCTTCCATTTTCGGATTGCCTTTGATGAACTTCTTAACTTTGTGTGCCTATGACAGCACTTGCGAAAAGTCACCGAGGGATTTTATAATCCCGCCCCACAGCCAGAGGATCACAACCGGGAGCTTGATCCCGTGTTCGAAGAGGATCTGGAGATATTTGTGGTGCTTGCGGAGGGGGTGTTTTACCAGACGAGCTATGATAGCACAGAGGTGAACATCATCGCTGACTACCCCAGTCTTCTTCCAGCTTCACATGTAAGTGATCCGAACACACCTTATTCAAAAAGAGATTTCTCCTTCCTTCTTACCCACCGCACCGTCTTGTGCTCCAAAGGGGAAGGGTTCGGCGTGCCGTACTACTCCCAGGGTACCTCCGAAGAGTGGGTCCCCCACGCCGGGCAAGCCTTCCAAGAGGAGGGCAAACGAAGATAGGGTCGTGCCTTCATCGAAGAGGCATGAATCCGCCAACCCGCACCTAAGCAGTCACGCCCAACCGTGACCTTCCTGTTATCCATGTGTCAGGAGAAAGATGCGCCGGACCATATCCGGAGGTTCGAGCAGCCGTACTTCTCGCGGCCAGGATTCAAATCCTACCATGAAGATGGGGGCTGATACGGAGGCGAAGCCAGACTGTCCTCCAGACGAGGACTCGGATGATGTATCCGTGACCAACTCGGAAGTGGAAAGTGCGATGAATCTTCGGCGCCGCCAGACCATTTTACAAGACCCTGGATTTTCAGAAGAGTCGTTTAACGCCTTCAACTCGGCCGATGCGTACATCCGAGTTGCTCGAGATGGGATTAACAGGGCCACAAAGCAACATTTGAAAGATGTGCAGGTAAATTTATTTTGTCTGGCTATGATAACCATATGCCAGTAGCCCCCGAGACTTAAAGGAGTTGAAACAACTAATTTAAGGATCAATGTATTACCATGTGCTTACAGAGAAGAACACCCAGCTAGCTCAGGAGCTGGAAAAGTGTCAGTGCCGGCTGCTTGCTGCCGATGCCGAACTAGAGAAATACAAGGCATCTCCCGGTAATGTTTCCTTCTATCGAAAATTCAGAATGATACGCCGACAGTGCGGATCTAGGTCCTAATCTTTGTGTTCGGCTGTTCGACCAAGTATGAGAGCAGCTGGACGCCGCTCGAAGCGAAGAACGTGGAGCCAAAAAGCTACAAGCAGCGGGCGAGTGTGTATTGACAAAAGTCGTTTAGGAGAAAAAAACTCCAGGATTCAAACTCCAAACTGGGCGAAGAACTGAAAGATGTGCGGGCTCAGCTAGCTGACTCTGTGATGGAGAGCAAGAGGCTGCGAGGCGGCATATTTAGTATGTAGCCACTTTTGTTTTATAACAGTTTTGGAGGTAGTGGTAGCTGATATAGCTGTAATTGCAGGTGTTTTGACGAACCGCCCCGAAGAGGAGGTGTCCGGATCATCGAGTGATCTTTTGCAAGGGCTGTCGCAGTTGCACGAGCAAGCCCGGCAGGTGATGCGGAGTGTAGCCAAGGCTTTATGGCCATCCGACTCCCCTCCAGGAAGCATGGAGCAGCTGCTAGAGCTATTCAAGGGAGCATGGCGGCGTATCCAGCTATGGAAGATATTGGCATTCCGCGAGGGTGCGCAAGAGGCCTGGGCCATGGTGAAGACACGATATACCAAGCTGGATCCTAATCACCTGGCTAGGGTCGGACCAGTAGGGTCGAATGGGGAAGAAATTCCCGCTAGTTTAGTATATGACCAGGTAGAGGTGGCCGCCAAATATTCCCAACAGGATTGTAAGTTAGATTTCCTGTTGGAAGGTATAGAAGAGGAGGTGTTCGAGTCCAAGTGATTGTGTACTTTCCTCATCTAGCCGAATTATATATCATTTGTCATGGCAGACCTTTTCTCTTCAACCTCCGGTCTCGAAGATGCGGATTGTTTCCAAATACCGTCGCAGCCGAATAGGCCGGGGTATGCCTGGAAAACTAGGCGTAGGGGTCATAGTTGCTTGAACAGACAAGTTGTATCCGGCTAGCTATGTTATATTACATTGATATCGTAAGAAACATCTTCTAGAGAGAATAGTTCCGTTAAGGGTTCCTTTCCCTGGGTGTGCATGCGGTTAATGCGCATGTCCGAATTGTGGTGTGAGCACCACGGTTTGTATAACTTCTGGGGGTGCACAACGGAGTGAGTGTAAAAAACATCTTTAATTCACCGACCGAATATTCCCTTAAGAATGTTAGCTTTCGGCTTCACCCAGTCTGAGGTACACATCCGGATGACCCAGCGGTAACAATCACAGAGGTGCTCCCTTTATGCCCTAGCCGAACTAACGGGAATGTAGGGCATAAGCACAGGAGCCAGGCAACCCAGCTTGGCCAAAATTAAGTCATATCGATGCATATAGTGGCAAAGAAAAGGTACATATGGAAAAAACTCATATGTGAGGACCTTGATGCTCAAGGAATGACAAGAACTTCTTTCCTAGAAGCCTCCAGGTACAAGTGGCATACATGTGGAAAGATGTATGTGCCAATGGTGTGCGGTGTAGCCGCATCAAAGCTTTAAAGTGAAAAAAGAATAAAGTAATCGGAAAAGAGAGGAAAAATAATGGGAACTATAGGGGAGGAGGAGACAAACAAGGGGTGTAGCGCTAGGCGTAGAATCTCCGGAGTCTGGCCGCGTTCCAGGGGTTCGGCTCGAGGCGATTGTCTGATGCATTGCAAAGACGGTACGCTTCTCCGATGAGAACTTCGTCAATTATGAAGGGACCCTCCCATTTGGGCTTGAGTTTGTCCTTTTTCTTCTCTGGGAGCCGTAGAACGAGTTCGCCAACGTTGTAAGTCTTGGCCCGTACTTCTCTGCTTTGATATCTTCGAGCCTGCTGTTGGTAAACTGCTAAACGGGCTTTTGCGACATCGCGTTCCTCCTCCAGGGCATCTAGGATGTCCTGTCGATTGAGATCGGCTTCTCTCTCTTCGTACATACGCACTCTAGGTGAGTCGTGAATAATATCGCAGGGCAATACGGCCTCTGCACCATACACCTGAAGGGTGTGTACCCGGTAGTACGATTGGGCGTGGTCTGCAGCCCCCGAAGTACAGAGTCGAGCTCCTCAACCCAGTGCTTGTCTAATTCTTTTAAAGACCGCACTAGTCTGGGCTTGATGACGCTCATAATAAGACCGTTGGCGCGCTCGACTTGACCGTTGGTTTGTGGGTGGTAGACGGAGGTGTAATCTAGTTTAATACCCAGATTAGTACACCAGGCTTTTACCTCGTCAGCTGTGAAATTGGAGCCGTTGTCAGTGATGATGCTATGTGGGACACCATAATGGTGCACAACATTAGATATGAAGTCTATCACCGGGCCGGACTCCGCAGTTTTGACCGGTTTAGCCTCTATCCACTTAGTGAATTTGTCCACCATAACCAGCAGATATTTTTTCTTATGGCTTCCCCCTTTAAGGGGTCCGACCATGTCGAGTCCCCAGACCGCGAAACGCCAAGTGATGGGGATTGTTTGTAGGGCAGTGGGGGGCATATGGCTTTGATTGGCAAAGAGTTTGCATCCAACGCAATGTTGGACAAGGTCCTGTGCATCCGCTCGGGCCGTCGGCCAATAAAACCGTGTACGGAAAGCCTTGCTAACAAGGGCCCAAGCTGCGGCGTGGTGCCCGCCGAGTCCGGCATGAATTTCAGCCAAGAGCTGCCGCCCCTCTTCCTCGGATATACATCGTTGAAGGACTCTGGTGGCACTTTTCTTGTAGAGCTCTCCATCATGAACCTTGTAGGCCTTTGAGCGCCGGACAATGTAGCGGGCCTCATTCTGGTCCTCAGGAAGCTCCTTCCTATTAAGGTAGGCCAGGAAGGGTTCGGTCCATGGGGCAATGATTGCCATGATGAGATGCGCCGATGGTGTTATGTCGATGTTTCCGGGATCTGGGGTTATGTTTTGGTCCGGACTAGCGTTGCCGTTTTCCCCCTGCCACACCATGGATGGCTTAAAGAGCCTTTCCCGGAAGATATTAGGTGGGACGGGTCGCGCTTAGCGCCAATACGAGCAAGAACATCCGCCGCTTGGTTACTTTCTTGAGCCACATGATGGAACTCGAGCCCCTCGAACCGGGCCGACATTTTTATGACTACGTTATGATACGCTACCATCTTCAAATCTTTGGCGTCGAAATCTCCATTTGTTTGAGATATTGCGAGGTTCAAGTCCCCGCGCACTTCTAGGTGTTGTATGCCCATGGAGACAGCCATCTGGAGACCATGCAATAAGGCCTCGTATTCGGCTGCATTATTGGAGTCTGTGTATAGTATTTGGAGAACATACTGGATGATGTCTCCAGTAAGGGACGTTAAGACGACACCCGCTCCTAACCCTGCCAGCATTTTGGAGCCGTCGAAGTGCATGACCCAATTGGAGTATGTGTCGTACTCTTTAGGGAGTTCGGCCTCTGTCCATTCAGCGATGAAGTCGGCCAGTACTTGGGATTTGATAGCTCGGCGTGGTTTGTATGTAATGTCAAATGGCAGGGGCTCAATGGCCCATTTGGCAATCTGGCCCGTAGCATCGCGGTTATTTATGATGCCGTTGAGTGGCACTTCGGAGGCCACCATGATCGAACACTCCTGGAAGTAGTGACGGAGCTTCCGGGATGCCATGAAGACCGCGTATGCTATTTTTTGATAATGAGGGTACCGGGATCTGCATGGTGTAAGGACAGTAGAGACGTAGTATACTGGCTTCTGAAGCGGGAATTTATGTCCGTCCCGCTCTCGTTCAACGACGAGTATGACGCACACCACCTGATGTGTTGCCGATATGTATAATAACATCGGTTCGCCGGTGTTTGGTGCGGCCAGGATTGGGTTACCCGCAAAAAGGGTTTTTATTTCTTCCAGACCGGCTATTGCCGCGTTCATCCACTCGAAGTGGTCAGTTCGCCGTAGAAGGCAATAGAGTGGCAGTGCCTTTTCTCCTAATCTGGAGATAAAGCGGCTTAGAGCTGCCATGCAACCTACGAGTTTTTGAACTTGCTTGAGGTCTGTTGGCTTAGCCAATTGTGACAAAGCTCGGATTTTAGCTGGGTTTGCTTCGATTCCTCTATTGGAAACGATAAAGCCCAGCAGCTTTCCGGCGGGGACACCGAAGACACGCTTTTCCGGGTTGAGCTTGATGTCATACGCCCTAAGGTTGTCGAATGTAAGACGTAAGTCGTCTATTAGTGTTTCCACGTGCCTGGTTTTGATGACGACATCATCAACGTAAGCTTCTACTATTTTGCCGATCTGTTTCTCCAGGCATGTTTGAATCATGCGTTGATATGTGGCGCCGGCGTTCTTGAGCCCGAAGGGCATGGTATTGAAGCAAAATGGTCCATATGGAGTGATAAATGTTGTTGCAGCTTGATCGGATTCCTTCATTTTTATTTGATGGTATCCGGAGTATGCATCGAGAAAACACAGTGAGTCATGTCTTGCGGTTGCGTCAATGATTTGATCAATGCGGGGGAGGGGAAGGGATCCTTAGGGTAGGCTTTGTTGAGGACTTTGAAATCGACGCACAGGCGCCAGGATTTGTCCTTCTTTGGTACCATCACCAGGTTTGCCAGCCAGTTCGGATGTTTGATTTCTCTAATGAATCCAGCCTCGATGAGTTTGGCCAGCTCCTCCCCCATGGCTTGTCGCTTGGGTTCGGAAAAGTGCCGCAGTGCTTGCTTAACTGGTTTAAACCCCTTTAATATATTGAGGCTATGTTCAGCCAGCTTGTGTGGGATCCCTGGCATATCCGAAGGGTGCCAGGCAAATATGTCCCAGTTTTCGCGCAGAAATTCTCGTAGTGCGGCGTCAACTGCTGGATTTAGTTAAGGTCCGATGGATGCCGTCTTCTTGGGGTCCGTTGGGTGGACCTGGAATTTGATTATTTCTTCTGCCGGTTTAAACGAGGTGGATTTGGAGCATTTGTCCAGGATCACATCGTCCCTGTCCACTGTGGAGCGTAGCGTGGTTAATTCCTCGGCCGCGAGGGCTTCGGATAGCGCCTCCAAGGCCAGGGATGCGGTTTTGTTTTCAGCGCGGAGTGCTATGTCCGGGTCACTGGCGAGAGTGATTATACCGTTTGGTCCAGGCATTTTGAGCTTCATATATTCGTAGTGAGGTATAGCTTGGAAGCGTGTAAAAGCATCCCGCCCCAACATGGCGTGATATCCGCTGCTGAAAGGGGCCGCTTGGAAGGTTATTTCTTCAGACCGATAGTTCTCCGGTGATCCGAATACCACGTCAAGTGTGATTTTGCCCGCACACCGCGCCTCTCGACTAGGAATAATTCCTCGGAAGGTTGTGTTACTTTGTTTGATGCGGCTCCTGTCTACTCCCATTTTATGGAGTGTGTCCTCATAAATGAGGTTTAGTCCACTGACGCAGTCCATGAGGACCTTGGTAAGTCGAAACCAGTCCACGATGGGACTGAGTACTAACGCAGCAGGTGCTCGTACTGTTCTGTACTTTGGTTCATCACCGACGTTGAATGTTATAGCCGTGTTGTCCCATGGGTTTATTACAGTGATTTGGCAGACTTCGTTGAGCTCGCGAAGTGCCCTTTTGCGCTTGCTGTTTGAAGCGAATGTCTCGAAGACTGTCAATACTCTTGGGTGGTCGTCTTCTGGGGGGCGTTGTTCTGGGGTATCCTTAATAAGGATGTCCTTGCCACTCTTGGCTACCTGTCGTAGTATCCAACATGCTCTAAGGCTGTTGGTCTCCATGGTGTCTGTTGTTGTATGTATTTTGCATGGGCCATCGAGCCACCCCTCCAGAACGGTGCCATGCCATGTAGCGGTTTTGTGTTTCTTGACTGTCGGGCTGGGCGTGCCACGAGGGTGTTTCTTGACTGATATTGCGTCCTCGTCACGACAATCTTTTACCTTATTCTTGACAAGGAGGAATTTGGCCCAAAAGTGGTGGACCTTCTCCTGAGATTGATGTTTTATGCTCATGAGAGCCTCTATGTCCGGGTGGGTGGGTGGAATTAAATCCGAACCCCGACCTAACCGGTTGTCTGGGGTTCAACGACCTTCCGGACTGGGTAGTCCAGGTTCCGGAACATCTTCTGATTGTTTGGAGCCGCCGTCCGATGCTATGTTCGGAGGGCTGGTTGCGTCTTTTCGCGGGTGAGTATCCGGCTCTTTATGAACGGCGACCCGAACATAGTCCATCTTCGATATAGAAGAAGACTCGCTGTCCTGCTCCAGGACTGTCGTGATCTGGTGGGTGACAAGTGGAATCGATTTCTCCCTGATCGGTTTTAGGCCCGATCTGATCGTAATCTGTGACGATTCCCAAAGCGGCGATGCGATCTAGGAGCTCGTTTAAGGACGAAAGCTCGACCGGATCCATCTTCTAGGAGTGCTCGGAGTTTATGCGAAGGGGATTTTCGATGGCCCGAGAGGTCATCGTCAGCTCTGCGGCCGAATGGGCGATCATAGTAAAGTCGCCCAGCCGGAGGGTTTGGACCGGGGCCAAAACTACCCTGCGGTGATGTTGCCTCTAACGACAAGGCGAGCCATCGAGCCTTTCATCGATGGCATAGTGGAACTCTCAATGAAAGCACCAATGTTGGTGTCAAAACCGGCGGATCCTGGGTAGGGGGTCCCAAACTGTGCGTCTATGATCGATGGTAACAGGAGACAGGGGACACAATGTTTACCCAGGTTCGGGCCCTCTCTATGGAGGTAATACCCTAC
Organism: Triticum aestivum; assembly: GCF_018294505.1. Classification (NCBI taxonomy): domain Eukaryota; kingdom Viridiplantae; phylum Streptophyta; class Magnoliopsida; order Poales; family Poaceae; genus Triticum; species Triticum aestivum. Next base: position 640,688,595 of record NC_057797.1, on the reverse strand, counting down.
TTCCTGCTTGATTGATCTTGATGAATATGAGTATTACAAGAGTTAATCTACCACAAGATCATAATGGCTAAACCCTCGAAGTCTAGCCTATGAATATGGTAATGAGTATATGCGGTGTCCTTTCCGGACTATCCCCTACGGTTTATATAGACACCGAGGGGATCTAGGGTTTACATGGAGTCGATTACATAGAAGGAATCTTCGGTCGCCAAGCTTGCCTTCCACGCCAAGTAGAGTCCAATCCGGACACGGTGCAGTCTTCGGTCTTCATGTCTTCACAGCCCATTAGTCCGGCCCATAGATAACAGGACGGACGCCCGAGGACCCCTTAGTCCAGGATTCCCTCACCCGCCGCGAGCCTCAATATTCATCGGACCACATACATCAGTATGTATGATTTCCAACATATCTATTGCTCGCTCCATAGTTTCGGAGAACGGCGTTTTAGTCATCTTGCCCATAAGGCATGGTTCGCAAGTACCAAGTGATTCATAATCAAGTGATTCCAAAAGTCCATCAGTATGGAGTTTCTTCATGCGCTTTATACCAATATGACCCAAACGGCAGTGCCACAAATAAGTTGCACTATCATTATCAACTCTGCATCTTTTGGCTTCAGCATTATGAATATGTGTATCACTACTATCGAGATTTAACAAAAATAGACCACTCTTCAAGGGTTCATGACCATAAAATATATTACTCATATAAATAGAACAGCCATTATTCTCATATTTAAATGAATAACCGTCTCGCATCAAACAAGATCCAGATATAATGTTCATGCTTAACGCTGGCACCAAATAACAATTATTTAGGTCTAAAACTAATCCCGAAGGTAGATGTAGTGGTAGCGTGCCGACGGCGATCACATCGACTTTGGAACCATTTCCCATGTGCATCATCACCTCGTCCTTAGCCAGTCTTCGCTTAATCCGTAGTCCCTGTTTCGAGTTGCAAATATTAGCAACAGAACCAGTATCAAATACCCAGGTGCTACTGTGAGCTCTGGTAAGGTACACATCAATAACATGTATATCACATATACCTTTTTTCACCTTGCATCCTTCTTATCCACCCAATACTTGGGACAGTTCCGCTTCCAGTGACCAGTCTGTTTGCAGTAGAAGCACTCAGTCTCAGGCTTAGGTCCAGACTTGGGTTTCTTCTCCTGAGAAGCAACTTGTTTGCCATTCTTCTTGAAGTTCCCCTTCTTCTTCCCTTTACCCTTTTTTTTAAAACTGGTGGTTTTGTTAACCATCAACACTTGATGCTCCTTTTTGATTTCTACCTCCGCAGCCTTTAGCATCGCGAAGAGCTCGGGAATTGTCTTATTCATCCCTTGCATATTATAGTTCATCACGAAGCTTTTTTAGCTTGGTGGCAGTGATTGAAGAACTCTGTCAATGACACTATCAACAGGAAGATTAACTCCCAGTTGAGTTAAGTGATTATGATACCCAGACATTTTGAGTATATGCTCACTGACAGAACTATTCTCCTCCATCTTGCAGCTATAGAACTTATTGGAGACTTCATATCTCTCAATCCGGGCATTTGCTTGAAATATTAACTTCAACTCCTGGAACATCTCATATGCTCCATGACGTTCAAAACTTCGTTGAAGTCCTGGTTCTAAGTCGTAAAGCATGGCACACTGAACTATCGAGTAGTCGTCAGCTTTACTCTGCCATACGTTCTTAACGTTATCAGAAGCATCTGCAGCAGGCCTGGCACCCAGCGGTGCTTCCAAGACATAATTCTTTTGTGTAGCAATGAGGATAATCCTCAAGTTACGGACCCAGTCCATGTAATTGCTACCATCATCTTTCAACTTTGCTTTCTCAAGGAACGCATTAAAATTCAACGGAACAACATCACGGGCCATCTATCTACAACAACATAGATAAGAAAAATACTATCAGGTACTAAGTTCATGATAAATTTAAGTTCAATTAATCATATAACTTAAGAACTCCCACTTAGATAGACATCCCTCTAATCATCTAAGTAATCGCGTGATCCATATCAACTAAACCATAACCGATCATCATGTGAAATGGAGTAGTTTTCAATGGTGAACATCATTATGTTGATCATATCTACTATATGATTCACGCTCGACCTTTCGGTCTCAGTGTTCCGAGGCCATATCTGCATATGCTAGGCTCGACAAGTTTAACCCGAGTATTCTGGGTGTGCAAAATTGGCTTGCACCCGTTGTAGATGGACGTAGAGCTTATCACACCCCAATCATCACGTGGTGTCTCGGCACGATGAACTCTGGCAACGGTGCATACTCAGGGAGAACACTTTTATCTTGAAATTTAGTGAGAGATCATCTTATAATGCTACCATCAAACAAATCAAAATAAGATGCATAAAGGATAAACATCGCATGCAATCAATATAAGTGATATGATATGGCCATTGTCGGAGTAAATAGCCATGGGTAGCCTAGCCGGCTTCCCCTGGCCCTTCTGAAAAAATTACGAGCCCGTCCGGCTCTCAGGAATCCAAGACGTGGGGCCGCCTTCCCCTTGCTGGCTGTCACCCAGGCCAGCTCGAAGAAGGCGGCCCAACTTTACCCCTCATGAAGAAAACCATGGGAGGCTGACTCGAAGAAGCCGGCTCCAAGATGGCGACTCCAAGAAGCCGGCCATGAGGAGGCTGACTTCAAGAAGCCGGCTCCCATAAAGCGGTCGAGACCGTACCCTCAAAGTTTGCATCCACCTAGCGGCGATGAGACGGGGCGTGGCTATAGTAAAGCCTGGCATCCCCGAATCTAGGAGCACGCCTGGCACAGTGCGCCGTACGGAGTGGCCATGACCCGTCCGGCGCGGCACTGTTGCCATGTTGACCCTGATGTCATCCACGATGGGCTACCAGTACGGCCCACGGGCGGTGGGCCCCTTCGGGCAGAGAGACACCCAAAGGCGGCCTGGCCTCCCCCAGTCGGCCCGAGATGAGGCCGGCTCCCTGCAGCCGGCTCGCTTCCCCCCTCGAAGAAGACGCCCCATTAAGGAGACAAGACGCGGTAAGGCTACGGTAATCGCCTGCTGGACGGCGGCACTGTAGCCATGCTTACCTCGACGAAGCCCTCGTCATCAGGATGAGGCAACAGTAACCAGCCATCGACAATACCCTTGGCAGTGGGGCCTGCCTATTGCCAAGGAGTTGGTAGCCGGCGGGCCCCAGCAGTCGGCGCAGAAGCCGGCGAGCGCAGTCACAGACGGCTGGGCCCCGCGCCCAGTCGGATTACCATTGTACCCCGAGGGGTAGGCCTATATAAACCCCCCGGGGCACCCATGCAAAGGGTTCGACCCTCAGCTAGATTTAGACACACACAAGGAGGAGAAGCAAGCCAGTCGTGCCCTTCTTCCCCCTCCCACCGAACAACTCAAGGAGCATTGTGTAGCTACTTGTTCATCTAGTGATCATGCGGAGACCCCGCAGAGTAGCAGTAGGGGTGTTATCTCCACGGAGAGCCCCGAAGCTGGGTAAGATTCGCCGGCGTGCACGTCTTCGCCTCCTCCCGTTTCCAGGCACCGGCGACGTCTTACTGGCTCCCACAATGATAAGCCACCCGTTGGCATATGTCGCACCTACCACCCGACAGCCATCATCATCTTGTGCTTGTGATCTCCATCTCTGAAACACCATCATGATCACCATCGTCACCAATGCGACACCTTGATCGTAGCATCATTGTCGTCTCGCCAACTATTGCTTCTATGACTATCGCTACCGCTTAGTGATAAAGTAAAGCAATTACACGGTGATTGCATTGCATGAATAAAGCGACAACCATATGGCTCTTGCCAGTTGCCGATAACTCCGTTACAAAACATGATCATCTCATACAATAAATATAGCATCATGTCCATATCACATCACAACATGCCCTGCAAAAACAAGTTAGACGTCCTCTACTTTGTTGTTGCAAGTTTTACGTGGCTGCTACGGGCTGAGCAAGAACCGTTCTTACCTACGCATCAAAACCACAACGATAGTTCGTCTACTTAGTGTTGTTTTAACCTTCTCAAGGACCGGGCGTAGCCACACTCGGTTCAACTAAAGTTGGAGAAACTGACACCCGCCAGCCACCTATGTGCAAAGCACGTCAGTAGAACCAGTCTCGCGTAAGCGTACGCGTAATGTCGATCCGGGCCGCTTCATCCAACAATACCGCCGAACCAGAGTATCACATGCTGGTAAGTAGTATGACTTGTATCGCCCACAACTCACTTGTATTCTACTCATGCATATAACATCTACGCATAAACCTGGCTCGGTTTCCACTGTAGGGGAACGTAGTAATTTCAAAAAAAAATCCTACGCACACGCAGGATCATGGTGATGTATAGCAACAAGAGGGGAGAGTGTTGTCTACGTACCCTCGTAGATCGTAAGAGGAAGCGTTTATCAACGCGGTTGATGTAGTCGTACACCTTCACGATCCGTCCCGATCAAGTACCGAACGTACGGCACCTCCGCGTTCAGCACACGTTTAGCTCGATGACGTCCTCGCCTTCTCGATCAAGCAAGAGGGGCGAAGTAGTACATGAGTTCCGGCAGCACGACGGCGTGGTGACAGTGTTGGTGAAGAACAATCTCCGCAGGGCATCGCCTAAGCACTACGAAAACTATGATGGAGGATAAACTAGAGGGGACGGGGTAGCCGACACACGGCTTGGTGTTTCTTGATCTGTCTTGGGTGCTAGCCCTACCCCTCTATTTATATGTTGAGCCTTGGGGTCGAAACTTGGAGTAAAAGCCTCCACAAAGTTGGTTTCACCCGAAAGGCAAGAGTCCTTCTCGAACTCCAGGGCCAGACGCCAGGGTTCCCGGCGTCTGGACCCAGATGCTAGGGACCCTGGTGTCTGGCCCCTGGACTCCGCAAAACTTCCTTTTGCGCTTTCCAAAAACCTTGTGGGCTTTCCCCTTTGGCCCAAATAAAGTGTTCTCGTACCCAAACATTTTGGGAAACATCCGGAACCTCTTCCGGTGAATTCCGGAACCCTTCTGGAGACCAAACACTATTATCCCATATATCAAACTTTATCTCCGGACCATTCCGGAGTTCCTCGTCATGTCCGTGATCTTATCCGGAACTCCGAACAACATTCGGTTACCAACATACATAACTCATAAATACTATATCGTCAACGAACCTTAAGCATGCGGACTCTACGGGTTCGAGAACTATGTAGACATGACCGAGACATTTCTCTGGTCAATAACCAATAGCGGAACCTGGATGCCCATATTGGCTCCTACATATTCTACGAAGATCTTTATCGGTCGAACTGCATAACAACATACGTTGTTCCCTTTGTCATCGGTATGTTACTTGCCCGAGATTCGATCGTCGGTATCTCAATACCTAGTTCAATCTTGTTACCGGCAAGTCTCTTTACTCATTCTGTAATACATCATCCCGCAACTAACTCATTAGTTACAATGCTTGCAAGGCTTATAGTGATGTGCATTACCGAGTGGGCCCAGAGATACCTCTCCAACAATCGGAGTGACAAATCCTAATCTCGAAATATGCCAACTCAACAAGTACCTTCGGAGACACCTTTAGAGCACCTTTATAATCACCAGTTACGTTGTGACGTTTGGTAGCACACAAAGTGTTCCTCCGGTAAACGGGAGTTGCATAATCTCATAGTCATAGGAACATGTATAAGTCATGAAGAAAGCAATAGCAACAAACTAAACGATCAAGTGCTAAGCTAACGGAATGGGTCAAGTCAATCACATCATTCTCCTAACGATGTGATCCCATTTAGTCAAATGACAACTCATGTCTATGGTTAGGAAACATAACCATCTTTGATCAACGAGCTAGTCAAGTAGAGGCATACTAGTGACACTATGTTTGTCTATGTATTCACACATATATCATGTTTTCGGTTAATACAATTCTAGCATGAATAATAAACATTTATCATGAAATAAGGAAATAAATAATAACTTTATTATTGCCTCTAGGGCATATTTCCTTCACGTAGAGGCAATCATAATCTACAAGCTAGACAATTAGGGTTTAGCCATTACGATCTCGTGGTAGATCAACTCTTGTAACCCCTATACTCATCAAAGTTAATCAAGTAGGAAGTAGGGTATTACCTCCATTAAGAGGGCCCGAACCTGGGTAAACACTGTGTCCCCTGCCTCTTGTTACCTTTGATCCTTAGACGCACTGTTCGGGACCCCCTACCCGAGATCTGTCGGTTTTGACACTGAAATTGGTGCTTTCATTGAGGGTTCCACTGTGCCATCGTCGAAAGGCTCGATGGCCCCATCAATCATCTACACCAATGCTGCCGCGAAGGAGATTTTTCTCCCCTGCCAGATCTTTGTATTCAGCGGCTTCGCACTGCGTGCCAACTCGGTTGGCCACCTGGAGCAGATCGACAGCTACGCCCCTGGTCACCAGATCCGTTTTGGAAATTAAACTATGTCGCTGATACCCAAGGAGGCTTGATATTCCAAGGGTTCACGGCCCCAACCACCGCTCCGGCCTTAGATTCAGGGCGCGCCATCGGGTCCAAAGACGGGACTCTAGAGCCTGCCGGACTCTCTGCGGCCTTAAAACTCAACACCGGAAAAACGGAGAGAATAGCGTCTTCAGCTATCATTACAAAGTCGGACTCTTCTCCGGACACCAACTCCGAACCCTCGAAGCCTGCATCATGAGAGCTCGGGCCGGAAACTTCTATCCCCGCCCAAACCTCGCCATTAAACAAGGCCCTGGACTTAATACGGTCCCTCGCCATCATAGAGGAACCATTTCTGAATTGTGACCAGCCTGGACTAGGGGCCGGAAATAGGGAATTTTACTTCCCACCCACCACCCACCTTATAGCCACAGTTGAGGATCTAACCGACATGCTTGACTACGGCTCCGAAGACATCGATGGTATGGACAACGATGTCGGAGGGGAGCAGGCCCAAAACCCGCCGTTCACTGGATGCTGGACGACCACTTCCTCATACGACGTATACATGGTAGACACACCTAAAGAAGGCGATGACGACAACGGGAAGGATCCACTCGAGGGAGAACCTCCTGAAATACCACCGAAGCGTCGACGTTAGCAGCGCCGCGGGAAAGATAGCAATACCGGCACCGGAGGCAATGATACTCCGGAGAACACCGAAGACCAAGAAGACCCCATCGATCCAATATCCGAACAGCATGATCGACAGGACAGACAAGTTGACCCTGACAAGCAAGCGGGGAACGAAGACTCGGAGGACAGCAACTATCTGCCACTCTCCAAGGACGATGTGAGCCTCAGCGATGAAGATTTTATTGTGCTAGAGGAACCCCTCAAACAAGAGTGCTTTAAGCGCCGGCTAATAGCCATGGCAAGAAACCTAAAAAAGAAATAGCAGAAGCTTCAAGCTGACCAAGATCTTCTCAACGACAGATGGACTAACGTCCTGGCAGCCGAAGAATACGGCCTTGAACGCCCAGCAAAGAGTTACCCAAAGCGTAAGTTGCTACCCCAATTCAATGATGAGGCGCTGGAGCCTATACCACCCACGCGTAAAGTGGCTGACGGACCTGACCGCCCACCGTGTAGTCGGGACAGAACGACAACTCAAGCCGAACACCAACCCGCACCACCTCGCCGTAAAAGCAGAGAAACAACAGCTCGAGGATACACATACGACCTACAACAGGACCTAGAAAATAGAGCAGGTCAGTCTAGGTCAATCTACGGATCACGGGGGCGTGCTTCGGTGCGAGAGGAGGGCTATCAAGCCTGGTGCGATAAGCATAACCAATCCCGGGTTGAGAACCGCATATGAACTCCATCCGAACTGCGTCGTGACATGGCCCGGAACAGAGGCGCCGCACACCCCCTATGCTTCACCGATGAGGTAATGGAGCACCAGTTCCCAGAAGGGTTTTAACCCGTGAACATCGAACCATACGATGGCACAACAGACCCTGCAGTATGGATTGAAGACTTTCTTCTCCACATTCACATGGCTCACGATGATGATCTACACGCCATCAAATACCTTCCCCTAAAAGTTAAGGGGGCAGCTCGGCACTGTTTAAACAGCCTCATAGAAAACTCTATTGGAAGCTGGGAAGAGTTGGAGGATGCCTTTAGAGACAACTTCCTAGGCACTTATATCCGACCTCCGAATGCCGACGACCTCAGTCATATAGTCCAACAGCCCGGAGAGTCAGCCAGGAAATTCTGGAGCAGGTTCCTAATTAAAAAGAACCAGATCGTTGACTGTCCGAACGACGAAGCCCTAGCGGCCTTTAAACACAGCATCCATGATGAATGGCTCGCCCGAAACCTCGTCCAAGAAAAGCCGAAGTCCATGGCGGCCCTTACAGCACTAATGACCCGCTTTTGTGCGGGCGAGGATAGCTGGCTAGCCCGTAGCGACAACAGTACCAGCGACCCCGGCACTTCCGAAGCCAGAAATGGCAACGGAAGGCCCCGACGCAACAAACACAAGCATCGGAACAACAATGATGATACAGAGAATACGGCAGCCAACACCGGATTCAGTGGCTCCAAATCCGGTCAACGGAAGAAGCCATTCAAACGAAACAAAGAAGGTTCATCAAGCCTGGATCAAATACTTGGTCGACCCTGCCAGATCCACGACACTCCTGATAATCCTACTAACCACACCAACAGAAGTTGTTGGGTCTTCAAACAGGCCGGCAAGTTAAATGCCGAGCATAAGGAGAAAGGGTCTCCCAGTGAGGGTGACGAGAAGGAACCTCGCGCACCGAAAACAGGGAGACAGAAGAAATTTCCCCCTGAAGTCAAGACGGTGAATATGATATATGTCACCCATATCCCCAAGAGGGAGTGCAAGCGCGCGCTAAGGGATGTCTATGCGATAGAGCCAGTCGCCCCAAAATTCAACCCATGGTCAGCTTGTCCGATCACCTTTGATCGCAGGGACCATCCGACCAGTATCCGTCACGGAGGTTCGGCCGCATTAGTCCTCGGTCCAATCATTGATGGATTCCACCCTATGCAAGTCCTCATGGACGGCGACAGCAACCTTAACCTGCTCTATCAGGACACAGTCCGCAAAATGGGTATTGATCCATCAAGAATCAAGCCCACTAAAACTACCTTTAAAGGAGTGATACCCGGCGTAGAGGCCCGCTGCACTGGCTCAATCACATTGGAAGTGGTCTTCGGTTTGCCGGACAACTTACGCAGCGAAGACTTGATCTTCGATAGTGTCCCCTTCCGCAGCAGCTACCATGCGCTGCTCGGATGAACCATGTTCGCTCGCTTCAATGCAGTCCCGCACTACGCCTATCTCAAACTCAAGATGCTCGGACCACGTGGAGTCATAATAGTGAATGGAAACATGGAACGCTCCCTCCACACTAAGGAGCACACTGCGGCCCTGGCAGCGGAAGTACAGGGTGGCCTCATCAAGCCAACTATTACGTTGGCGGCCAAGTCCTCAGACACTGTCAAACGAGTCCGGACTACCCCACTGTATGATAGTATAGCTCGTCAGGAGCTCAATTAGCAATTCGGCCTCCATCTCATCCCCTACCAAATTGTGCCATATGTACCATGCGTACATAATTACGCACTAAAAATACCATGGGAAAGGATGGAGGCATAATAAGGACAATGTCTACACTCACCTTTCCTTTTTCTTTTCTTTTTATTTTTCCAGGTTCCTTACAACCCACACCACCCTTTCGACGGTACCAAGGCCTCTTTCCGTGGCATATCATGAAAACACCGGTCGATGATCCTCTCGAAGGACAATATACCAAGGAGAAAAGAAGCATAGACGCGTGCCAGGGTACCTAAAGGATCCTTAAAGGTCACCTTGTCTGCTTTCAGGACGCATGCACGGCTTCCCCTTGTGTTCGGCATGTAAAATAACCTTGTTTCTTATTGCACTATTTGTATCAATATGTTTTGATGTATCAATCAGACTACAATAGAAACAGTTTTTAGCCCAAACCTACGTGGCGTTGGCTTATCTCTTAACATATGTTTCCCTGTTTTTGTCTGATTGTCATGTACACCTTGGTATGATATAAATTGCCAGGGGCTCTATTAAGCCGCGTACATCTTTTAAATACTAAAACAAAGTCCGAACACTTTTACAGTGCAATTCGGCGTCCCGAATATAGCATTATATGCATTGGCTCCGAAACATGTCTTTGGTCAATAGTTGGGTTGCCCGGCTCCTGTGCTTGCTACCTTACATTCCGTCTGATCGGCTAGGGTAGTAAAGGGAGAACTACTGCGATTGTGTTTCTGGTTTACCCAGACAAACATCTCAGTAGAGAAAGCCGAAAACTGACTGTCATGATGCGGCGAGAGCTGGTCAGCTATTCGGTGACTAAGTATAAATCTCTTGTGAATTTTTCCGCATTATGCAATAGGCTGGCCTCCACCCGGCCAGGCATTCACAGCACCCAAGTTCGGATAATCGAACAATACTAGGGGATGCGCCCGCACTCCCACTATAAAACTCCTATGGCTAAGTGAGGGCGATAAAGCCGCATAGTCCAATTGCCTGGTTCGCCGCACTAACACCTCCTTCACGGACCAGTACGTTGGGTCAAGTGTGTCTAAGTGTTATCCCGAACACCCCCGTACTACCTACGTGGGGGCTGAAGCCGGCGACTGGCCAACCCTCAGATATCATAAACAGCCGCACAAGAGGAGATATTTTAAAGTAAAATAAGCAACATATCATACATAAGCCTTGTTTCATGATACATGATTGGACAACATAGATACACTCATTTAAAAATGATGTCCTTCGAACATTGGCCCTCTATAATGCGGGATCCTTTTAGGACATCATCAAAGTGCCGCTCCGGCGTGCGGTGCTCTTTGCCTGCGGGCGGTCCCTCAGTTGCAAGCTTGATGGCGTCCATCTTCGCCCACTGCACTTTGACACGGGCGAAGGCCATCCGCGCACCTTCGATGCAGACCGACCGCTTCACGACATCAAACCGAGGGCAGGCACTAACCAGCCGCTTCGCGAGACCTAAGTAGCTATTGGGCATGGGTTCGGCGGGCCAGAGACGGATTATCAAATCCTTCATGGCCAATTCGGCTACCCTATGTAGTTCGGTCCACTACTTCAGCTGGTCGCTGAGGGGGACGGGATGCTTTGGCGCAAGGTACTGCGACCAGAACAGCTTCTCTGTTGAGCTCCCCTCTTTGGCCCAGAAGAACTCCATGGCATCAGCAACACTCTGGGGAAGGTCCGCAAACACTCCTGGAGAACTCCAAATCCGGGTTAGCAAGATATACCTTTTCCTCACAAATTTGCTTTGCATGTTAAAGGCCTTACCCGCCGCAATTTGCTTTGCCTCTTGGATTTCCCGGACAATGCTTTGGGCTTCGGCCCGGGCTTCCTATGCGCTTTGGAGTGCCTTAGCAAGTTCGGAATGTTGCTCCGAACTCTTGCGCTCTAAGGACTCACATTTGCCTATGGCATCTTTGAGCTCTTGCTGGACTTCCTCCACCCGCGATTCATGTCTAAGGCGGGAGGCTCGTTCCTCCTCCACCTCCTTCTTGGCCTTGGCCAGTGCACTCTTGAGGGCCTCGACCTCAGACGTATCAACTGCAAACATAATTATAAAACTCATTGGGATACCACATCATAGCCGACATCATTTCAGACATGTTTCGATATTACAGACCTTGCTTTTCTGCTAACTTCTACCTTAGCCCGGATGCTTCGGTGGCATGGGCAGCTGACACCTGTTTTGCAGCCTGTTTGTTCAAACAGATATGTACGTTAGTCTCCTGCATGAGTTATTAGATCCTTTATTCGGTTTTTATTTCCGAACACCGAACAGAGTCTCAGGGGGAACTATCCATACATAGGCATTCTTTTATACAGCTAAAAAGACACTGTAAGGCACATACCTCAAAGCCTCTTAAAAGGCTAGTGTAGGCTTCGCTCAGTCCGCTTTTCACGAACTAAACCTTTTCAATCACCGTACCCATAAGGGTACGATGTTATTCCACAATGGTGGTGCTCTGAAGCACTCTCACTAGAGTGTCTGGCGCCTCCGCATTGATAGAGGACGCCGGTATTGTAGGCGCACCCCCTTCTGGCAAGGAGGGTTGCTCATCTGTCTCCGGAACTGTATGGGTTTCTGGAACAACATTGGAATGGGGGCCAAACTGGACATGGTACCCGTCTCCAGTCTCCATGGGGGTCGGTTCCCCCATGTTCTCGGCAGCTGAGGTGTCACCCCTCGGCACCGTCTTGGCAGTCTCCGGCACCTCTCCCTATTCTGTGAGGGTCCTTTGGGATGACACCTTGGTGTTGTCTACTGCAGTGGGGGAGGAAGCTGGTGGAGGCGACTCGCTCTCCGTCATGTTCGGACCCAGTGAGTTCCCTGAAGAGAAAGATTGCTGAGGGAGGACATGAACTAGACTGCAGCATGCAATTTAAAACGCATTACAACCATAAGGCAGAAAAACCGGATGTATATATATACCTTTGAGTACTTACGATCTAGCCAGGGGCTTCGGCCTGGGGCACCACTCATCTGCGTCCGACTCGGAGTCATCCGTAAGGGAGGCACTCCCTTTCTTGGATGCTTCCGCCTCTAGATCAGCGGAAGCTACTGATACGTCTCCAACGTATCTATAATTTTTGATTGTTCCATGCTATTGTATTATCAACCTTGGATGTTTTATATGCATTTATATGCTATTTTATATGATTTTTGGGACTAACCTATTAACCTAGAGCCCAGTGCCAGTTTTTGTTTTTTCCTTGTTTTAGAGTATCGCAGAAAAGGAGAATCAAACGGAGTCCAATTGACCTGAAACTTCACGGAACTTATTTTTGGAAGGAAAGCAACCCGGGAGACTTGGAGTCCATGTAAGGGAAGCAACGAGGAAGCCACGAGGCAGGGGGCGCACCCACCCCCCCTGGGCGCGCCCACAACCCTCGTGGGCCCCTCGTGGCTCCCCTGACGTACCTCTTCCGCGTATATATATCCATATACCCTAAAACGGTCGGGGAGCACAATAGATCAGGAGTTCCGCCGCCAGAAGCCTCCGTAGCCACCGAAAACCAATCTAGACCCGTTCTAGCACCCTGCCGGAGGGGGAATCCCTCTCCGGTGGCCATCTTCATCATCACGGTGCTCTCCATGACGAGGAGGGAGTAGTCCACCCTCGGGGCTGAGGGTATGTACCAGTAGCTATGTGTTTGATCTCTCTCTCGTGTTCTTGATTTGGAACGATCTTGATGTATCGCGAGCTTTGCTATTATAGTTGGATCTTATGTTTCTTCTCCCCCTCTACTCTCTTCTAATGGATTGAGTTTTCCCTTTGAAGTTATCTTATCGGATTGAGTCTTTAAAGATTTGAGAACACCTGATATATGTCTTGTCGTGCGTATCTGTGGTAACAATGGGATATCACATGATTCCCTTGATGTATGTTATGGTGATCAACTTGCGGGTTCCGCCCATGAACCTATGCATAGGGGTTGTCACACGTTTTCGTCGTGATTCTCCGGTAGAAACTTTGGGGCACTCTTTGAGGTTCTATGTGTTGGTTGAATAGATGGATCTGAGATTGTGTGATGCATATCGTATAATCATACCCACGGATACTTGAGGTGACATTGGAGTATCTAGGTGACATTAGGGTTTTGGTTGATTTGTGTCTTAAGGTGTTATTCTAGTACGAACTCTAGCCCAACGGATTGATTGGAAAGAATAACTTTGAGGTGGTTTCGTACCCTACCATAATCTCTTCGTTCGTTCTCCGCTATTAGTGACTTTGGAGTGACTCTTTGTTGCATGTTGAGGGATAGTTATGTGATCCAATTATGTAATTATTGTTGAGAGGACTTGCACTAGTGAAAGTATGAACCCTATGCCTTGTTTCCTAGCATTGCAATACCGTTTACGCTCACTTTTATCATTAGTTACCTTGCTGTTTTTATATTTTCAGATTACAAAAACCTTTATCTACCATCCATATACCACTTGTATCACCATCTCTTCGCCGAACTAGTGCACCTATACAATTTACCATTGTATTGGGTGTGTTGGGGACACAAGAGACTCTTTGTTATTTGGTTGCAGGGTTGCTTGAGAGAGACCATCTTCATCCTACGCCTCCTACGGATTGATAAACCTTAGGTCATCCACTTGAGGGAAATTTGCTACTGTCCTACAAACCTCTGCACTTGGAGGCCCAACAACGTCTACAAGAAGAAGGTTGTGTAGTAGACATCAAGCTCTTTTCTGGCGCCGTTGCCGGGGAGGTGAGTGCTTGAAGGTATATCTTTAGATCTTGCAATCGAGTCTTTTAGTTTCTTGTTTTATCACTAGTTTAGTTTATAAAAGAAAATTACAAAAAATGGAATTGAGTTTGCCTCATACGCTTCATCTTTTTAATATCTTTCGTGAGTATGATGGAAAGGAAAATTGTGCCAAAGTGTTAGAAGAAGAATGCATTAAAATGTTTGGCACTAAATATTTGAATGATGAGCATGATTGCAATGTTGTTAGTATGAATTCCTTGAATATCCATGATGCTAATGATATGCAAAGCCACAAGCTTGGGGAAGCTATGTTTGATGAAGATGATATTTTTGTCCCCCAAGCTTTGATGAGCAAATTTATTATGATGAAAGCATGCCTCCTATTTATGATGATTATATTGATGAAAGTGGATTTGGAGAGGTCATGACTTTATTTAGTGATGAATCCACTATTTCGGAAGAGGTTCCAATTGATTATGAGAACAAAGTTGCTATCTATGATGATTATTGTGATGACTTGTATGCTATAAAGAATAATGATATCCATGAAACTTGTCATCATGATTTTAGTTTTCAATTGGATTATGCCTCACATGATAATTATTTTGTTGAGTTTGCTCCCACTATTATTCATGAGAAGAATTTGCTTATGTGGAGAGTAATAAAATTCTATGCTTGTAGATCATGAAAAGAATGCTTTAGGTGCTGGTTATATTGTTGAATTCATTCATGATGCTACTGAAAATTATTATGAGGGAGGAATATATGCTTGTAGGAATTGCAATAATATCAAGTTTCCTCTCTATGTGTTGAAAATCTTGAAGTTATGCTTGTTTTACCTTCCTATGCAAGTTGATTCTTGTTCCCACAAGTTGTTTGCTCACAAAATCCCTATGCATAGGAAGTGGATTAGACTTAAATGTGCTAGTCATATTCTTCATGATGCTCTCTTTATGTTACAATTCTTATCCTTTATGTGAGCATCGTTGAAATCATCATGCCTAGCTAGGGGCGTTAAACGATAGCGCTTGTTGGGAGGCAACCCAACTTTATTTTTGTTCCTTGCTTTTTGCTCCTGTTTAGTAATAAATAATTTATATAGACTCTGTTATGATTGATTTTTCATGTTTTAATTAGTGTGTGTGCCAAGTAGAACCGTTGGGAAGACTTGGGGAAAGTCTTGTTGATCTTGCTGTAAAAAACAAAAACTTTAGCGCTCACGAGAATTGCTGCCATTTTTTTTATTGGAGAGTAATATTTAGTTAATTCTTTTTGAAGATTATTAATAGATAAATTCCTCAGGTCCAGCAATTTATTTGAGAATTTTATGAGTTCGAGAAGTATACGTTTGATCCAGATTACTACAGACTGTTCTGTTTTTGACAGATTCTGTTTTCGATGTATTGTTTGCTTATTTTGATGAATCTATGAGCAGTATCGGAGGGTATGAACCATAGATAAGTTGGAATACAGTAGATATTACAAAAATATGAATTTATAATGAGTTCACAACAGTACCTAGGTGGTGATTTATTTTCTTATACTAACAGAGCTTACAAGTTTTCTGTTAAGTTTTGTGTTGTGAAGTTTTCAAGTTTTGGGTAAAGAATCGATGGACTATGGAATAAGGAGTGGCAAGAGCCTAAGATTGGGGATTCCCAAGGCACCCCAAGGTAATATTCAAGGACAACCAAAAGCCTAAGCTTGGGGATGCCCCGGAAGGCATCCCCTCTTTCGTCTTCGTTCATCGGTAACTTTACTTGGAGCTATATTTTTATTCGCCACATGATATGTGTTTTGCTTGCAGCGTCATTTTATTTTCTTTTGTTTTGCTTGCTGTTTGAATAAAATACCAAGATCTGAAATTATTAAATGTTAGAGAGTCTTCATATAGTTGCATAATTGTTCGACTACTCTTTGATCTTCACTTATATCTTTCGGAGTAGTTTGTCATTTGCTCTAGTGCTTCACTTATATCTTTTTAGAGCACGGTGGTGGTTTTATTTTGTAGAAATAGATGAACTCTCATGCTTCACTTATATTATTTTGAGAGTCCTAAACAGCATGGTAATTTGCTTTGGTTATGAATTTAGTCCTAATATGATGGGCATCCAAGAGGGATATAATAAAAACTTTCATATAAAGTGCATTGAATACTATGAGAAGTTTGATACTTGATGATTGTTTTGAGATATGAGGATGGTAATATTAGAGTCATGCTAGTGAGTAGTTGTGAATTTGAGAGATACTTGTGTTAAAGTTTGTGATTCCCGTAGCATGCACGTATGGTGAACCGTTATGTGATGAAGTCGGAGCATGATTTATTTATTGATTGTCTTCCTTATGAGTGGCGGTCGGGGACGAGCGATGGTCTTTTCCTACCAATCTATCCCCCTAGGAGCATGCGCGTAGTACTTTGTTTCGATAACTAATAAATTTTTGCAATAAGTATGTGAGTTCTTTATGACTAATGTTGAGTCCATGGATTATACGCACTCTCACCCTTCCACCATTGCTAGCCTCTCTAATACCGCACACCTTTCGCCGGTATCATAAACCCACCATTTACCTTCCTCAAAACAGCCACCATACCTACCTATTATGGCATTTCCATAGCCATTCCGAGATATATTGCCATGCAACTTTCACCGTTCCGTTTATTATGACACGCTCCATCGTTGTCATATTGTTATGCATGATCATGTAGTTGACATTGTATTTGTGGCAAAGCCACCGTTCATAATTCTTTCATACATGTCACTCATGAGTCATTGCACATCCCGGTACATCGCCGGAGGCATTCATATAGAGTCATATCTTGTCCTAAGTATCGAGTTGTAATTCTTGAGTTGTAAGTAAATAAAAGTGTGATGATCATCATTATTAGAGCATTGTCCCAGTGAGGAAAGGATGATGGAGACTATGATTCCCCCATAATTCGGGATGAGACTCTGGACGAAAATAAATAAATAAAAGAGGCCAAAGAAGCCCAAATAAAAAATAGGCCATAAAAAAAGAGAAGGCCCAATAAAAAATAAAAAAATGAGAGAAAAAGAGAGAAGGGGCAATGCTACTATCCTTTTACCACACTTGTGCTTCAAAGTAGCACCATGATCTTCATGATAGAGAGTCTCCTATGTTGTCACTTTCATATACTAGTGGGAATCTTTCATTATAGAACTTGGCTTGTATATTCCAATGATGGGCTTCCTCAAAACGACCTAGGTCTTCGTAAGCAAGCAAGTTGGATGCACACCCACTAGTTTCTTTTGTTGAGCTTTCATATACTTATAGCTCTAGTGCATCCGTTGCATGGCAATCCCTACTCACTCACATTGATATCTATTGATGGGCATCTCCATAGCCCGTTGATACGCCTAGTTGGTGTGAGACTATCTTCTCCCTTTTTGTCTTCTCCACAACCACCATTCTATTCCACCTATAGTGCTATGTCCATGGCTCACGCTCATGTATTGCGTGAAGATTGAAAAAGTTTGAGAACATCAAAAGTATGAAACAATTGCTTGGCTTGTCATCGGGGTTGTGCATGATTTAAATACTTTGTGTGGTGAATATGGAGCATAGCCAGACTATATGATTTTGTAGGGATAGCTTTCTTTGGCCATGTTATTTTGAGAAAGACACGATTGCTTAGTTAGTATGCTTGAAGTATTATTGTTTTTATGTCAATATTAAACTTTTGTCTTGAATCTTATGGATCTGAATATTCATGCCACAATAAAGAGAAATACATGATGAATATGTTAGGTAGCATTCCACATCAAAATTCTATTTTTATCATTTACCTACTCGAGGACGAGCAGGAATTAAGCTTGGGGATGCTGATACGTCTCCAATGCATCTACAATTTTTGATTGTTCCATGCTATTATATTATCAACCTTGTATGTTTTATATGCATTTATATGCTATTTTATATGATTTTTGGGACTAACCTATTAACCTAGAGCCAAGTGCTAGTTTCTAATTTTTCCTTGTTTTAGAGTATCGCATAAAAGGAAAATCAAACGGAGTCCAATTGACCTGAAACTTCACGGAACTTATATTTGGAAGGAAAGCAACCCGGGAGACTTGGAGTCCATGTAAGGGAAGCAACGAGGAAGCCACGAGGCAGGGGGCGCGCCCTCCACCCTCGTGGGCCCCTCGTGGCTCCCCTGACGTACCTCTTCCGCCTATATATATCCATATACCCTAAAACGATCGGGGAGCACAATAGATCGGGAGTTCCGCCGCTAGAAGCCTCCATAGCCACCGAAAACCAATCTAGACCCGTTCTGGCACCCTGCCGGAGGGGGAATCCCTCTCCGGTGTCCATCTTCATCATCCCGGTGCTCTCCACGACGAGGAGGGAGTAGTCCACCCTCGGGGCTGAGGGTATGTACCAGTAGCTATGTGTTTGATCTCTCTCTCTCTCTCTCGTGTTCTTGATTTGGCACGATCTTGATGTATCGCGAGCTTTGCTATTATAGTTGGATCTTATGTTTCTTCTCCCCCTCTACTCTCTTGTAATGGATTGAGTTTTCCTTTTGAAGGTATCTTATCGGATTGAGTCTTTAAAGATTTGAGAACACTTGATGTATGTCTTGCCGTGCGTATCTGTGGTGACAATGGGATGTCATGTGATTCACTTGATGTATGTTTTGGTGATCAACTCGCGGGTTCCGCCCATGAACCTATGCATCGGGGTTGGCACACGTTTTCGTCGTGATTCTCCGGTACAAACTTTGGGGAACTCTTTGAGGTTTTATGTGGTGGTTGAATAGATGAATCTGAGATTGTGTGATGCATATCGTATAATCATACCCACGGATACTTGAGGTGACATTAGAGTATCTAGGTGACATTAGGGTTTTGGTTGATTTGTGTCTTAAGATGTTATTCTAGCATGAACTCTAGGGCTGTTTGTGACACTTATAGGAATAGCCCAACAGATTGATTGGAAAGAATAACTTGAGGTGGTTTCGTACCCTACCATAATCTCTTTGTTCGTTCTCTGCTATTAGTGACTTTGGAGTGACTCTTTGTTGCATGTTGAGGGATAGTTATGTGATCCAATTGTGTTATTATTGTTGAGAGGACTTGCACTAGTGAAAGTATGAACCCTAGGCCTTGTTTCCTAGCATTGCAATACCGTTTATGCTCACTTTTATCATTAGTTACCTTGCTGTTTTTATATTTTCAGATTACAAAAACCTTTATCTACCATCCATATACCACTTGTATCACCATCTCTCCGCCGAACTAGTGCACCTATACAATTTACCATTGTATTAGGTGTGTTGGGGACACAAGAGACTCTTTGTTATTTGGTTGCAGGGTTGCTTGAGAGAGACCATCTTCATCCTACACCTCCTACGTATTGATAAACCTTAGGTCATCCACTTGAGGGAAATTTGCTACTGTCCTACAAACCTCTGCACTTGGAGGCCCAACAATGTCTACAAGAAGAAGGTTGTGTACTAGACATCAGCTGCCCTCTTCTTCTTCTCCCCCTTAGGGGGGGATTGCTCTCTTCCTCCTCCTCTTTCTCTTCGTCAGGGGACGAGAGAGTTTCGGTGTCTTCGGACACTACGTCCGAGGCACCTTTACGGCGGAGGCCACTCTTGGCCTCCTTGCCCTTCTCCTTGGCCTTCTTTTCCAGTGCCTGGTATGGCGCCGGGACCAGCATCCTCGTCAACAGAGGAATAGCTGAGTCTTCGGGCAGCGGAGCCGGACAATGAATCCGTTCCGCTTTCTTCGTCTAGCCCTGTGAAAGAAAATGGAAAGTTTAGCGTGCTCCTTGGACTCGCAAAGTAATGTTATCAAAGAACTTACAGGGGTCGAAGCATGGGTGTTGTCGTAGCCGAGGTCCTCGGTTGTCTCCAGCCATGACTTTTGGTTCTTGAAGAGCAGCTTCCACATGTCTTCGTGCTTTGTGCCAAAGAACTGTTGCAGGGTCCGGGGACCGGCCGGGTTGAACTCCCACATGAACTCTTGAAGCGCCTGAGAGGAGAGAATCCGGCGGAAGAGCATCACCTGGATCACGCTGGCGAGACTGGTATTTTTATCTACCATGATCTTGATGCACTTCTGCAGCATCATCACCTCGTCAGACGACGCCCAGTCCAGGCCCTTGTTAAGCTAGGATGCCAGCCGCATTGGGGGTCCGGACTTGAACTCCATAGGAGCAGCCCATGTGGAGTCACGAGGTTCTGTGACATAGAACCACCCCTGTTGCCATCCCTTCACGGTCTCCATGAAGGTGCCCTTGGGCCAAGTGACATTGGGAAGTTTGCTCACCATAGCGCCACCACAATCTGCGTGTTGGCCATCCACCACTTTCGGCTTCACATTGAAGACCTTGAGCCACAGGCCGAAGTGGGGGGAAATGCGGAGGAATGCCTCGCGTACGACGATAAATGCCGAAATGTTGAGGAAGGAATTTGGGGATAGATCATGAAAATCTAACCCATAGTAGAACATGAGGCCGCGGACGAAAGGATGAAGGGGAAACCCCAGTCCGCGGAGGAAATGAGGGATAAAAACTACCCTCTCGTTAGGCTTTGGTGTGGTGATGATATGATTTTTGGCCGGGAGCCAGTGGGCGATCTCCTTGGCCAGATACCCCGCTTCCCGGAGTTCCTTGATGTTTCTCTCCGTGATGGAGGAAGCCATCCACTTGCCCTGTGCTCCAGATCCGGACATGGCTGGAGTACTTTCTGGGAGCGGAGAGGGTTGAAGCTTGGGCGCTCGAGCTTGAGGACAGATGGGTTGACGAAGGGGAAGGTGTGGGGTAAAAAGGGGGAATCTTATCTCCTTATAAAGGCAGTGAATATCATGCGTCCCCCACGAGCCTTAAAGCTCGCCTATTTCCAAGGGGTCGTGCGAAATGGCCCGGTTGGGTTTCCCAAACCCGTATTGATGAGAATCCCGTAATAAGGGGGCACGGTCTCTACTTTGACAAGATGTGTCATTGGTAGTTGCGTCTCAAAATGTGAAACGGGAGGTCAAAAAACGGTTTGAAATAATAAAATGGCCAGACGTAATGTCTCACCAGTAAAATCTTCAGACGACAGAACTTATCCATATTCTGCCCTTGTGATTCGGAGGTATGACTGTTGTACAGATCTGGATATAGTACTGACAATCAACTACTTTGATGTATTCGGAGGAGGAACCTGCCTTGCAATGCCGAAGACAATCTGCGTGCCGGACACATCGTCATTGAAGACTGGTTCAGGGGCTACTGAGGGAGTCCAGGATTATGGGGTCCTCGGGCGTCCGGGATATGTGATATGGACCGGACTAATAGGCCATGGAGATACAAGACGGAAGACTTTCCTCGTGTCCGGATGGGACTCACCTTGGCATGGAAGGCAAGCTTAGCGTGCGGATATTAAGATTCCTTTCTCTGTAAACCAACTTTGTACAAACCCTAGCCCCCTCCGGTGTCTATATAAACCGGAGGGGTTAGTCCGTAGGCTAGACAATTAGGGTTTAGCCATTACGATCTCGTGGTAGATCAACTCTTGTAACCCCTATACTCATCAAAGTCAATCAAGCAGGAAGTAGGGTATTACCTCCATCAAGAGGGCCCGAACCTGGGTAAACACTGTGTCCCCTGCCTCATGTTACCTTCGATCCTTAGACGCGCAGTTCAGGACCCCCTACCCGAGATCTGCCGGTTTTGACACTGCCAATGTGGGAGGGGAGAGGGGAATTGAGAGGGACAGAGAGAGAGAGAGAGAGAGAGAGAGAGAATGGAGAGGACGTATAGGCTGCTCCGGATCCGGTACTAAGTGAAACATAGTAGTAGCGCTAGTTGTCTCACCTGTGCTACAACTATCCACTTAGTAGTAGCATAGGTTTCACATCCCATGCTACTACTACCGCCTGCACTGAGGGGGCATGGTGGGGTCCACTTAGTAGTAGTGGGGGCCTACTATACCCGTGCTACTACTATACCCTACCAGTAGCGCATGGTTTTTGACCGCGCTACTACTAAGTAGGAGTAGCGCGGCCCAAATAACCTGTGCCATTGTTAAGTTGTTACCTATAGGGGCTTTCCTAGCAGTGCTAGATCGGGACCCCCTACCCGAGATGTGCTGGAATCGACTCAGTCACAAGGCATGCAAATGCCATTAACCAAAGTTTATTGTGTATGCCATATTCACAAATTAAGTTAAATTTAATGGAGATGGCATAGCCACTACTAAAATATGTCAAAGATGCGATACAGGAGATCCCATTCATAGCATTACTCCTATAGAGGATGCTGGAGTACTCGCCTCCCACTAGACTCTTTGCCCGGGAATGCCCTTCGTATCATCTGTATCATGAGGGCCTCCCGCGGCTGGCTCCATAGGGCGCTCCGCACTGTCCGATCTGCCCAGACGGCATGCACCCAGGCATTTTTTCTATGGGGTCCATGACCGGTGAGCCATGGGCGCATTCAGGACCACCATCATGTGATGTTTTTGGTCGCGCCTGTGTGTGTCGTCTCACGCGTTGGCCCGCGCATGAGGGACGGGTCGTGTCCGCCTATCAACGTCCTTCGCCCCGGCCCAACTGTCTCAACCAATCCAATCGGGCCCGCGCGAGTGCGGCTCGGGGTGATGTGTGTCGGGTGGTCGGAGAGACCCATCGGACTAGGGTCTCATGGCTCCTCGCATGTTCGAGGGGCACCTGCATGGCCTCTCGGCCCACCCGGACATTTGGTTCCCTTGCCCTATTGTGCGTTTTATGCTTAATGGCTCATAGAGTTGGTATCGCACCATGTGTGCCACTTCGCGTGTTCCCGAGGTGGCTGCTCGGGTTATCTGCCTACCCGACTGTTACGTTCTCCTGATCGGGCTTATTTTTGGCTGCTGTGTAGCAGCCTTTGGGCAAACTATTGGGATTCGAATGCTTCGGGTTTGTGTAGACAGATGGCTTTGTCTTGGTTTGTCCCGGGTCGGTTGTATGTTGGTTTGCTGCGGAGTGTGGGGGTGTCCTCGCATATAATGGGGGTGGTCTTATTCTTCTCTTGTGCTTGTCTCACATACCATTTCTCTTTTCTTCATCGCTAGGGCTTCCTCAAGCTTTCTCGAGTTGGTGGTATCTTTGTCAACGGTGGCGGCACATTAGCTCCTCGTGCCTGTTCGGGTTTGTGATGTACTCTGTTTCCCATCACCGGCTGCCGGCGATCCATTAGCTCCTCATGTCAGCTGAGGTTCGATTTTTCTTCCTTCTCGCTTGGTGGTTTGATTGTGTGATATCTATCGACTAGCTCGGCCCTGTCTTCTATAACATATTGGGGGCCCGGGGTTACAAAACCTAGTTGGCTACGTCGGTGGAGGGGAGTCCTCCACTGACCCGGCTTCCATGTCTTGGACGGCAAGGCTTCCAGATGGGAGATACCAAATCCATAGTTAATTTTTCAGGCACCGCGGTGAAGGTGTTTGGACTAGAGTACCTGAGAGAACCAATTGTGGAGAACACAAAAAAATTGTTGGGCATTGCAGCATCAAGAGGATTCCTAGGTGTGCTTGGTTCAACCAATTGCATGCACTGCCAATGGAAGAACCGCCCGAAAGGTTTCCGCATGTAGTAAAAGGTCACACTAAAGAGACCACCATCATACTTGAAACATTGGCTTACAAGGACTTGTGGATTTGGCATGATTTCTTTCACACGCCTGGTTCTCACAATGATATCAATGTGCTCCAACTATCTCCTTTGTTCAAAATCTTCTATGATGGGGATGCTTCGACGTGCAACTAGCACAGCTAGAAAATGGGAACTACCTTGCTGGTGGCATCTATGCTCAGTGGGCGGTGTTTCTGAAGACTATATCCAAGCCCTGAGGTAACAAACACTTTCTCTTTGCACAAATGCAATAAGGTGCTAGGAAGTATGTGGAGACAGCATTTGGAGTGCACCAAGCTCATTGTGGGTATTTCTCATGGAGGTGCAATGATGTGGAAACCGGAGACACTTGGAAGCTGATGACATGTTATGTCATCTTGCACAACATGATTGTGGAGGATGAGGGCAATGGGGCATCCCCCACGCATGATTCTGAGAAGCCCGGAGTTCAAGTATGCCTCCCGAAACAAGATGTGGAGCATGTTGTGAACTTTCTACATATGCATCAGTAACTTCGAGATCAACAGGTGCATACAACTACTCAATAATTTTGTGGAAAATATTTGGATCCATACACGAAAGCGATGAATTTTATGTTTCAACTAGGCACTCCAATTTTTTTTGTTATGTTTGAACTTCAAAGTGAGGGTTGTGGTTACAAAAAAGGACATTTGAGGGGCGGGGCAACACTATGCGGACACGCCCATGGAAGTTTAGGGGAAGTCAGGTGGGATTTGTTCACTCTGGTTGTAGATGTTCCAACTATCACAAAAAGAATGTAAGCTAAAATTTATTGCGTCTAATATATATTCTTGGAGAAAACCAAGGGCGAAAATCCATTGTGAAACCATCCCTTCCAAATTAAGAAACGTCCAAAAAACAAAAAAGGAGAAGGTAAGGAAAAAAGAATGACCACACAAATGACAATCTAATGTAGCACTATCTGTGAAATGTGCCTTGGGAACATCCCAGAACGATACACCTTCTGTACCAGTGCATTAGGCACATTATGAAAATCAGATAATGCCAAAACGCTTACGATGCATTAATACCCATCTTGTTTCCTGTTTCTTGTCATGAACAAAGAAATCAACCAATAGAGGACGTAGGACGTACGTGCCTTCGATGACTTAGTATACCAAGCACAATGCAGTTGTTAGTTTAGCAAATAAACTGACTTTAGCACGATGATTTGCATGCAAGAGTATTACTCCCTCTATACCGAATTATTTCTAATTGAGGAAACTTGTACTAGTTTTCCCCAACTACAAGTATTTTGATATAGAGGGAGTAGTATAATTAGCGAATAAACATCAAGTTATCTTGTTTTTCTCTTCGTGTTGGTTGTAAGGGCAACTTCAATGGGGCGACCCATTTCGTCGGCCGCCGTCCGTTTGGGTCGGCACGAACACAAAAGGTGGCCCAACGCGCCGACCCAAACGGGCGCGCGTCTGCTTTTCGTCCGCGGGCGACCCATTCCCAATCCATTTTTGAGCCGGATTTGCGTCGGCGCGGACACGCGATGGACTCGCGCACGCTTGCCTTCTCCTCCCTCGGGACCGCTGGTCAGTGGCATATTGGTCTCCCCCCATCCAACAGCAACCCTCGCCCGCCTCCTTCATCGCCGACGCCGCTGTCCATTTTTGCCGCGACTCTGCCAGTTGTCGGTGCCTCCACATCCGCCCAGCAACACCGCCCACTCCCACGTCGCCCGCCACCGCTGTCTTGCCCCCGGGGAGCCGACTTCTTCCCACCCCCGCGCCCCCCACCACACAGTCGCCCTCGACCAAGAAGTCGCCTCGCCGCCCCGGCCAGATCCTCACCGGCACGCTCGTCGGACGCCGACCCACTCGTTGGACGCCGGTAGGGCAGCTAGCTAGTTTGTGCGCGCCGCGACTCCCTTCGTCGACGCCCGCAAGTTGTTCGACGGTTTGCCAAGGTACAAAATGGACTCCGCCGACGAGTTCTTTTTTCACAATTTCCTTTGCGATTCCGACGATTCGTCGTCCGATGACGAGGAGAAGATATTGGCTGTCGTGTTGGTCCATCACCACCTCAACAGCCGGCAGCCGTTGTTCCGTGGCTCCATTCCAGGCCACCTTCCGGCGTTGAATCATAAACGAGAGAGCGGGCATTTCCTTCTTTGAAAGGACTACTTTGATACAACAAACCCGTTGTTCAAACATCAAAAATTCCGCCGCCGTTTCCGTATGAGTAGGCATCTTTTTAACCGTATTGAAGAGGGGGTGGTCGGCTATGATGACTATTTCGAGTGCAAAGAGGATGTCGTTGGCAAGATTGGTTTCTCCTCTTATCAGAAATGCACTGCCGCCATCCGAATGCTTGCATACGGAGTGCCCGGTGATCTCATTGACGAGTACGTCCGTATGAGCGAGTCTACATGCCTAGAGTCCCTGTATAAGTTCTACAAGGTTGTTATTGTTGTGTTTGACCCTGAGTACTTGAGAGAGCCGACTGCTGAAGATACATCCTGTTTCGTTGGCGATGAATGCCAGCAGGGGTTTCCCAGGGATGCTTGGCAGTATGGACTGCATGCACTGGGAGTGGAAGAACTGCCCTTCTACTTGGCAAGGGCAGTATAAGGGCCATGTCAGGGCTTGCACTGTCATACTAGAGGTCGTGGCGTCTCAAGATCTCTGAATCTAGCACTCTTTCTTTGGCATGGCCGGCACACAATGATATCAACGTGCTTCAACGCTCGCCGGTGTTTGCTAGGCTTGCCGAAGGCAACAGCCCACCGGTGAACTTTACTGTCAACGGCCACAACTACGACAAATGATACTACCTGGGTGACGGCATCTATCCTCAGTGGACCACTATTGTCAAGACAATGCCCAACCCCGTCGGAAAGAAGAGGAAAAGATTTGCCCAAGAGCAAGAGAGTGCTAGGAAGGATGTCGAGCGTGCCTTTGGTGTTTTGCAATCTCGATGAGGCATCGTTATGTATTCTGCTAATACCTGGAGCACGCAGAAACTGTGGGAGGTGATGACTGCTTGTGTGATCATGCACAATATGATCGTAGAAGACGAGCGCCCGGAACGTCTGTACGATCAAGGGTTTCAGTTTCAGGGTGAGAATATTGTGCCTGAGTATGGAGGAGCGGCAACGTTTGAACAGTTCACTCAATTTCATCATGTCACGTGATTGGGAAACTCACGTGCAACTATAAAGTGATTTGATTGAGCATGTGTGGACTCATGTTGGCAACCAATAAATGTATCTTCTTTTATTCGTTTGCAAAACTATATGAGAACTATGCGAGACATTTTTATTTTTATTCGGCTTGTAAAACTATGCTATTTTATTCGGTTCAAACTATGTTATTTGACTGTATATTTAAATGCAAATTCATCAATGCAAAATAAGACGGCTAGCCGACCACGCCGGCACATATGGGTCGGCGCGTTAGGCGCGCTACCGACCCATATCTAAAACAGGGCGGACGCCGGACGGGCGGCCGACCCAAACGGACAAAAAACGAACGAAATCATCGTCCATTTGGGTCGCCTCGTTGGAGTTGCTCTAATGCATCACCTAAGATGTCCAATGCACGGGTACGAAGGAAGTTCGTACAGCGTTCATGTAAGAAAATGCGCAACGTGATGCACACTTGATACGAACGCATATGCGTGCACGTCGCCAGTTCCCAACCGGACCATGCGCCATGCCCAATCATATCATGCATTCAACAAACGAAGCAGCGGGCCGCGGAATGAGGATGCACGCTCTCCAAGGATCAATGCCGGCCAACCTACACCCGACTCTGAAGATGCACTTACGGCAATGGTACACCAATCAAACCCGAGCTGCAGTAACCGCATTAATGGGGAAAATAATTGCAGTCGACTGCGCCGGTACCCGCATTGAAGCCCCGTGCGCAGCATGGGCGCGAGACCGTCGCGATAAATGGGCCTACCGGCGAGCGAGCCGTCACTTGCTCACACTCACGGTGGAGCAAAAACTCACAGTGGAGCACTGGAGCAGCAGAACTGAGCGAGCGAGTGAGATCGAGAGGGAGGGAGAGCGGAGAGCATGGGCTCAATGGCGACCAGCGTAGAGGAGATCGGTGCGGCGGTGGCGCCACAGGCGGTGGAGCGCCGCCTGGGCGAGCTGCGGGCGACCTTCGAGAGCGGCAGGACCCGGCCCCTGTCGTGGCGGCAGTCCCAGCTGCGTGGCCTCCTCCGGCTCCTCGCCGACAAGGAGGAGGAGGCGTTCCGCGCGCTCCACGACGACCTCGGCAAGCACCGCGCCGAGGCCTACAGAGACGAGGTTCTTCCCCCTTCGTCTCATCTCATCTGCACCGTCGCACGTCGTCGTCGTCGTACGCCGCGCTCGCAGCCGTCCATACATACAATCTGAACTATGCCGGTGGTTTTGGGGGTGTTTAGGTAGGCGTGCTCACCAAGTCGGCCAACGCCGCGCTGCGGGAGATCGGGAAATGGGCGGCGCCGGAGAAGGCAAGCTCGACTCACTATTGGTCACTCTACAATGCATACTGTTCGTTTGCAGTCGCACACCAGCTGCTTTGGAACCTAACTCCGCTGTGTCATGGATGGGGGCGCAGGTCTGGGTGCCGCTGGTGGCGTTCCCGGCGAGCGCGCAGGTGGTGCCGGAGCCGCTCGGGGTCGTCCTCATCTTCTCCTGCTGGAACTTCCCCCTGGGTAAGCACTACTCCTATATTTGATTGACAACCAATCTCTCATTTTAACTAGTACCAGTACGTTGTACTTTTTGCCAATTTAGCTACTGTACTCCTTCGTTTCTCTTCTCACGAGTTGTAGCACGATTAATCTTGCACTCAAGAACTAGGGTGGTACAGTACGATACAGTGACTTCCCACTCGTGAGACCGCGAGAAAAATGGCTCAACTCCTATCGGCAGTAAAAAGAAATGGTCCATTCAATCATAGTATTACTGAATTTCACATTTCCACTGAGTGATATCCCTGAATTTCACATTTCCGCTCATGCCTCATGGGTCCGCTGAAGTTTGACAGTTTCGCTCACTGGTCCACTTAATTTCCCTCCATATAGCAGACACATGCGTTGCGTACCAGCTAGGCTATGGAACTATACGTCCATCGGTGCATGAATTAGCACGTCGCTGTTGTGATAGCTGCACATACAGAAGTGAACCACCTCATCAGTCTCTCTGCCCTAGGGAGTCCAGTACTCCAATACCACTTCAATAGGGACAGTTCATCAAAATGGGTCGATTTCTTTTCGCGAATACGCAAAGCTTGCGTATCATTTCATCGATAGATAGGAGAAAACAAGAGTAACATAGATAAGAGAGGCGGAAGTGGGAGAGGATACAACACAGCATACACTCGCCTAGCTCGAACTCCTTACCTGATTTGCCATGTAGCACACGTTAGCTGAATTATAAAGCAGATTTACGGCCACTACTTGCCTTCTCGGCGGTCCGATAATCATCCGATGGCTGAAAGAATATGAATTCATTTTATCACAATAAAAAGATGAGGAATCGTCCGTCGGCTGTGTTTACTACGTCGGCAATCCCTTCAAGATTACGTAAGCCATGTCCCCTAAAAAAAGAGTACGCAAGCCATGTCAATATTGATATTCTCTCTTGTTTGATGGCGACTTTTTTATTGAGGGTTCAATGGCGATTTCATTTTCTCTCTCTCTCTCTCTTTGCGGGTGAATGGTGATTTCTTCAAACACCCAGGCTAAAGATGACGCAGTTCGCAGAAAATATTGTAGTAAATCTAGCATTGTACTAAAAATAGTGGTTATTTTCGAGTGACATGGTAATATGTCGCCGATGTTCATCAGTCTAAACAAAACACTTGTGTCCTGTCGTGAGTGCCATGTAGTACGACAGAGGGGTAACCATCTCACCAGCCGAGAGTGAAGGGACCAACGGAGGAGGCAAAGGACTTTTCTTGGATCGCATATGGACCAGGGAGAACCACCTTATTCTATTTCTCCCCCAATCCGCGGCCTCCGTCCAAGCGCCTTCAATTTCTTCCATGTGCCTTCCCTCGTCCGTTTGCGCGTCGGTGAAGCCCCGGCCCTGATTGAGCCATGCCCTTTTAATGAAGAGTCATACGCTACGCTAGAGTCGCTAGTTCAGCGCACATGCCGTGCGACAGCGCTTGCAGTTCGAGAGGTTTCACTACGTACGTACTGTTATCGCATGGATCTACCTCCGTCAGCGACGTACATAAGCTTGTGTGGTGTCGTGGTATGCCCTAGATCCCGGGAGGTAATAAGCTGCTGGTCCACTGCCTATGGAACGGACGCAACGCACCACGCTGTCGTAACTTTATCCTGTAGCACATCTCAAATTACACCCTGTCCGGTTACGCCAAAGATCGCATTGACGACCTGGCAGGCATGGACACTGGTACCACCTCCGCTGCTGGGGCAAAAAACTTAAAACTTCACCTCGCTGGTCTCACCAGTAATGGTTAAAACCGGCCGTCCTAGAGTTACCATGCTTGCTCAAAGTTGGTCAATGGAAATGGATCGATAGGGTACCTGCTAACGTACAGTACGTACTGAACGAGGAAACCAGTCTAATTCTCTGTGTCACTACATCGTCAATGCATGCATGATGCATGGTCAGTGTGTATGTACGTGCGCAGGTCTGTCTCTGGAGCCGCTGATCGGGGCCATAGCGGCCGGGAACGCCGTGGCGCTGAAGCCGTCGGAGCTGGCGCCGGCCACGGCCAGGTTCCTGGAGGAGAACATAGGCGAGTACCTGGACGCCACGGCGGTGAAGGTCATCCAGGGCGGCCCCGCGGTGGGGGAGCAGCTCATGGAGCACAGATGGGACAAGGTCCTCTTCACCGGTACAGTAAACCAACTGAATGACAAGCGCTGCTAATTCCACTGATGGTGCAAATCAGGTGCAACCCTTGGCATTGGCAGGGTGCCCGCGCGTGGCGCGCGTGGTGATGGCGGCGGCGGCGAAGCACCTGACGCCCGTGGCGCTGGAGCTGGGCGGGAAGTGCCCCTGCATCTTCGACGCCGTCGCCGGCAGGAGGAACCTCCAGACCTCGGTGAACCGCGTGATCTTCGCCAAGTGGTCGTCCTGCGCCGGCCAGGCCTGCATCGCCATCGACTACGTGCTCGTCGAGGAGCGATTCGCGCCCACCCTGGTACCCACGCACGCACGGTTTTGTCTGATGGCTATGTAATTCTCGATCAGATCATCCTAACCACACGTCGCGTGCTCGTTTCTCTTGGCTGATGATGAAGATCAAGGTGCTCAAGTCGACGCTGAAGAGGTTCATCGCCGACTCGGACCAGATGGCGCGGATCGTCAACGGGCGGCATTTCCAGCGGCTGAGTAACCTCCTCAAGGACCCGGCGGTGGCGGCATCCGTCCTGCACGGCGGCGGCTTGGACGCCAAGAACCTGTAAGTGCACCCTGAACCCATCTGCATATTAATTAGTTTTCCTCGTCTCCGTCCTCATCAAAGAAGACTTCATCAGGTCCATCGAGCCGACAATACTGCTGAACCCGCCGCTGGACTCCGCGATCATGACCGAGGAGATCTTCGGCCCTCTGCTCCCCATCATCACGGTACCAATTACTACTGCTAACCCAACACCAAAACCAAGGGCGAAGAAGATGAATGAAAATGGTGTCTCCCTGTGGTACAGGTGAAGAAGATCGAGGACAGCATCGCGTTCGTGAGGGCGCGGCCGAAGCCGCTGGCCGTGTACGCCTTCACCGACAGCGCGCCGCTGAAGCGCCGGATCGTGGAGGAGACGTCGTCGGGGAGCGTCACCTTCAACGACGCCGTCGTACAGGTACGCCGCGCCGCCCGTACCAACTAGAGCTACATTTTCTTCTGACCGGTAGTACGTGGTTTAACCATGGCGCCTCGATGGATTTGCATGCGTGCAGTTCGGGGTGGACACGCTGCCGTTCGGCGGCGTGGGGCAGAGCGGGTTCGGGCAGTACCACGGCAAGTACTCCTTCGAGATGTTCAGCCACAAGAAGGCGGTGCTGCGGCGGGGATTCCTGGTGGAGGCCATGCTGAGGTACCCGCCGTGGGACGAGCAGAAGATCGCCATGATGCGCCACCTCTTCCGCTACGACTACGTCCGCTTCATCTTCACCTTCCTCGGCCTGCGGAGATGAATACGGCCATGCCCAGGAAATTAATTAATTATTATTTGATGAGCGAGTGGATGAACAAGTACATGAATAATAAACATACCACGTTAGTTTGTACTACTAGGATTGCGTAGCAGGTTTGCACTTGGTACTTGCTAGTGTGCCAATAATAGAAGAAGAATGTTCTTTTTGCATCCAGTCTGCCCCCCAAGGTCCCTTTTTTGTGTATTTGTTTTAGACGTCCAGAGTGCTTCACGTATACAGTGTTTTGCGGCGAGTTTGTGAGCGAGATAAGGTATTGCTGCGTTCCGGGTGCAGACATTCAAAATAGTATTACATCGCAAATTACCACACTTGATACAATGAAGCACCCAAAGTTTTTTATCATAAATAAATAAATGATGGACCCAAAGTTCTTTTTTTAGGAGAAGGACCCAAAGTTCTAGCTTACGTTATTGCCTAAACAAAAAAAATTAATTAAACATAAGACCTTTTAGAGATTATAATGCGGACTACATACGGGGTAAACGAATGAATCTACACTCTAAAATATGTCTATATACGTCCGCATGTAGCTCATATTGAAATCTTTAAAAGGGCTTATATTTAGAAATGGAGGGACTATGAAACAAAATACGTCGGTTCTCTATCTCAGATAGTATTTTCTGAAATTTTTCAAAAGAAGTTATGTTTGGAGGGTAGGAAACGGCGAGTCAATTGATATATGGAGAGACCCGTGGATACCTACCAGTCCGGAGAGAAGGGTTTTGTCAACGAGAGGTAATACTGTCGGATATGGGGTTCCGGCAAACCCTTAAGGTTCGAACACTGGGGCGCGCGCGAAGTCTTTTCCTCCCACCGATCTATGCTCTAGCTCGCTAAGATCTCGCGGACGAACTCGCAACACAGAAAGACACAAGATTTATACTGGTTCGGGCCACCATTGTGGTGTAATACCCTACTCCAGTGTGGTGGTGGTGGATTGCCTCTTGGGCTGATGATGAACAATACAATGGAAAGAACAGCCTCCTGAGGGTGAGGTGTTCTCGTGCTTGGCTAACTTGTGTGTGTGGGGATGATCTTGCTGACCCGTCCCTGCCTATGGTGGTGGCTAGTCCTATTTATAGAGGCCCTGGTCCTCTTTCCAAATATTGAGCGGGAAGGGAGCCAACAACGGCGGGCAAATTTGAAGGGGGGCAGCTAGTACAAGCTATCCTGACAAAGGTGGTCTCCGCCTGCGAAAGGCTCTGGTGGTGACGCCGTCTTGGGCTCCACAATGACCTCCGTCTTGCCGTCCTTCTGGTCTTGGTCTTGTTGCACAGATATGGCAACCTTTGCCTGATGCCTCGGTACTCCTCGCCTGCGCTGGCCTCCTTAGCATCAAAGAGGAAACAAGGACGCTGCGCGCGCTGGCGCCCGCCTGGTGTCGATCGTCATGGCTCACGTCACGAGAGCCTCATGAGGTTTGCCTCGCCTTGTTATCTCCGCCCCTCGTGAGCCTGCCCGACCAGGCCACTCCAGAGGAGGTCTTGTGTCGTCCGCCTCGCGAGGCTTGGCCCCTCGCGAGGGTCTTGGATGCCTTGTAGATGAAGATGGGCCATACGGCCTGCTGGCTTAGTCACGCCGCAGGCCGCAGGCAGGCAAGTCTGGGGACCCCCATTCCCAGAACACCGACAGTAGCCCCCGGGCCCAAGGTACGCTCGGGCTTGGCTTCACGGCGAAGCCAAGGGTCAAGTACGGAGCACCGCGGGCCCCCAAAAGCCTGCGTCCTCGGTTGTCGCGTGGCGGTTGATTGGACGTGGGCGTCTCCGTTTCCCCACACTGCCTCGGCAACTGCACGACTTGACAAGTCTCTGAGACATGCAAGGAGAACCATCATTACCTGCGATCGTGGGAGGCGCCGGTTGGCCTTCTCTTGCTATAAATGGGGAGGGGGCGGAGTCCCCGTCGCCCATCTCTTCCTCGCTTGCTTGTTTCTTCTTCACTCCATTGCTTGCAGTGTCACCAATGGCGCCACGAAAGAAGTTCTCCGCCGCCGAGAAGGAAAAGGCCCCTCGCGAGGGACCCGGCTCCCCGGGGCCCAAGCGCGGGCGCGGCCGTTCGCGCAAGCGCACCGCGTCCCCTGCCGCGGCCCACCGTCGGAGCAGCGCCGCGACACGCGGAGGGGTCATCCCAGCCATGGCGATCCAGTTGACGAGGGGAGGCGTGCTCTGGTGGCCCCCCCCCCCCCGGTCCGTGCTTCCACACGATGGAAGTGTCGCCGGAGTTTGTCATCTGGTCGGAGAACCCGACCGGCAACTGGCTCCCACTTCCGCGCTTCTTCGCCGACGAGCTGCCGGCCTCCGGTCCAGGCAGACTCTGGCTGCAGGCGAGTGGTTGCTGTAGCAAGGCTTCTTGGGTTGCAGTCGCGACTTCCGTCGCAGGCAACATAGCTCTGGCCCGCGGCTGGCAGACGTTCGCCCGCGCGCGTGGCTTGGGCAGGCAGTGCGCCCTCCACTTTAAGTACGATGGTGGATCGACCCTCTACGTGAGGGTGTTTGGGGAAGATGGTCGCCGCGCCGGGTGCTGCCCCGAGGAGAACGATGGTGAGGAGGTGCTCGGTCTCGGGGACGGCCGCGATGAGGATGAGGGCGAGCCTGCCCTCGGGGGCGGCCATGTCTTGTCCAGCTACGGCGGCTCTTCCTCTGGTGACAGTTCCAGTAGCAGTGGCTACAACCAGCCGCCGCGCCCGCTTTGAAGGTGGCAGTGGGTCATCTCGTCGTCACGCCTCCGTGAAGCGCGAAGAAGGATCCGGCTAGGCTCGGGGTGCCGCTAGGGGTCTGCCTCCGCGGATTGCTGCAATGCCACTTTTCTTTTACTCTTTTTCCCGCATCAAGAATGAAACCAGTATGGGCCCAGGGGGGCGTGTATCAAACTATAGTTCCTCGGTTGTTGCACTATGCGTGTTGTTCCCGTGTTGTGTCGTTATTTCGTGCGAAGATAACTTAACCTGGTATATTCAGGACGCCCTCTTCCTCACGAGGCGCTCATTTCCTCGTGTACATCTTGCCTTGGCGGCCTGCATTCGCTCGGGAACTGCAAAAACTCGTTAGGAAGTGCGCTAAAAGATTTGTCGATCACCCTGGCCCTGACCTGGCGCTTTGTGTTGCGGTACCCGAGGGGCACGGACTAGGAGAATCACACCAGCTTTTGGGCTCGAACGAGGGTGGCTCGCGAGAAGGCAGAGAAGGGAAAAGAAAATGCTCGTGAGGGCACCTGCCTAGCCCCCTCGCGAGGCATGCGAGAGAGAGAGAACGCGAGCGAACCCAAGCCGGAAAAATCCAGTGAGAGGTGAGGGGGTCAGATCAGCAAGGAATGCCAAAAGCAAACTTCGATTAAGGAAAAGCAAGCCAACTATGGAAAGCAAATGAAAAGACGCGTCCGGCACCTAATCTAGTCTTCAAGTCTTCTCATCAGCACGGAGCTAAGTGCTGCCACTAGGCGTGGGCGGGAGCCCCAGGACCTGAGGCCAGCGCTCCTGAGACTCTGGGGTATGTACAGCCCCAACTCATTATTACGTGAGAGTGTCACAGGCGGCGATTCTTCACATGCACTGGGCCTTCTTCACAGGCTCCGGGCCTTGCTTCACGGGTAGAACTTCCGGAGGTGCTAGATGTTCCAGGCGTTTTGGATTGGTACCCCGTCTTGTGTTTCCAGGCGCACGGCGCCAGGCCTGGAGATGTGGACGACCTTGAACGGGCCCTCCCATATTGGTGAAAGCTTATGCAGCCCTTCCCTGGAGAGGACCCGCCTCAGGACTAGGTCGCCCGTCTCGAGTGTCCTAGAGCAGATGTTGCGGCAGTGGTATCGCCGCAATGCTTGCTGGTACTTCGCCGCCCGTAGCGCAGCTTCGCGGTGACGTTCCTTCCCCAGCACGAGGTCCATCCCCCGCGTGGCGTCCTTCTGTATTTCGTCGAACGCCAGGACCCATGCGGAGCGATGCTTGACCTTGTGAGGAAGGACCGCTTCAGCTCCGTAGATGAGGAAGAATGGAGTCTCTCCCGTTGGCTTGGTGGCGGTGGTTTGGATGGACCATAGTACGGACTGGAGCTCGTCGTGCCAGCCCCTGCCGCAGGCCTCCAGCTTCTTCTTGAAGGTCCTGGTTTTGAGGCCCCTCAGGACCTCCGCGTTAGCATGTTCGGCATGTCCATTACTCCTGGGGTGGGCCACCAAAGCGTAGCAGATTTGCGTTCCAAGGTTAGCATAGTAGGTTTTGAAGAGGTAGTAAACTGTGAACCGTTATCTGCGATGATGCGGTTGGGGACCCCGAAGTGGATTACGAGGCCCTTGATCAACTTGACAGCAGAGCCAGCTGGGATGGTACGGACGGCTTCCACTTCCGCCCACTTGGTGAACTTGTCAATGACGACGTAGAGGTAGCGGTAGCCCCCTGGCGCCCAAGGGAACGGGCCTAGGATATCCAGCCCCCAAACCGCAAATGGCCATGTGAGTGGGATGGTTTGAAGACCCTAAGATGGCTGATGGATTTGCTTGGCGTGGAACTGGCAAGCTTTGCAGGATTTCACCAGCTCGGCTGCATCGTTGAGTGATGTAGGCCAGTAGAATCCACTGCGGAACACCTTGCCGATGAGGGTCCGTGATGATGAGTGGTGCCCGCAGTCCCTGCCGTGTATGTCAATCAGCAACTCCCTTCCTTGATCGTTGGATATGCAGCGCAGCGTGACATCGTTCGGTCGTTTCCTGTATAACTCGCCGTCTTGGATACAGTATGCTGTGGCTTGCCGGGCCACGCGCTCCACCTCCTCTTCCTTCTCCGGCAACGTCCCGTGCGTTAAGTACTCCTTGAATTCCTTGGTCCGGCATTCCTCCTGGGGCTCGAGTGCCAAGAGCAGCCGAGCTCCTGAGGTCGGGCCACAGGCTGGGGCTCCTGTGGCCTGAGGCTGGGGGAGCTCCTCCCGAGGTTGAGTCGTGCTTGAAAGAGGTGGCGCAGCTGATGGCTTGAAGAGCCGCTCCTCAAAGACGCCTGGCTCCTGTGGTTGCCGCTTGGATGCTCTCCTGGCGATGTCGTCGGCCTCCTTGTTGGTGCCTCGGGGTACGTGCTGCAGCTCTAGGCCCGAGAACTGTTTATCCATCTTGCGCACCTCCGCGAGGTAGGCCTCCATATGCTCGTCCTTCGGCTCGTACACCTTGTTGGAGAAGTTGACGAGGAGTTGTGAGTCGCCTCTGACGGTGAGGCGCTTCACCCCTAGAGTCGCCGCAGCCTTCAGGCCAGCTATGAGGCCTTCGTATTCTGCGATATTGTTGGAGACCTTCTCGCCGTGCTGAAAGCAGAGTTGCACGGCGTAGTAGAGCTTGTCCTGGATGGGCGAGACGAGCATTGCTCCAGCCCCCGCGCCCTGGTGCGCGAAGGCGCCATCGAAGTACATGACCCAGCCGTCCGGAGCATCACTTCCTGAGGAGGTGGACCGGGCTTCTCCTTCCTCAAGTGTCGGGCATCCGTCCATTCTGCCACAAAGTCAGCGAGTGCGGCCCCCTTGATGACCCTAGTAGTGCTGAACTCCAACTGGAATGCTTGCAACTCGATGTTCCACTCAGCGACCCTTCCGACCGAGTTAGGGCTCCTAAGCACCCTCTCCAATGGGTAGGCTGAGATGACCTTGATGGGGTGGCCCTGGAAGTAGTGTCGCAGTTTGCGTGAGGCCACCAGGAGTGCGAGCAGGAGTTTCTAGGGCATGGGATAGCGTGCCCTTGCATCCCATAGTACGGTGCTGACAAAGTACACTGGGTGTTTGATGAGGGGCGGCACACTGTCGAGGCTCGGTCCTGCGGAGATCGGGGCATATCCTGAGGTGGGAGGATCCCTGAGACCTGATTGTCCTCGGGGGCGTCTGCGATGCCGCCCTGCTGAGCTTGACCTTCCATCGCTGATGCCTTTGTTGTGCCTTCCTGGCCCCGCGCCACTTCAGCCCTGGCTTGGCGCGGTGCGCCCTTGGTTTGGCGCTCCTCCCGAACCGCCACCAACGCCGCGCTGGCGGAGTACGGGGTGGCATCAAGGTAGAGTACCAGAGGCTCGATGGGCCGTGGTGCCACCATCACCGGGGGGCTAGTAAGGTATTTCTTGAGGTCTTGGAAGGCCCGTTCGGCCTCCGGGTTCCACTCGAAGTGGCCCTTCTTCTTCATGAGCTTGAAGAAAGGTAAGGCGCGCTCTCCTAATTTGGAGATGAAACGCCCTAAAGGCGGTCACCCGCCCTGCTAGCTTCTGCATCTCTTTGAGGGTCTGTGGTGGGCTCATGTCCTCGATGGCCTTGATCTTCTCTGGGTTAGCCTCGATCCCTCTGTGGGATACGAGGAATCCCAGCAGCTTGCCGGAGGGGACGCCGAACACGCACTTCTCCGGGTTGAGCCTCAAGTTCACTTGGCGCAGGCTCTCGAAGGTCTCCTCCAAGTCTTGAATCAATGTCCTTGCCTCGCGAGACTTGACCACTATGTCATCGACGTAGGCCTCTGCGTTTCTCCTGAGCTGCCGCCCCAGAGCAATGTGCATCAACCGTTGAAAGGTCACGCCCGCGTTGCGCAACCCGAAGGGCATGCAGGTGTAGCAGTACACCCCACATGATGTTAGGAAGGCCGTCTTCTCCACATCTTCCACCGCCATCTTGACTTGATGATACCCTGAGAACGCATCTAGGAAGCACAGCAGGTCACACTCGACGGTGGAGTCGACAATCTGGTCGATGCGCGGGAGTGGGAACGGATCTTGGGGGCAGGCTTTGTTAAGATTGGTGAAGTCGATGCACATCCGTTCCTTCCCGCCTTTTTTCGGCACTACGACAGGGTTCGCCAGCCATTCGGGGTATTGGACCTCCCGGATGGCACCTGCCGCTTCCAGCTTACGTGTCTCTTGTACGATGAAGGCCTGCTTCTCAGTGGACTGCCATCTTGCTCGCTGCTTCACGGGGCGGATGTTGGGGCACACCCTTAGATGATGCTGGATCACCTCCCTCGGGACCCCTACTAGCTGATTGGGCTCCCACGTGAATATCTTCTTGTTCGCGCGCAAGAACCTCACCAGGGCTTCTTCTTTTTCCGGGTCAAGGCCGGCTCCTATGGTGAAGGTGGCTCCTGAAGACCCGTCCTCGCTAACCGGTACCTGCTTGGTTTCCGCCTTGTCTTGGGTGAATAGTTGCTTCTTCTTGGTGGGCGCGGCCTCCCTGGCCGCGGGGGCACTAGCGTCGGTGGCTTGTGCTGCTGCCGCGGTCTTGAAGGCGAGCCTGAGCGTCGTCACGGCCTCCTTAGTGTCTCCCTTGATGGTGAGGACGCCCTTGCTCCCTGGCATCTTCATGAGGTTGTAAATCGGGTGAGTCGCCACCATGAACTGAGCGAGAGCCGGGTACCCGAGGATGGCGTTATATGGGAGACCGACGCGAGCGATGTCAAAGTCCACCAGCTCAGTGCGATAGTTGTCGCATGTGCCGAAGGTGACAGGGAGGCGGATCCGCCCCGGGGAGTGGGCAGCTCCACCACCCACTCCTAAGAAGGGCTTGCTGAGGCCGAGCCGCTCGAGTGGCACGTGGAGAAGGCTGAAGGCTTCTACGGAGAGCAAGTTCAGGCCAGCACCGCCGTCGATGAGGGTCTTGGTGACAGCCACGTTGCAGATGGTGGGCGTGCAGAGCATCGGGAGCATTCCGGAGCCGACAGTGGAGTCGGAGTGGTCTTCTGAGCCGAAGGTGAGGTCGGCCTCTGGCGCAGCCCAACCCGGCGGAGCCCCCGGGTGCCTGGAGGTGGCCCCGATATGACGGAGGAACGACTTGGCGTGGCGGTCTGACGGTGGTGCTTGAGAGCCGCCCAGCAGGGCCGCGACTGCATGGTGCATCGGCACCGCATAGCGAGCAGTGAAGAGGTCGCGGAGCTCCTCCCAAGGTGCCACCGTGGATTCGGGAAGGTTGAGCAGCCAGGCACGCGGCTCGCCGGCGAGGGCCATGGGAAGCCAGTTGGCCATGACCTTGTCGTCACCCCCGGCTTCGAGGACGGCCTCCTCGTACATCAGCAGGAAAGCTGGCGGGTCCACCGCGCCATCATAGCGCGGCGGCATCTCCGACCTGAATTTGGGCGGCCACTGCACCCGCCGCAGGGCGGGGGCCAGGGCTCGGAGCCCCTGGCCCCGTCATCAACACTGACCGTCGGAGTCGGCGACAGGGCGCCTGCCATGTGGGCGAAGCGCGGTGGCGACGGAGCGCAGATCGACGGAGGGGAAGCTATGGCGCACCCCTACCTGGTACGCCAAATGTCAGATGTGGGGTTCCGGCAAACCCTTAAGGTTCGAACACTGGGGCACGCGCAAAGTCTTTTCCTCCCACCGATCTACGCCCTAGCTCGCTAAGATCTCGCGGACGAACTCGACGAATTCACAACACAGAAAGACATAAGATTTATACTGGTTTGGGCCACCATTGTGGTGTAATACCCTACTCCAGTGTGGTGGTTGTGGATTGCCTCTTGGGCTGATGATGAACAATACAATGGGAAGAACAGCTTCCTGAGGGTGAGGTGTTCTCGTGCTTGGCTAACTTGTGTGTGTGGGGATGATCTTGCTGATCCATCCCTGCCTATGGTGGTGGCTAGTCCTATTTATAGAGGCTCTGGTCCTCTTCCCAAATATTGAGCGGGAAGGGAGCCAACAACGGCAGCAAATTTGAAGGGGGACAGCTAGTACAAGCTATCCTGATAAAGGTGGTCTCCGTCTGCGAAAGGCTCTGGTGGTGACGCCGTCTTGGGCTCCACAATGACCTCCGTCTTGACGTCCTTCTGGTCTTGGTCTTGTTGCACCGATATGGCAACATTTGCATGATGCCTCGATACTCCTCGCCTGCGCTGGCCTCCTTAGCACCAAAGAGGAAACAAAGACGTTGCGCGTGCTGGCGCCCGCCTGGTGTCGATCGTCATGGCTCACGTCACGAGAGCCTCGTGAGGTTTGCCTTTCCTTGTTATCTCCGCCCCTCGTGAGCCTGCTCGACCAGGCCACTCCAGAGGAGGTCTTGTGTCATCCGCCTCGCGAGGCTTGGCCCCTCGCGAGGGTCTTGGATGCCTTGTTGATGAAGATGGGTCATACGGCCTGCTGGCTTAGCCACACCGCGGGCCACAGACAGGCAAGTTTGGGGACCCCTGTTCCCAGAACGCCGACAAATACCGTGATTACCAAAGTGGCTGAGCTGATTGACCCTTATTTAGGACAATGGGATGAAGACCTTGTGTGGTCTGTTTTCTCACATGTGGATGCAACCAGAATCCTAAAGTTTCATTTTAGTCTGAATAGCTTTGATAATTTTGTTGCATGGCATTATAACCGAAACGGGATGTTCTCGATGAAATCGGCGTATCACGTGGAATGGAGACACCAGTTCGGGAATTCATACCAAACTATGGCGTCATCATCTAGAGGATCGAACCCAATCTGGAAGAAGGTCTAGGCACTTTCAGTTTCCGGTAAGGTCAAAACTTTTGTGTGAAAAGTGTTACATGGAATCATTCCCGTTAAATCAACTCTGACGAATCGTCATACTGAGACGGACGACCAGTGTCGAATTTGTCATGATCATCCGGAAGACCTGAAACACTTGCTATTTGAATGCGCACCAGCAAAAATGATGTGGTACACACTAAAACTAGAACAAGCGGTATCAGATGCATGTATTGTAGACAGGTCAGACTCGACTGTCTTGGAGGAGTTGTTGGATTCATCAACTGAGTCGTTACCCTCATCTATCTCAGGTAGGGATTGCGGAGGTTGTGGCGATCGCAACATGGTACATCTGGTGGATCAGATGGACAGACACACACAAGGAGAGGACACCCCCAGCAACGAATTGGAAGTTATCTATTCTGTCCCCATGCACAAAGTTCACCAAAACAGCTCAGAGTAATAACACAAGAGAAGTAGTTAAATGGATGAAACCAGATTCATGTCAAGTTAAATTAAATGTAGATGCCTCGTTTCATTTTGAAGAGGGAGAAGGGGCGACGGACGCGGTTATCCGTGACAAGATAGGCAATTTCCTTGCAGGTGCATGTTTTTATGTTCCACGCCCGTTATCGGCCACGATGATGGAAGCACTGGCAATGAAAAAAGGCCTTGAACTGGTGGCATCTTTGGGATATCACCAAGTTCGTTGCTGAATCTGATTGTTTGGAGGTGATTGAAGCTTCCATAGGAGGACAAACATGGTGGAATAAAGAAGCTGCAGTTTATGCGGATTGTATTGATCTGGTGACGGAAATAAGAACAGTCCAGTACTCTCACTGTCTCCGAGAGGCCAATGGTGTTGCACATGAGATAGCAGAACATAGTTATGAAAATCATTTATCTTGTACTCCCTCTGTAAACTTTTATAAGAGCATTTAGATCACTAAAGTAGTGATCTAAACGCTCTTATATTTGTTTACAGAGGGAGTAATTGGGTAGATGATCACCCTTATTTTCTTACTGAATATCTCATGAACGACGTAACTGTGCTTATTTGATTAATAAAGTAAGCCATGATGGCATTCCCTAAAAAAAAGGCCCTCCTTAGCACCAGACACATCCTTCAGGCGCCCACTGCATGTAACAACAATAATAATTGCATAAAGGCACGATAAGCCTTGTAGGAGCTTCGTTAACTGGCTCGCGCGCACTGCAAAAATGGCACCAGTCTACTTGTTTGTTGATGATACAAGAAATTTTACAACAATCATGATATTTTGCTTTGCTTCCACTTGAGCTAACTTTATGTACATGTAAGAAAGCTATGTATCAGCAACTGCTATATGTACAACACTACAGCGGCCTGAAGCCTCCCTGCATTTTGTTTCAGGAATGTTTGCCACGAACCCACCGCTAGTGAGAAGCACAAAAAGTTCCTTAGCGTGCAAACCACGAGCAACCTGCGTATTTGTTTTAAGAAAATAAGCATGAAAAATAAATCCCAGGGCAGCCACTAAAAGCAGCAAAAATGAAAAACATATTTCTAGGGCAATCTGTACAATGCACATACAAACAGTAAATAAGCCTGCAATTCAGATAATTTAAACTGAAACAGGAAATTCATGCAGATTGCAATCACTAAAACAGCATATAAAACATTAATACTTGGTTACTGGTGAAGATGCAATATAATTTTAGTTCCAACAGGGAATGTAGTTAAGATATTACCATGTTATTGGATGACGCGCAGCCAACGAGCCTAAGCCTTCTGACATTACACCTCTGCGTATACTACATTGAGCATCAAAAAGCAGAAGCGGGCTCCGGTGTATGTATAACATTCTGCGGCAGCTCCTCAGCGGGGTCACAAAGATGGAAGATTGGCTTAGAAATGTCCTCACTCCTATCCTTTTATAGTAGACATACTTGCCTTTTCCTTTTCCATTTTCTTCTTCTCAGCTTCCACAGTTCGAGCATTTTCATCACGTGATTTCTTGAACATATTCACGAAAATAACCAAAATCGACGTAACTGAGAACAGAAAAGCAAGAAAGCATCAAGGAAAGATCAAAAAGTAAATACTTTTGTGCTAAAACAACTAAGTTCATATCAATACAAAAACAGAAGCATGTTGACTCAATTCATAATGGAACTAAAAGAACAGAGAATGCCACTTGATAGACCATTCCCTAGAAACAGCAATTCGATTCGAAGAAATGCACTGTCTGGACAACAAAATGTTTGGACCTATGAGAGGAACTTCCTCAAGGGATTAGGGGCAATACTTTGAAGTTATTTTTCCTTCTGCTAGTGCGATCAGCGAATTGTCATAGTGAAATTGATAAATATATTACTCAAAGATGTAACTTCACTGACCACCTTCGGCGTATGATGAGCTACATATGTGGACATAATTAAGAGAACAATGCCTAATAAAGCTGTAAAATATTATAAAGGCCACACAAAACCTTGCTCAAAAGGGCAGCGAGCTGGATCTTCACCAAAATACTGAGCTAGGGAATCAGCATTCCTTCCCTGCAAAACAAATGTCATCAAGGTCTTACACAAACATAAGGCGTTTACAAGAATAACTTTTATGGCAGGGGCTCACCACTTCTGAATACAAGGAAATGAGGGACCTAACTACAGCTTCTGCCGAGTCGAGAAAGGATTTCAATGCCTGCAAAAGCAACTGATCTCAGTTCACTCATAAAAGAATCATTACTGATATAGCACAACTAATCTCATCAGATCTGCTTGCTTTAGAGTTGAGGAGTCCCCGAAGGTCACAACTCCTACCCAGTCCAGAGTTCGGACTGTGCGCGGTGTTATTGCTGAGCTTGATGCATAAAAGTGAATGTCGATGATTCCCTGAATTGCGTATCACTTCTGTTCAGTAGCTAGCAGAACATTTTGTAAGCCAGCACATTCTTTGACTTTATGTTCTGAGCAATTTGTTCAAGACATGGAGCCTTGCAGCACTTCTTTTCAACTTGAGAGGTGGTGCATATTTATTCCATTATAGAAGCGGTTAGTGAATGGATGATGCAGAAAAATATGCACTCTGTGGTCCTACTATACATAAAGTTCAGAGAAACACTGAAACATGTACACATTGAATGTCTGGGGATAGCTAATTCAATAATTTTATAATAATAACATGGTTTAAGTTGTGTCATTTCTTGTCCTGAGCAAGTAAAATATAAGCTCCTTAAACCAGTGGGCTAAATGTAAACAGAACAAATATGCTCAACATC
The DNA here is from genome assembly GCF_018294505.1 of Triticum aestivum. NCBI lineage: Eukaryota > Viridiplantae > Streptophyta > Magnoliopsida > Poales > Poaceae > Triticum > Triticum aestivum. Next base: position 640,643,832 of record NC_057797.1, on the reverse strand, counting down.
CAACAACTCTGAAAAATAGACAAAAGGGAATTATTTCTTACCTTGCGGAAGCCAACAGATATTGCTCCATCGTTCACTGAAGCAGCTAATTCCTGCTCGACCTTCTCAAGACCTTTGTTTATTGCTTGCATTTCTTCAGCAAGCAACTTCAATTGGATCTGGGGTGATTAACAAATGCAATTGTGGAGCAACATATTTGATGAGTAGCTCGATGGTCATCCAAAATTGCTATTAACAGATAACTACAGTACCTTCGAAGCTGCTTCCAGATGAATCAAGTCTTTGTCAAAATCAAGAAGCTCAGGCAACTTTTCAGCAAGAAGCTAGCATGTAATAGAGAAAGATAAGGTAAACTGCACAAGCTTGCAAAAGCAACTGGCAAAAGGACAGACCCAGTGCTAGAAGCTCCCACACCAGGTGGGGCCTGGGAAAGGATTTTATACAAGGCAAGCCATACCCCTGCATAGTACAATGCAGAGAGGCCGCGTTGAACCCAGGAGCAACTGCCAGACTATTAAAAATATGCATAGGTACATGCAATTAGAAACTGAGTCAAAATAGCTAATCTTCCATTAAGCTGCAGAATACTAGATAAACAATTGCCCACGTGCACAGCACCATAATTTGGGATACCGGAACGAGGCTGATTCCTGGACAGTGACCAGTAACAGCCTGCCGTTTGGAGTTTACATGAAAACCATGACTATGCAGAGAACTGGCAGAAATTTACAATCCAACTAGCAACTCCTGTGGAAGCCATCGATAACATTTACACCAATGACCCCTCACTTCCCAAGGGATTGTGATTTATATAGGTTATATCATCAAAAGGCAGCTCAAGATTAAGATCCAGGATAGGTATTGAGGTGCCTGCAGCTGGCCAGTTCCAGTTCTACGCTCAGACCAAGCATCAGATGAGACCGCTCTTGAGAAAAACTAATCCAATCAGATACGATCCCAATTAAGATCAGATTGTTCATGCTCCTAGAACTTACAATCGACCAGTAAATTTACCGACACTGAATCCAGCCATCAGGGTGAAACACAACAACCTGGTGACAGGCTAATAATGGGTGTTCGGAGCACCCTATTATTGTTTGTTTGATCTGTATTAGTAATTGATACACCCAGAGCTGATCCGTGAAAGAAAATCTTGAGCAGACTGAGCTAATATGCAACAAACAGACATCTCCCACAGAGTCATGACTGCAATTGCCGTGAAAACATCATGTATTTCAATAGTTGAGGCTGATATTCAAACGGTTTTAGAGTTCAGGGTTGAAAAATGAACCTCTGCTTGAGTTTAGGTTGGAAAGTGGACTTTATTCCTATATAAAATATTCAAACTACGACAAGATGCATGATTCCCAACTTTAAAGGCTCAGGTAAATTACTGTTACTAAGCTACTAGCACAACAAGATTGCATAGGAGTATAGAAAAAAACATGTATCGTAAGTCCATAAGAAGTGGCATAGTTTTCTGCAGTAAGATATTAAACCCTAACCAGCATTGTATTATTGTGTGGTATGGCCAGTGGTGAAGATGGACTGAGAGGAATCTTAGCATGCAAACCAGTGTGCATAGCATAACACTTTATGCCGAGTGCATACCTTGCATAAATAGTGCATTAGTGTCATCTTATTGTTCCTAGCTCGAGTATCCGATAGTTTAAGAAGACTATCTAATCTGAAGCCAACAGCAGAACCTGTTCAGCACATCACCGTATCAGACGATGCTATTAAACAAAAGGCATTCCATGCAAATTTTCTACACTGATTTGGTACCTCGAGCTGTTCCTTGATTCAATGCATTCCCTAATGTGAGAATGGTCTGCATTATCTGCCGTAACTTCAGAGACTCTTTCACCTGCACAAAATAAACATTAAGCCAGTCTACGTGTAAGTTAAAATTTTACTCAAGAAAGAGATGATACAACATTGTACCTCTTTTGTTGCATCATTTATGGTGGTTAAGTTAGTTCTTAACTCATCAGCCTGACAAAGAGCAAGACATCACATTACAACTGCAAGTTATGGAGAAAGTGAGATAATCCAAGTAAATTAACTGATGGACGAAGACAACGGACCTGTGTTGAGAATGCAATTCTGAAAGCAAAAACTCTTAGTTTGGACTCGACGCGAGGAACTTTCATTAGCTCCAGGAAAAACTACAGCAAAGTTGAAAGCTTCAATCAATATATTCAAAGTGGCACACTATATGCAACCAAAATATTAAACCAACCTGTTCACATTTTCCAAGCATTTCTTTGTTGCCGTTATAGTTCTGAGCTCATAGAGGAAAAGGATAGTGAATTAAGACAAAACAGCATCAGATACTAAATGATAAGGAATATGTTACAGATCATGAAATGCAAAAAACAAAAGATAGTAGTAAGCAGAAGCACCTTCAACATCTCGATTTCTTCGTTTGTAGGGCAAAACTTAATGAGATTCTCCACTTGGTCATTATCAAGAACAGACGTATCCAAAGCCAAGATCGCGCTCTGCAAGATACAACCATTTCAGAGAAAATTACATAGGAACACTAAAAAGTATCAGGCTAATAGACATTTGTTAACAGCACCATTTGAGCAGATTAATAATGTCAGTGTGATAAATTAATTAGAAGATAAAAAACGTGGATCGAGAAAGCAACACAACTCAGCAGTAACTTGCATGTATGATAACCATATACAGTGGTTTTACATTACCAAAAGAGAGTCTGAAAGGCATTTAAGTTTCCCAGTGCCATGTAGGCTTACGCAGCCTAATGTTAGACCACTGTATGAGTGTAAATTAAACAAGAAAAACCTAGGACTTATAGTAATAATTTTGTGATGGCAGAAACTTTCATGCATAGTGTATGGAAGATGTTAGCAAGATTCATGTACATCGCCGAATCTATTAATGTATGATAGCATACAAGTTTACACTTAAGCAAATACCAAAAAAAATGCAGATGAAGGTTGTCAACAAAGGTATTAGCTCCATCAAAAGTTGTAAAAGAATAGAAACAGGAAAAGGAAAAGTAATATGAATACAAGCTTCAGATATTCAGGATAGTACTCCCACAGCTCAACAATGTAGTGCATATAGAATTTTTTTCAAAAGTCAAACTTAAAAAACTTTGACCAAGTTTATAGAGAAAATTATCTATATCTATAATACCAAACATATACAAGATGACAATATATCTCATGATGAATATAATAATATGCATTGCATATTCTAAATGTACATAATTTTCTCTACAAACTTGGTCAAACCGTCAAAGTTTGTAAATTTTGGCTTCCGAAAAAATCCATATGCACTCTACATTATGGAACGGGGGGAGTATAAATAATTACATCATCAACACAGCACAAAATTCTCTGAGATGTCACTATTCCACGGGAGAAATCATGTGCATCTTTTTTTGGTCAAAGAGTAGAGAGGGTAAGTAATAACCCACAAAGGATACTCACAATCATATCAGGAAGAGGCATTTTGATTTTGGTAAGCATGATCTCACAATTATTTGCTCTTCTCATATCAACCTGTAATGAAACTAGCAGAACAATTAGTCCATGGCCTAATGGAATCAACAAAATTTCTCTAACTCCTCATGCTAGAACATAATGCTGTTGATTGCAAATAACTTAAGATGTCAAGAAAACAGAAGTTTGGTGTGGAATGATAAATGGAACAAGAATGCGAGAGAGAAAACTATTCAAAAGTCCCTTCAAAAGGACACCTATTGCAGAAGGAAGTACCATACATATGAAAACCATAATTTCATACTTTAAATGGAAAATACATCAAAATAAGTTAGTGTCAATCAGTTGAGCACTTGCAAGGAAATAAAATATAGATTCACTTAAGAAAGAGCAGTAATCATGCATATCGTATTACCACGAAACAGTTTTAATCAAGAATGGTTTGAAAAACCTGAGATTCAGGGCTTGATAATTCAACATACCACGAAAAAAAATCAAATAACAAGTTTAAGGTAACAAGTATGAAAGGATTAATGTGCTTAAGGTAGAAGCACAAGAATGAAAGTTCAAAAAATTCAAGTTCCCTAAAGAAAATAAGTGCATTAAGAGTGTAAGTTTCCATACCAGGTGAACAATTTCTGGCTTGCTAATAGCTGAGCCACGCTTCGTTCCTCCTTTTTCACTTGCATTGGTTGCAACAGCAGTGGAGAACAAGGTCTCTAATTCGGACATATCAATATCAGGAGCCCTGCAAAATAGTGCTCGACAGCATGAATAAATACAGTCTCAATACAGAGATTTCCCACATGTTAAACAAGGACATAGAATGCCAGACCCATGTATTTTCTTTAGGGAAGCTACCAGCCTCATGTGGGCCTACTACTCAACCTCTTCCCAAAAAGGGGGGAAGCTACCAGCTTCCTATTTATTTGGATTGTTTTTGCGACTGTAGCATGATATATACTCCCTCCATTCACAAATATAAGATGTTCTAACTTTTTTCTGAATCAGATGTAGACACATACTAGTAAATGTGTGCGTGCAATGCACGTTGATATTAGGTAATATATTAATTACACATAAATATTAGGTAGGATATTATTTGCGTATTAATTATGTGATTAGCATTGGCATTAATATTTGGTATGATATTAACTGCACACTAAACATGTTGAGCGCTCACCATTGGAGCAGCCTGAGTCGTTGGATTGACCTGATTTGACGGACGGGATCTGTTGGATCTGCCCCTTTGGGTCTTTTTATATTGGTATAGATATAGATATAGATGAAATATCCAAAACATCTATTTGTGAATGGAGGGAGTAGTTCATAAACAACGGATGTTGAATTTTATGCCTAGTGGTTTCAATGATGTAAAATCATCAACGGCTGAATTAAATGCAAAAATATTGGCAGCATAACAGTTACCTAGCCTGATTCCCTTGATTTTGGGCATCCGCCCAGAGACTTCCTTGCATTGCCCGTGTAACTTTCACCCAGTGCAAAGGCTTTAATGAAGCTTTCTTTGGGGGGTTACTTTGAAGCGCCAATCCCATGCCACGACCTTTTGCTGATCCGGTTGCTGCTCTTCCCCTTCCCAATACTGGAGGTGGTGCTGGTGCATTTGAGATTTTTGAGCTTGGTGGTGGAGGGGGTACAGTTCCAGGTGGTTTTGGAGCTTGAGGTGGTGGGGGTGGGGGTGCAGGAGCTTTCTTTCCTGACATTCCGGGTGGAGGTGGGGGTGGGGGTGCAGGAGCTTTCTTTCCTGACATTACGGGTGGAGGTGGGGGTGGCGGTGCAGGAGCTTTCTTTCCTGACATTAAGGGTGGAGGTGGTGGTGTTGGAGGAGCTCCTTTAATAGCGCCTGCTGGCAATGGTGGAGGTGGGGGTGGGCATGGTGCACCAGGTGGAGGTGGAGGTGGTGGAGGAGGTGGCCCTTTCACCAGAGTGGCAGTAGTTGTAGATGTTCTGTCAGAAGTGGCAGGGGGGCGGGGTGGAGGTGGAGGCGGCGGAGGGCATTTCTTAGCTATTCCTTGAGCTTGGGGGAGAGGTGGTGGAGGTGGTGGGACTGAATGACGTTGAACATTTTGCCGAGGCTGCAGGGTCGGTGCAGATAGAGGAGCTCCTGTCCGAGAATTTGGCAGGGGTGGCGGAGGTGGAGGCTGTGGAGAAGATACATTACTAATCCGAGGTGGTGGTGGTGGTGGTGGCGGCGGCGGTGAGAAAACAGGTTTGCTGCCACTTGGCGGCGGCGGCGGCGGTGGTGGTGGTGGCGGTGGTGAGAAAACAGGTTTGCTGCCACTTGGTGGTGGTGGTGGTGGTGGTGGCGGCGGCGGCGCCGAGATAATAGGTTTGCTTCCATTTGCTGCTGCTGGTGGTGACACCTGTGCCGAGATAGCATGTTTGTCTCCATTTTCTGCTGATAGTGGTGGCGGCTGCCAGCTAGGTAACTCGTGCTGTAATTCTCCTGACAGCAGACTTTGTTCAGTTGAAAGGCCACAAGATCTACCATGTGGAGGAGGGGGAGATGAAGTGTTCGCTGAGGAAGTAGCTGCACAAATTGTGATAGTTATGAATCAGAGTTTAATTAAGATGATGGGAAAAAGGGAGAGAATGTAGAGCATGAAAACACCAGGTCCAGCAACAGAAGTTTTCTTCGAAGGGCGTATTCCCTAAATAATTGAACATGGCAATAAAGTTCAACAAGAAAAATGACTTGTGTAAATAGATGTACCAATAGATTCAGAATCTTCAGTGGTAAGAGCACGATCAATGTTCTCTGAGTCAGATGAGTTCCCACCATGTTGAACCTTCTCATAATCTACTGAATAACCGGAATCAGAAGCCGCAGAATATTTTTCTTCATCAGAATCCAGTGGAGACATTGGTGGCATCTGGAGGCCAACTTTAGCTTGGAACTTCGAAAGCTCTTTCATGTCGCTGAGTATTAGCTTTTGAAATTTATCTTGCAGAGAGTTTGCTGAGAATTCTTTGAGCAACCAAAAAGCAGCATTGTCACCGCTTTCCATCCATTCAACATCATTGAAGAGTTCTTGAACAGCTGAAAAGGCTTCAATTGGTAAACCACCTTTCATATCACCATTCAATGTTACTGTTGGAGCCCTTGGAGGAGAAATGCCCCCAATTTCACAAAACAGTACCTGCACTTCCAAATCTGCATCAGTAATTGATTTCTTGCCTGAAAAATTCAAATGAGTACGTGCATTGCTCTTACCTCTGCTCTAAAATTCTTCGGGTACCGATCTTTTGAACCCCAGAGTATATCAACATCATCACTATTCAGCATCAGTACATTTGAACGGATAAAAGCAGTATTGAACATTATCCGGAACATCATAACTTCCTTTCCTGGATCAAGATCAAGATGTACGCACTCCAGAACAACATCTCCCTGGACTGGACACTGGATATCAATTTTTATCACATCACAGTCCTCCTGCATGAAAACAATGCAGATTGATGCAAAATAAAAATAAATTAAGAAAGCAAACAAGAACTTCATGTGATTCTAATTATCACCTACCTGTCGATAGTGGCGCAAGGACTTCTTCTTAGGCATTGAAAAAATCATGTCAGTCATGCTAGCATTCTTGCCAAGAAGATTTCGACCGAAAATTCGGATCAATGGCCTACATCCATTATCAGAATCAAAATTTGGAATAGCTCGAAGGATCAGACAATCCAAAGAGAGCGCCCGCTCCATAGGAGGCCACTCTGGAGAGATATTTCTTCTGGCTACATACTGCATATATCGAAGCTGAGACGGCATTGGGTTGAGTGCAGAAAATAGCTGTAGGAACCCTTTAGGGGCCTCACGGTGAACAATGTCCAGAGTTCTATGTTCTGCACTGTGCAACTTCTTGAAAATAAGAAAACAAGATAGCAGAAATGCCAATGATGGCCAGCCCCCTCTCTCACAATGGAGTAGTACGATATTTTGGCTGTTCCCAGTAGATAGCCAGTGTTCACAGACACGAAGAAAATGCTGTATAAGAGATAGAGGAAGCACTGGACAGCCTTCAAAATGACGTGGGTAGTCAATTACTGGAATATCATATTCATGTAGGATATCAGCAAGCTGGCTTCTCTTATCCCCATCTCTGAAGTTAATCGCCAGAAATTGAGATTCTGCATGCTCTTCATGCAACTCTGTAAGAATTCCATTCAAATAGACTGGGTACATTCCATGCGGCAAAACTTCAGTGCAGAAGCATGAATCAAAAACTGCAATATGGCATAAGATACCAAATTAATTGGAATACAAAATAATGAATCAATAAAACAAATGAGGTGATCAATATAAAAAAAAAGAGTAACAACACTTCAGAAGCTTACCATAGATCCTGTCAATGAACTCCAGTAGTCCATCGGGAGGCCTCTTGTAGAAGAATCTACTAAGCAGTGACATTTCATGTGAATGAGGAGTTGTTGTCAAATGTGCTCAAGATTCTGAGAATTGCTCACTTCAGCTTCAAAAAACAATAGATCTCACAATGGCAAAGGGTAATCTGCAAACTTCAACACCTCTGTAAATAATAGAACAAAACGAATTAGACTTAGCACTTCAAACGCCTATGTTTGCTAAGCATGACACTTTAACAGATGATCCATCTCATGGGTCCAGGTCTCATTACCAGACATTAGAGCAACACCTACAAGCAAACTACACTTAAGCAACAATTCAGCCTGCTCGAGTCGGATAGAACTTCTCTACGATGACAGAATAAAAGACTATATGTATGAGCCAAACCATGAATTGGACACTTCAAATGCAAATTATAACAGTCCCAGAATCGCCCCCCCCCCCCGATGCACCCCGCGCCGGTCACACTATTATAATCAGAGAAAGTACACACGATAGTCTCAGCGGTCCTCGTACTGAGGTATTGGAGCTAACAATCCCGCCAGCGACAGTAAGACTGTGAGAGACATAGATGCATCGTTCGGACGTGCGATATTTGGGCAAAAGCGCAAGATGTGGACGTGTTATACTAACCAATAAAACTGGAAACCTAATGAGAACTCAAAACAAGAAGGAATAGAAACATGTTGCTAAATTAAAACTGCGAAATGAACGAGACCGAGGACCTTAGCAGCCGCTGCGTCTACCACATCCAAGGGCGGATCTAGATGGTGTGCACGGGGACACCCAAAATTTGTGGAGGTCAGTAGACGTTGAACTCATCCCTGGATGGCAAAAGACGCATATGTCAAAAACAAGTAGCCAACACCGGGGACGGGGTGGAACCAGCAGGGATGCGGTATCCCAATAAGGTAGAATGCAAACAGCGCCGGCGTTGAGCGTGAGCGGCAGAGAGGATGAGTGAGGGGTGAGGGACTGAGGCGCCCGCGGTGATGGTAAGCTACTTACGGCGGCAGCTATAAGGCACAGCAGCGGTAGACTGTAACTAGTGGCAGATCTAGGATTTTAAAATAGGATGGTCCACCTTAAAAGAATTGGCACATCCTAGTCCAACATAGCTCTTCTTTGCAACGTGTTTCCAGAAAAGAAAAACAATGTTTACTGTCCTCTTTCATTCTTCAACAATTATACAAGAAATAATACGTCTTATCAGTCCAAATATTCTAACAATCATAATTGGACAACAGCAAATGAATCAATCAATATAAGGTTTGAATCATAAATAAATTGCGAAATTGGGAAGATTGGAGAATGGGGCAACAGCCGTACCTGTGTACTGTGTTGAATCGTGGGAGGGCTGGCTGCTGCAGGGTGCAGGCTGTGCCGCTGGAGGGAAGCTTTGTTGCACGCCGCCAGCCGCCAGCCGCCGGGCAGGACTGCTGCGGTCTGCGGACTGGGGGGCTGGGAGCAGTGGACTGCGGGGGCTCAGCAGCAGGGTGCGTGGGAGGGCGCGACGAGGCACGAAACCACGGAGGCAGGCGGGAGGCCGAGGCGGCGACGACGAGTGGCCGGCGAGGCACAGAGGTAGGCGGGGGGCGGCTGCCGGCGAGTTCAGATCGGGAATTGGGGGCTGAGTGCTTGCGGACCGGCACGACTGGCAGCTTGCTGGGCTTTGGTTAGGTCATGGACTCGGGAGCGGTGGAGAGGAAACGTTTGGAGGAGATGGATTTGAGTTTTTACTTGATCGAGAAAAAGATATCTGATCCAGAAAGAAACAGACTAGTAATGGGGTCCTTTCAAAATCCTGATTTTGTGACTATTTGTATCTCGATTGGAAAAAAATTAGAGACCCTTAAAAAACTTCTTATTTTATCATGTGACTGTGTTGTCTATTTTTATTATCATTGTCAAGAACAATGGCGAGCGAATGTATAGTGCCTCGCTCTCTAGCTGACCACTAGTGTGTTGCTCGATGTGTGCTATGTGTCACGCGGGAAAATGAGACAATGCTGGAAGTGATTTGAGTTGGCAGGTTGAGACCGATCACGGTCTACCCCTTTTAAATGTTCAATCTGACAATGTCAAATGAGAAGTATCGAGCGGGCCCTCACTATCTGATCTATTTGTTATCACAGTGTACCACGTCATCACAAATCCATCCATCCGTTCGATTGACCACGTGTCACCAGATTTGCGGCTCATGAGTTCAACCTCCTAAACTCCATCCCCGTGTTGGCTCCACCTTCCTCGGCTCCTGACCTTCCAAAAACGCTAGAACCAACGCGGCTGCCAGATCATGTGCCTTCCCTTTCCCCTTCCACTTCTGCTTCGTCTTGGTTCGTCTAAAAATTGTCATGGCTGCAAGATGCCTCCTCCCCCGCTCGCCAGTCCACGTCAAATCAGATGTCGCTAGTACATGTATATGCGCTTAGCCGCTGAGTGGTTGTTTATCCCTTCGGCATCTCGATTCCTTCCTCGTACCGCCGCTCGGCCGATTCGGGAGGGAGAGACGGGAAGGATATGGCATGTGGTGGCTGCGAGGGAGAGAGAACGCAGGGGAGCATGGTGGAATGCGGTGATGTTGTAGACATGACAGTCTTGAGATTACATATGGCGGCGGCTAAACTTTACGTACGTTGTCGTGGTGGCTGTGTAACTAGGAGAATTTGTTGTGCCCATGAGGGATGTTGGTCTCCATGCTCTCAACTCTACCAAGACACATCCCAACACCCCTGGCTTCTCCTCACTCCTAACCACATGTCTTTTTTTACTCCATGCTCTCAACATGAGGCCAGCGCGGCTTTGGAAGAAATCAAAACACTTCTGGCTACCAATACCGTCCTAGCCGCCCCTCACCCTAGTGAGCCGATGCTGCTATACATCTCGGCAACCAACCAGATTGTTCGCGTCATTCTAGTCGTTGAGGGCAACATGGAGGGACACAAGTTCAACGTGCAAAGGCATGTGTATTATGTTTCCAAGGTACTAAGCATATGTGAAACGAGGTATCCACACTACCAAAACATAGCCTATGTCGTGTTTATGGCTTCTCGGAGCTCTGGCATTACTTTCAGGAATGCTCAATAATCGTGGCTTCCGAGGTGTTGCTTAAAGACATCATAAACAATCGAGATGCCACCGGTCGCATCTTGAAGTGGGCAATTGAGCTCCTCCCTTCGAAATCCTATATCAATCATGTCGTGCTATTTAAGTCCCAGGTGTTGGCTGATTTTGTCGAAGAATAGACGAAGGTCGAACTCCCTAAAGAGCATACGTCGTACTCCAACTTGATAATGTACTTCAATGACTCCAAAATGCTTGTCGGGATCGGAGCTAAAGTGGTTCTCATCTCACCCACTGGTGACACCATGAAGTACGTACTCTAGATCATGTACACTGGTTCCAACAACATGGCGGAATACGAGGCTCTGCTCCACGGACTTCAGATGGCGGTATCCATGGGTATCTATCGTCTGAAGGTCTGAGGCAACTCAAAGCTCGTAATATCGCAGATCAATGGTGATTTCGACGCCAAGGACCCCAAAATGACATCCTACAAGGATGCGGTGATAACCATGTCAGCTCGTTTCAAGGGCTTAGAGTTCCATTATGTCCAGCGAGACAACAATCAAGCTGCAGACACGTTAGCATGAATGGGTGCACGACGAGAAATTGTGCCTCAGAACACCTTCCTTGAATGGATGTTCAAACCATCCATCAAATGGAAAGGTATTCCCGAGTTGGATAAACCAACTGATGGGGCAAACATCGAAGAAGTCACCCCACCGGCCTTAGAGCAAGATGACAAACACAGTTGGGGGCTCGAAGTTGGAAGTTACTACTTCGGCTCGAGATCATGGTTGTCATTGCGCCTTGGACTGACCCTTGCATACTTGATGCGCAAAGAATTGCCTGATGGCCAGAGGGAAACATGGTCCATCACCCAATGATCCACCGCTTACAAGGTTCATGAAGGAGAACTATATAAGCGCAGCATCACCTGTGTCCTCCAATGTTGCATTTCCAAAGAAGAGGGGAAGCAGCTCTTGTCGGAGATACATTCTGGCACATGTGGGCACCATGCAGCTCCTCGGACCTTGGTAAGCAAGCATTCCGAGCAGGGGTTTATTGGCCTATAGCATCGGCCGACGCATGAGAGCTGGTGGACAAGTGTGTCGGATGCCAGCTCTTCACTAAAAAGAGCAATTTACCGCTCATAGCCTTAAAAACAATCCTCATCATCTAGCCATTCGCAGTCTAGGGGTTGGACATGGTCTGACCACTCCAAAAAGGAACAACCGGCAAGAAATACTTATTGGTTATGGTCGACAAGTTCACCAAGTGGATCGAGGCACGACCAATGGCCTCAGTAAAATTAAGACTTATGATCAAGTTTATCTCAGATGTAACACATTGCTATGGATTGCCTCACAACACCATCATGGACAATGGGTCAAACTTCATGGCCGGCAAGGTGAAAACACGGTGTACTCAACACAACATTAAGCTCGACTACGCCTTGATCTACAACACACAAACCAACGGGCAGGTGGAAAGGGCCAACAGATTGATCTTAAAGTGGTATAAAACTGCAGCTGGTTTGATCTCTCAAAGAAGCCACAACAAATGGGTCGAATAACTTGGCTCTGTGTTGTGGAGTTTACACACAACCCCCAATAGGTCCACGGGTTATACGCCATTCTTTATGGTGTACATCATTGAAGCCATCTTACCAAGTGACCTCATACATGATGCACCTTAGGTATGCTTGTACAAGGAACAAGAGGCCGAGCAAAGTTTTTAGGGTGACCTTGTTGCCTTAGATGAAGAGCAGGATGTGGCTAAAGCACGATCCGCCTTCTATCAGCATCAGCTGTGAAGGTACCATCATTGCGAGGTCCGAACAAAGGCCTTTAACATTGGTGATTTGGTTTTACACCTACATGCCAACAAAAACGATAAGCACAAGATGTCAACAATTCATTATTGACAAGGTGTTCGCTGGAGGGGCTTACAGGGTCCAAGATGCCAAGGACAGACGACTAGATCCAAACCCATGGAATGCGGTCCTCCTGCGGCATTTTTACGACTAGCTTGTACTCGGTGTTATTTTCTTTACTTTTTATGATTAGATCTAAGTTAGGCTTTATATATAAAAAATTTGTCTTATTATTGTTCTAGTTGTTAACCTTTGTTCTTTTTTGAATCCTTATTCCAAATTGCCAAGCCCCGATATAGTTCATGACCATTCAGTACTTGCCCTTCCTCACCAGGGGATATTAAAGCACCCCCGAAGTTCAAAATATGAGCAGTATCAAAGTAGTTTGTTTGATCGTTTCATGACGTGTGCGTGGTGTACGATAACCCTTCTACAATTTGTTCTAAGCCATTATATGCACCAATTTTGACTTGTGACTTTTTGCAAGATGGGTTGCCTGGCTCCTATGTGAACCTCTTATGTTTTTGCATGTTCGGCTAAGGGTGCAACGGGAGCACCTCTGCAATCGTTACTTCTATGGTTAACATGGTCAAGTACCTTAAGTGGGAGAAGCCAAAAGTGTTGGAAATATGCCCTAGAGGCAATAATATTGTATTATTATATTTTCGTATTCATAATTAAGTGTTTATATTCTATGCAATATCTGTTGTGATCATGGAATATGCGATTCAGTGGAAAACTCTTATGCACATGTGGAATAATAAATGGTAAAATAGAGGTTTCTAGTCTTCCCTCTGGGACTAGCTCAAGTGTTGTTGGTGATCATGTTTTCTAGATCTTAGGATATCGTTAAGTGTAACGGTAGTCCTAAAACAACATTGAGATTATGACGTTGGAAGAAAAATCATATTGAACTGACCCAAACTTGTTTGTTGTGAATTGGATTAATATCATATGTATTCAATTGTAATAACACAGAGTGTTAACGTGTGATATTGCTCCTTAGACCGTGAGAGTATCGTGGTCACTTCTTACCATATGGTGGGCTTTGGGTTGCTCAAATGACACCTGTAACACGATGATCATAACGACAACTTACAGGTTCATCGGAAAGTTTGACAAGTGGCCGGATAGCTCGAGAGTGGGATTTGCTCCTCCGACGATGGAGAGATATTCTTAGGGCCCTCTTGGTGTGAAGGCATCAATCATCATCTGTCCAGACATAGGCAACTTTGTCTCGAGGATGCCGAAACACAATAACGAGAAAGAAGTACAAAACCGGTAACAAGGATTTTGGTATAGTGAGCATGGTGATGACTCAGGAGGATACTGATGCATCCCAGGTTTTGTGAAGTATCGTGAAGCAAAGGTAACATCACATGATAACCAAAGGTTCACTCGAATATCATTCGTGTACTCACAGGGACCAATATGGACGTCCACGGTCCCGCTGTCGGTCATTGAACGAACGGTTTCGTCCATGTCAGTGAGTTAGCGAACCTACGAGGTCACAAGCTTAAGGCAATCACAATCTGATGAGTAGTAGGACAGGATTCATGAGAATATATTTGTGGAATTATTTTATGAATATTTGGAATAGTTCTGAGAGGATCGGGAAGCATTTTGGGGTCACGGGAAGGGTTTTGGTGATTATTGGGTAATACCGGTTATTACCGATAAATTATATATAGGTGGAAAAAGTTTTTGGATATGTTAAATATATATATATAATGGTCTAGAAGTGTTTACAACATTTTATATTTACTTTAAATATCAACGGGCCTAAAAAGGCCAAGAGGTGGAAGGTAACTTGGGCCAAAAAAGTGAAGGAAATATACCCTAGAGGCAATAATAAACTTGTTATTTTATCCCCTAAAATCCTTGTTATTTTATATTTCCTTATATCATGATAAATGTTTATTATTCATGCTAAAATTGTATTAACCGGAAACTTGATACATGTGTGAATACATAGACAAAACACCGTGTCCCTAGTAAGCCTCTACTAGACTAGCTCGTTAATCAAAGATGATTAAGTTTCCTAACCATAGACATGTGTTGTCATTTGATGAACGGGATCACATCATCAGGAGAATGATGTGATGGACAAGACCCATCAGTTAGCTTAGCATGTTGATTGTTCAGTTTTATTGCTATTGCTTTCTTCATGTCAAATACATATTCCTTCGACTATGTGATTATGCAACTCCCGGATACCGGAGGAATACCTTGTGTGCTATCAAACGTCACAATGTAACTGGGTAATTATAAAGATGCTCTACAGGTATCTCCGAAGGTGTTTGTTGGGTTGGCATAGATCAAGATTAAGATTTGTCACTCCAAGTATCGAAGAGGTATCTCTGGGCCCTCTCGGTAATGCACATCATAATAAGACTTGCAAGCAATGTGACTAATGAGTTAGTTACGGGATCGTGTATTATGGAACGAGTAAAGAGACTTGTCGGTAACGAGATTGAACTAGGTATGAAGATACCAACGATCGAATCTCGGGCAAGTAACATACCGATGACAAAGGGAATAACGTATGTTGTCATTACGGCACGACCGATAAAGATCTTCATAGAATATGTGGGAACCAATATGAGCATCCAGGCTCCGCTATTGGATATTGACCGGAGAGGTGTCTCGGTCATGTCTACATAGTTCTCGAACCCATAGGGTCCGCACACTTAACGTTCGATGACGATTTTGTATTATATGAGTTATGTGATTTGGTGACCAAATGTTGTTCGGAGTCCCGGATGAGATCACGGACAGGACGAGGAGTCTCGAAATGGTCGATAGGTAAAGATTCATATATAGGACGATAGTATTTGGACACCAGAAATATTCCAGGAGTACCAGGTACGTATCGGGTCACGGAAGGGGTTTCGGACAACCCCTGGCAAGCTATATGGGCCTAATGGGCCAAGAGAGGGACAAACCAGCCCCAAAAGGGGCTGGTGCGCCCCCTATAGGCCGAATAGGAGGAGAAGGAAAGGAAGGAAAGGGGAGGATTCGGCCTTCCCCTCTCTTTCCTTCCCCCTCCGATGGATATGAAAGGGGGAGGCCGACTTGGAGGAGGCGCCCAAGTAGGATTACTCCTACTTGGGGCGCCCCTTGCAGCCCCTCTCCCTCTCCCACCTATATATATATGTGTGAGGGGCACCGCTAGAACATACAACATTGATTCTTAGCCGTATGCGGCGCCCCCCTCCACAGTTTACGCCTCCGGTCATATTGTCATAGTGCTTAGGCAAAGCCCTGCGTAGATCACTTCACCATCACCGTCACCACACCGTCGTGCTGACGAAACTCTCCCTTGACACTTTCCTGGATCAAGAGTTCGAGGGACGTCATTGAGCTGAACGTGTGCAGAACTCGGAGGTGCCCGTACGTTCGATGCTTGATCGGTCGGAACGAGAAGAAGTTCGACTACATCAACCGCGTTGTCAAACGCTTCCGCTTTCGGTCTATGAGGGTACGTTGACACACTCTCCCCTCTCATTGCTATGCATCTCCTAGATAGATCTTGCGTGAGTGTAGGAATTTTTTGAAATTGCATGCTACGTTTCCCAACAGTGGTATCAGAGTCAGATCTATGCGTAGATGATATGCACGAGTAGAACACAAAGAGTTGTGGGCGGTGATCATCATACAGCTTACCACCAATGTCTTATTTTTGATTCGACGATATTGTTGGATGAAGTGGCCCGGACCAACCTTACATGACCACATTCATGAGACCGGTTCCACCGATAGACATGCAACTAGTTTTGCATAAAGGTGGCTGGCGGGTGTCTGTTTCTCCAACTTTAATTGAATCGAATTTGACTACGACCGGTCCTTGTTGAAGGTTAAAACAGAAAAATTTGATAAATCACCATTGTGGTTTTGATGTGTAGGTAAGAGCGATTCTTGCTAGAAGCCCATAGCAGCCACGTAAAACTTGCAACAACAAAGTAAATGGCGTCTAACTTGTTTTTGTAGGGCATGTTGTGATGTGATATGGTCAAGATATGATGTGATATATGTTATTGTATGAGATGATCATGTAAAAGTCACTCGCAACCGACAGGAGCCTTATGGTTGTCTCTTTATTGTATGAAATGCAAATGGCATGTAATTGCTTTACTATGTCACTACTAGGACCTGTGTGTTGCAACAGGAGGAAAAAATATCATGACTCTATCCCAATAAGCATGGCTCAAGACTCCTAATAGATCCACCTCCTCTAATTCGACACGACACCCGACCGTGTCATCAGTTATCCTTTTTCTGACCCTGCAAACGACCACCATGATGCCCACCTGATGACAATGCTTCAAATGTGGTCAATCCTAAGGCGATGGGTTCGCCACCACATGTCGCACCAATCATTATGCCCATGCAAGGAAATGTTCAAAACGTCAACAACTTATCTCGGCAAGCTACTTCTTGCACTTGGTCCGTACACCTCACCTCATACTTCTACTCTATTTTGTATGATCAAACAATTATTATTATGAATCAGTGTTGGCTCGGTCAAGGAGGTGGGTCGTGACACATCACTTGAGATGAAAGGCTCGTCAATTGTGAAATGAGAGGGAAGGATGTAGAGGCCGGACATCACACGGCGAGTTGTACAACAAGATGTGACGTGGGTGTTCCTACTTCCCTTTGTAGGATAGGATGTGTAGTGCCACATTGACATTGATATAGTGAGCGGCAACCATGATTTGTGTGTGTATAATTCATAACAGTGTATATACGTGCATCGTGTATGTATAATGTTGCTTCTATCGGCTAGTAACGTATATCAAGGGTAGCATCAAAACGCCGAAGCTTCGCTCAAGGCACTCCTAGTTGGGCCGGCCCACGTAGGTGTCGTTGTTTTTCTTTTTGTTTCTTTTACGTTTCTTTTTTTCTTTTTTTTTCAAATAGTTGTTCTAAAATTTAAAATATTGTTCGGAATGCCAAAGAATGTCCTCCTTTCAAAAGATGTTAATAATTTCCTAAATTGTTTGCATTTTATAAAATATTTCTATTTTTGAAAAAATTATTCATGTTTTTAAAATTTTCTTTACAATTCAAAATTTGTCCAGTATATATCACAAAATGTTCAATGTAAGTTTACATATTGTTCAACGTATATATGTTCAATGTGTATCTAAAAATTGTTCACTATATATTACGAAAATGTTCAACTTACATTTTAAATTTGTTCAATAAGTATTTAAATATTGTTCCACATATATCACAAAAATGTTCAATGTTTATTTAAAATTTGTTCAGAGTATATAAAAAATTCAATGTATATTTGAAATTGTTCATCGTATATAAAAATTTCAATAATTTTTTGTAATTTCAAAATTTATTCATATTTTCAATAATTGGTCATGTTTTCCAGAAAATGTTTAGGTTTTAAAAGTTACTCAAATTTCTAACATGATTCAAATATTTTAAGGAAAATCGTTCACATTTTTCCCCAAGAATTGTTGAAAAAATAAACAGATCTGTGGTTGTACATACTACTTTAAATTTTACGTTGGTATTTAGCCATACTCGGTTGCTAGATCTTCTCGCGCGCTTTTGTCTTTCGTTTGTTGCCAAGGTATGGACCAGGGTGAGGAGGCGTGTTAGATTATCCCCATGCCATTCTTATGTTGTTCGCACCCAAAGAACCAGTAAGCCCACACGCGTCGCTTGGCCCATAACTACATTGGGCCACATAATGCGCTTAGAATCGTACATGAGAGAAGAGGAGCGACGTACGAAGAGATAGCGAGTCCAAGTCAGCGTTCGCAGCAAGCCAGCGACGGACGAAAAAAGTTATTGTGGACAAAAAAGTGGAAAAACAATCCGTACTTTAATATTAGGGATATATGCGTTAGCGATAGTTGTAGAAGCAATAGTTGGTGAGACGACCACAACGCTACGATGGAGATTAAGGTGTTAAGGCGGTGACGATGACGATCATGACAGTGCCTTGGAGATGGAGATCAAAGGCACAAGATGATGATGGCCATATGATGCCACATATTTTGATTGCATGTGGTGTTTATCTTTTATGCATCTTATTTTTCTTAATACGGCGGTAGCATTATAAGATAACCCCTTACTAGATTTTCAAGGTATAAGTGTTCTTCATGAGTATCACTACAAAAAATATACTTCCGTGATGATACGTGTTTATCACAGTATATCACGTTTTCTGTCATGCATGTACATCCATGATAATTTTATAACAGAATCAAGATAGTCATACATGTGCTGTCATAGAAATGTTCCATGATATTATCAAAATTATCATCACGAAAGTGTCCACTTCCATGACGGTAAATCGCGCGTCATAGAAGTGATTTCGTCAAGGGTGACCGACACGTGGCATCCACCGTAACGGGTCGCCGTTAAGCTATTGGGTCCGGTTTTAGATCCGATAACCCGTTAACAGCCTGGACCAATGAGGATTTTCCACGTGTAAAATTGTCATTGGCCGGAGGAAACACGTGTTGGCTCACCGTTGGGATAGATGTCATCCATTCATTGGACAGAAGGCGCCTATGATACATCGACACATGGCATGGCCCAACAGAGGCCCATTCCGGTGAAAAGGTCGGCCTGTTTGACTTGGTCAAAGGGTAATGGGCCGGCCCATGGAAAACCTGTTAACGACTTGTTCGTATATAGCCCATTTACGACCCACTAACTCACGGCATGTTACAGCCTACCGGAATTAAGTCCAGTAGCTTCATCCGGGCCGTCCAATATGATTCCAGCCCGTTGTAACTTCTGGCCCATGTATGGCCCATGATGCCTTTCCGCCCATACGAGGCCATTTGTAACTCTTGGCCCATTAACGACCCGTGGTGAATCTAGCCCGCAATGAACAATGTACCGCTTTATACCCATTAACGGCCCATTATTCCATTGGGTTATTTCCAACACGCGGTATCTTTCGGCCTTCTAAGGGCCCATTTATTCTTGGGCTTATTTCCAGCATTCGGTTACTTACGACCCGTTACTAGCCTTTTCTGCTTGTGGGCCAAATTCAGCCCGTGGTTACAATCGGCTCGTTTGCGGCCCATTAACCCGTTAGACCATTTTTGTAGCATCATCAAATACGGCAGATTAACGACCGCCCATTATGGTCGGCCCATGAACGGACGATTCCAAATCTAGCCCGTTTACGGCCCATAATGCGGTCTGTTATTGGCCCATGTTTGGCCGATCGATCAAACGGTTCATAGAAGGCCCATTGATGCTACGACCCGTAGAAGGCCCATCGTTTATACGGTCCTTAGAAGGCCCATTGTTTCTACGGCCCGTAGGAGGCCCATGGTAACTATAGTGAATATGTAGCCCATGGTTATTGTGAACTAGTTTCAAAAAATAGGTTATTGCGGCCACTAGCAAACCGCGGAAAAAGAACTGCACCGACTACAAGCAAACAAATAAACAAGACAACAAGGAAATAAATAAGCAAGCAACTTATACTATGATATCAAAGCTATTACACATATTACATCCACTGGACATCAAAGTTCGTCACTAGTGCAAATATAGGGAACAAAGCCGCATATCATATAGACTGGTTGTCAAACTTGGCGACTAGTGCAAATAAACGCCGCAACAAAACAAGTCCAGAACTGAAACCACTTCTAAAGAGCTCAAGAAACAATATCATGGGTACCCATAATGCTGGCAAGATGCTTAGCAAGCTTATTAAGTTTCTCTTGTTTGGCACTTAAATCCTTCAGCACTTGTTGTTGCACAAGAGAGTATGCATCTGAATTCTGCAGGGACTTCCTCAATCCTTCGGCTTCTTGCCGCGGCACAGTTGACTGATGCCTTTCATCTTGTAGCTGAGACTGAAGAAGCCGAAGTGATTCAGGCAGCGATTTCGAAGAGCTTGTGCCAGCGGTATTGGCCAGTAACTCGAACACTACATCAACGCAAGACTGTGGGGTTTTCTCACTGTCTACAAGATCATTTTTATCACCTTTCTTGGAGACCAACAGGGCTGTCTCACTATCTTGAACCATATCGGCATTACTTTCTCTACCATTGCATAATGGGGTGCTCTTCTCCAATATTCTATTCGCATACTACAAGAGAAACAAGCAGACACATCACAGGTTTAGCATGTAGTATACGAAACTCATTTTGGTAAACCAGTTCAGTAGTAAGGTGGATAGGATAACAGCATGAAATAAACATATATCTATGTACTATGGTCACTGTATTGTCCATATCATTCTAGTTTATGTTGCCAAATCAAGATAGAGGCACCGTTCAACTCATATATTTTTAAGACACAACAGTATAGACAGAATATAAGTGTGTGAAACTACACAACATTGGCAATACTTGTAATGTGCATCACATGAGAACATAACTGTTTATACAACTGAAACTGAAATCAACATAGAGCAAGAAGTCAGGATAGGAATCCAGTTAAAGAAATAGGTTTAAAATATACCTATTGCGCCATTGGAGTTTCAATTAGATACTTCGAATTCGAAAGTAGTTGGTAGGAGTAAATGCAATGATGCAACAGCAAAAGAGTATGGACCATAGCTATGGAATCTGACATGAGAACAATTGCTCTTCTGCTTTAAATGTGGAGTTTGGGTTCGCTATGGTGGTCTTCATGCTTTGGGCACTACAGTTGCTTTACAAACTGCTCGTGTGGGGGTACTCTGTGGTGGACATGGTGCTTTGTCAACTAGAAGTGGGTTACTATCCGCTAGGGTTGGGGTTAGATGGGTTGTAGCTGGTTCTCTGCCCAACGATGTAAGTGTGCAATCTGGAAGAGTCTCGATTATGTGTGGTGGAACTAGTTTGTGGGCCAGTACAACCATGGTTCTATCTGCATCGACGGGTAGCACTGTCTTTTGTGAAAAACGGGTTTTTGCTCCCTTAGATACTGCCATCACCCCCTCCAATTCAAATGGCTGATAAACAAGAAAAGAAATTGAACATACAAACATTGAATGATAGACAGATGTGGTAATTCACATATATGTTATCTAACCAAACAAGACAGCATGGCACAATTTCACATATTGTTGGGGAACACGGTATTTCAAAAAAAATTCCTATGGTTACGCAAGATCTATCTAGGAGATGCATAGCAACGAGAGGGGAGAGTGTGTCTTCGTACCCTCGTAGACCGAAAGCGGAAGCGTTTAGTAACGCGGTTGATGTAGTCGAACGTCTTCGCGATCCAAGCGATCCAAGTACCGAACGCACAACACCTCCGCGATCTGCACACGTTTAGCTCGGTGACGTCCCTTGAACTCTTGATTCAGTTGAGGCTGAGGGAGAGTTTCGTCAGCACGACAACATGGTGACGGTGATGATGATGTTACCGGCGCAGGGCTTCGCCTAAGCACTACGACGCTATGACTGAGGTGTTAACTGTGGAGGGGGGCGCCGCACACGGCTAGGAACAATTGATGTGTGTTCTAGGGGTGCCCTCCCCACGTATATAAAGGAGGGAGAGGGAGGGAGGCAGCCTAGGGCGCGCCCAATTAGGAGGAATCCTACTTGGGCCCCTAGTTCAATTCGCCCCCCTACCATATTTGGACAAAGGGGGAAAGGAAGGAGGGGGAGGGGAAGGAAGTAGGAGTCCCACTTCATACTTTCCTTTTCTTCCTCTCCTTTTCCTTTCTCCCCACGTGGCTGGCCCTATAGAGGGCGCACCAGCCACTTGTGGGTTGTTGTGTTCCCTTACTTGGCCCGTTAAGCCCATATCTTTGCCGAGGGTTGCCCGGAACCCCTTCCGGTGACCCGGTATCACCCGGAACACTTTCGGTGTCCGAATATAGCCTTCCAATATATGAATCTTTACCTCTCGACCATTTCGAGACTCCTCGTCATGTTCGTGATCTCGTCCGAGACTCCAAACAAACTTTGGTACATCAAATCACATAACTCATAATACAAATCGTCATCGAACATTAAGCGTGCGGACCCTACGGGTTCGAGAACTATGTAGACATGACCGAGACACATCTCTGGTCAATAACCAATAGAGGAACCTGGATGCTCATATTGGCTCCTACATATTCTACGAAGATCTTTATCGGTCAAACCGCATAACAACATACGTTGTTCCCTTTGTCATCGGTATGTTACTTGCCCGAGATTCAATCATTGGTATCATCATACCTAGTTCAATCTCGTTACCGGCAAGTCTCTTTACTCGTTCCATAATGCATCATCCCGTGACTAACTCATTAGTCACATTGCTTGCAAGGCTCATAGTGATGTGCATTACCGAGAGGGCCCAGAGATACCTCTTTGATACACGGAGTGACAAATCCTAATCTCGATCTATGCCAACTCAAGAAACACCATCGGAGACACCTGTAGAGCGTCTTTATAATCACCTAGTTACGTTGTGACATTTGATAGCACACAAGGTGTTCCTCCGGTATTCGGGAGTTGCATAATCTCATAGTCTGAGGAACATGTATAAGTCATGAAGAAAGCAATAGCAATAAACTAAACGATCATAGTGCTAAGCTAATGGATGGGTCTTGTCCATCACATCATTCTCTAATGATATGATCTCGTTCATCAAATGACAACACATGTCTATGGTTAGGAAACTTAACCATCTTTGATTAACGAGCTAGTCAAGTAGAGGCATACTAGGGACATTTTGTTTGTCTATGTATTCACACATGTACTAAGTTTCCGGTTAATACAATTCTAGCATGAATAATAAACATTTATCATGATATAAGAAAATATGGATAACAACTTTATTATTGCCTCTAGGGCATATTTCCTTCAGTCTCCCACTTGCACTAGAGTCAATAATCTAGTTCACATCGTCATGTGATTTCACACCAATAGTTCACATCTTTATGTGATTAGTTTACATCTTCATGTGACTAATACCCAAAGGGTTTACTAGAGTCAATAATCTAGTTCACATCGCTATGTGATTAACAACCAAATAGTGATCATGTTTTGCTTGTGAGAGAAGTTTAGTCTACGGGTCTGCAACATTCAGATCCGTATGTAGCTACTCTAGCTAATTGCTCCCACTTTCAATATGTATCTAGATCGAGACTTGGAGTCATCTAGATCGGTGTCAAAAGCTTGCATCGACGTAACAATTTACGACGAACTCTTTTATCACCTCCATAACCGAGAAATATTTCTTTAGTCCTCTAAGGATAATTTTGATCGCTGTCCAGTGATCTACTCCTAGGTCACTATTGTACTCACTTGCCAAAATCATGCTAAGGTATACAATAGGTCTGGTACACAGCATAGCATACTTTATAGAACCTATGACTGAGGCATAGGGAATGACTTTTCATTCTCTTTCTATTTTCTGCTGTGGTCGGGTTTTTAGTCTTTACTCAACTTCACACCTTGAAACACAGGCAAGAACTCCTTCTTCGACTGTTCCATTTTGAACTACTTCAAAAACTTGTCAAGGTATGTACTCATTGAAAAATTTATCAAGCGTCTTGATCTATCTCTATAGATCTTGATGCCCAATATGTAAGCAGCTTCACCGAGGTCTTTCATTGAAAAATTCTTATTCAAGTATCCTTTTATGCTATCCAGAAATTCAGTATCATTTCCGATCAACAATATGTCATCCACATATAATATCAGAAATGCCACAGAGCTCCCACTCACTTTCTTGTAAATACAGGCTTCTCCAAAAGTGTGTATAAAACTATATGCTTTGATCAACTCATCAAATTGTATATTCCAACTCCGAGATGCTTGCACCAGTCCATAGATGGATCGCTGGAGCTTGCACACTTTGTTAGCACTTTTAGGATTGACAAAACCTTCTAGTTGCATCATATACAACTCTTCTTTAATAAATCCATTAAGGAATGTAGTTTTGATATCCATTTGCCAGATTTCATAAAATGCGGCAACTTGAAAGTGAAACTATCCCTGGGTGGTTTTGCTAATTCCTAACAACATATAGCTCATTGGGCTAATGATATTTCAAGATAAATATTTTAGGAAAGCTCAATGATTGGCATGGCATGGATTAGAAAGTGGACCCCTCAAAATGCTAAGGACAAAAGATTGGCTCAAGCTCAAAGCATAAGACTCTACATTTTATTTTTAGTGATCCAAGATCACATTGAGTGCATAGGAAAAGCCAATACTATTAAAAGGGGGTGAGGTGTTGCTTAATGAGTTACTTGCTCAAAATGCTTAGTGATATGCTCCAAAAACCCTCAACTACTTTCTCATATCCACATATGTCCCAAACCAAAAGACAAACTCGGCCCCACCGAAATCTTCTATCCGGCGCCACCGAGTTCACTTGACATAGCCACTGTCTGAAACCCTAGTCAATTCGGTCTCACCAAGATGGGATTGCAAACTCTCTGTTTCCCTCTGTAACGTTTCGGTCTAACCGAGATCAGCGATCGGTCCCACCAAGATTGCAATGCAAACTCTCTGTTTCCCTTTCGTAACATTTTGGTCTAACCGAGATGAGTGAATCGGTCCCACCGAGTTTGCCTGACCAACTCTTTGTTTGCCTATTACCAAAATCGGTCCCACCGAGTTTGTGTAATCGGTTGCACCGAGATTACGTTATGCCCTAACCCTAATGGAATTGGTCCCACCGAGTTGACATGTCGGTCCCACCGAAATGCCTAATGGTCACATTATGAACCAAATAGGTCTGATCGAGTTCTATGATTCGGTCCCACCGAGTTTGTGATTTGTGTGTAACGGTTAGATTTTGTGTGGAGGCTATATATACCCCTCCACCCACTCTTCATTCGTGGAGAGAGCCATCAGAATATGCCTACACTTCCAACATACATTTTCTGAGAGAGAACCACCTACACTTGTGTTGAGGTCAAGATATTCCATTCCAACCACATAAATCTTGATCTCTAGCCTTCCCCAAGTTGCTTTCCACTCAAATAATCTTTCTACCAAATCCAATCCTATGAGATAGAGTTGAGTGTTGAGGAGACTATCGTTTGAAGCACAAGAGCAAGGAGTTCATCATCAACACACCATCTATTACCTTTTGGAGAGTGGTGTCTCCTAGATTGGTTAGGTGTCACTTGGGAGCCTCCGTCAAGATTGTGGAGTTGAACCAAGGAGTTTGTACGAGCAAGGAGATCGCCTACTTCGTGAAGATCTACCCTAGTGAGGCAAGTCCTTCGTGGGCGATGGCCATGGTGGGATAGACAATGTTGCTTCTTCATGGACCCTTCATGGGTGGAGCCCTCCGTGGACTCGCGCAACCGTTACCCTTCGTGGGTTGAAGTCTCCATCAACGTGGATGTACAATAGCACCACCTATCGGAACCACGCCAAAAATCTCCGTGTCTACATTGCGTTTGCTCCCTCCAAACTCCTCCCTTTACCTTCATATGCAATTGTTTTACATTCCGCTGCTATACTCTTAGAATTGCATGTGTAGGTTGATTAATTGAATTGTGCTATGTTGCTAAAATCTGCCAAGACTTAAAATTGGGAAAAGGCTAGATTTTTATTTGGTCAACTAGTCTAATCACCCCCTCTAGACATACTTTCAATCCTACAAGTGGTATCAGAGCTTTGGTCTCCATTTGCTTTGATTTCCATAGCTTTTGGTGATCATAGCCTTGGTTTCACAACCTAGGAGAGTATGGCGTCTAGTGAGGGAAATTACCACCGTAGAGGTCCTTACTTTCATGGTACTAATTTTGCTAGTTGGAACCATAAGATGAAAATGCATATTCTTGGACATAACCCCGCCGTTTGGGCTATTGTGTGTATTGGCTTGCAAGGTGAATTCTTTGATGGGAGAGAACCATAAAGCTACCGCGGAAGAGTTGAAGATGCTGCAATACAATGCTCAAGCTTGTGATATTCTCTTTAGCGGATTGTGCCCTGAAGAATTCAACAAAATCAGCCGTCTTGAGAATGCAAAGGAAATTTGGGATACTTTGATTGATATGCACGAAGGTACCGACTTCATCAAGGAATCCAAATTGGATGTACTTCAAAGTCAACTTGACAAGTTCAAAATGAAGGATGGTGAAGGTGTCGCTAAAATGTACTCTAGGCTTGCTCTCATCACAAATAAGATTGTCGGCTTAGGAAGTGAAGAGATGACCGATAGATTCATCATCAAGAAGATCCTAAGAGCCTTGGATGGAAAATATGATATCGTGTGCACATTGATCCAAATGATGCCCAATTACAAAGATCTCAAGCCAACAGAAGTCATTGGAAGAATTGTTGCTCATGAGATGTCACTCAAGGATAAGGAAGGGCTTCACAACAAGTCAAGTGGTGCTTACAAAGCCTCATGTGATGCTACCACATCATCAAGTGAGAAATAAACCTTCAATGAAGAATTGAGCCTAATGGTGAAGAACTTAAACAAGTTTTACAAGAGTAGAAGCAAGGAAAGAAGTTCCAAGTCAAGGTCCTACAATGACAAAAGATCTTCTAGTCGTGAGCGCAATTGCTACAATTGTGGAAGACCCGGACACTATTCCAATGAGTTTCCGTCTCCCTACAAAAGAAGAGAAGATTCTCCTAAAAGAAGAAGTAGAAGAGAAGAATCACCACCAAGAGAGAGAAGGAGTAGAGATGAACGTTATGAACGAAGAACGCCACGGGGAAGCAAGGATTCGGGAAGGAAGGACAAGTCATCAAAGAGCTACACAAAACGAAGACATCAAGCTCATGTTGGTGAATGGGTATCCGGCTCCGACTCCGACGATCACTTGGAGAGAAGTTATCACTCTGACTGCGAATATACTCAAGATGAAGGTGTTGCCGGTCTAGCACTTGTGTCAACCAACTCCTACGACATATTTGACTCACCAAATGAAGGGATTGGAAGATGCTTCATGGCTAAAGGCCCAAAGGTATCACACCCCGAGTATGTTGATTTCAATAGTGATGAAGATGATTTGCTAGGTGATGATGATTTACTTGTTCACAACTCTAGTTATGAAAACCATGATGAACTTGCTATTAATCATGCTAATCAAGATAAAACGAATGACAATGATAAGAAGGAGATTGAACGTCTAACTAAAGAACTAAACACTCTTAAGTTAGCTCATGAAACTACCTTGGAAGATCATCGAGAACTTTTAAAGACTCATGAGAAGCTACGTTTTGAAAAGCTCAACCTTGAGCAAGAGCACGAGTTCTTAAAAGCAATCAATGATGATCTTCGCAAGAAAAGTTCTTCTTACATTGCCAAGCGTTTACTCTTGTCTACTTACATGCCACAAGTTAAATCTAGCAACAAGAACAAGAAAGATTATTCTTCTAGTAGTAACAACAATCATGCTAAATCCAATGTTGTTGCCTCTTGTAGTTCTCTTGATTCCGCTAATGATTCTCTTAGCCAAGTTACACTTGAGCAAGAAAATAGCTTATTAAAGGGAATTATAGATAAAGGTGTTTACAAGAGTCTTGCCGAAAGTAAGCAATTTAAGGAAATTGTACGCAAGCAAGGAAGACACCAGAAAAGTTAAGGTATTGGTTTTGAATGAAAGTTCAATGCCAATGGAGTTGAGTGGGAAGAAGATCAATACCCCAAGACGAAGTTTGTTCCTCAACAAGAGAAGTATGATCCCACTTCTTTCCAAGGAACACAAGCTCAAAATGATCTTCCACCACAAGACCACAAGCTAAAAGGCAAGGACAAGCTTCAAGAGGAGATTGATGCATTTGAAGAAGCACCTAAGGCCTTGGTCAAGTGGGTTCCCAAGACTACATCAAGTTCCACTTCATCAAGTACGACTACAACTCCAAGGATTCCCATCAAGATGGTGTGGATCCCTAAGAAGAAGAACTAGAGAGTTCTTGAGGGTGACTCCGCCAACATACTTCACTCTTATCATCTTGGCAAGGACAAGTGCAAACAACTTCCATATCTTGCACTAGTTTAAGGAGTCACAAACCCTCTTGTTGGTAAGACAAGGGACAAGGTAACCTAATGCTTTCATGGACATCATCCAATGTGAACATCACTCTATGTCTATGGATATCCTTGTTTGTTCCTTGTGGGACTAACCCGTGTAGGTATTGGAAGTGCAACTCACTCCAAAGGATTGCTCCGAATGATCTACATCAACATTGAGCATCTACATCTTCAACACCTACATGAAGTCATCATTGACAAAACCCAAGGTTAGTCCATCCCTCTTAGGGGGGATATGTGGGGACCCTGACTCATAAGTCGAGATCACAGAATGCACGTGTACAGTGATCCTAGAGATCAATGCTCACTGAACACACAGAAGCTGAATAACAAGAGTCTTACATCCATACATACCGTTTTACACAAGTAGGACCATTATGGTCAAGTCTTACATAGATAAAGCCACAAGGGCTGAACACCAAATAAACTTAAGCAGCGGAAATCTTCGTCGATAAGTAGAACCCATGCATCTGCCTTAACCCTACAGGCATTCTGACTAGGAAGCGTCCTAGCTCGCACGATCGTCACCAAAGAACTCTTCAATATATCTTGTCTTTCATGCCTGGCCAATAAAATAACCAGTGGCAAGCCAATGAGTACTTTGAATGTACTCGCAAGCAACCCATGTTTTGGTTCAAGATACAACAATGCATGATATAGGTAAATTTTTGTGGAGAGCTAGTTTTGAGTGCAATGACATGTTCAACAACTTGTAAGACATGCATCAGGAGAATTCAAGTAACCATGAGGACAAGTTACATATATCAACATAAATAGAGTGGGCATCAACCCAACTCAATCATGTCAAGTCCTTTGACATGACCCAAGTAGTTCTTCCCACTTATCCAAACACATACACTGGTTTGTAAACAAGTGGACGTAGCCCAAGAGCGGTTACCCAACTGTCCTTGACCATGGACACGACTATACGAATAGTTATACACTCTGTAGAGGTTGCACACTTTACCCACAAGATCCGGGGAACTTCCGTGTCATCCACGACCTGCGGTACCTCAAGTACCCGGGGTAAGCACCCGATCACTATCTTTCCCTAGACGACACTAACATGGAGTCCACTCGATTGGTAGTAACCCCCGTGCCCAACCTTTCACAACTTAAAATTGTGGAGCCTCGCTCCCATATTCATCACATACTACTGGCACGGGGTACCAACGGTGTGTCCGGTGCCCCATAAAAATGTTCTTGGCCGCCCTACCTGGCATGACCCCGTCCCGAGAGAGCGCACCAACAACTCTCTCGTCACTAGTAATGCGGGCTCCAAGCTAGTATTGGCCTAGGTAATCAATAATGCCCTTTCCCATACAAGGGTAGAGTGGTTGCGCATGTAAGGTTGGAATAACGGTCGCAACTTAAACCAATCCGTTTTGAAAAACAACACACACACACTTGCCTCGGTACACCACTTCGTCATCAAGTGGTTACCCAACTCATCATCTCCCCGGGGCATAAGTGTCACCCGATGGGGTTTTCGAAAAGTCTTTTGAAAATACTATGTCTCCATCACCATGCATATTCCCGTCCCTTTTTGCGTAGCACTACTTTAGCATCCTATCTACTCCCACCGGCATAACCCTCATAAGGAGGTAGGGTCATGCACAATGCAAGTATCAACGAGGAAGTAACAGAGGCAAACCATCAAAGGGGTTCCACCTCATCATGATTCCGATGCAACAATAATAAAGTGCTATATGAAATGCATAAAAAGGGTTTCATAGACATGGTCAAAGGGCTGCTTGCCTTGGTCTTCAAAGTCTTCAAGTCCTTCTCCTTCTTCTTATCCAACTACTTCGTCAAATACGGGATCTATTCGCCGCAAGAAAATAACGAGAAAATAAGGCAATAGTAAAACAAAAAAACCAAAGTGCTCAGAAAAATGTCAACTCATTTTTGTTAAATAGTAGGGTGAAAACTAAGAAGGGGAAAATTCCTAGTTTTGGATTTGGAGTAGCAGAATAGGAGAAATGGATTTACAAAGGTATATTTAAATGCTTAAAATCACATTTAAATATTTACAGTGAAGAAAAGGTTGTTGGATTTGAATGAAAGTTGCACCATTAAATAGGCTGCAATACTTTAGGAATTTAGGAGTTGGAATTAATTTATTTGGACATATATTTTATCCTGTGAAATTTTTGGAAAAGTGACGGAAAAAGAAAAAGAAAAGTGGCACTGTGCCACTGGACCAGAAAGGCCATAGTGCAGCAGGCCTAGAGGAAATATCAGCCCGCGCAAGGCTGCCACGTCGAAGGCGTATTTGGGAAATACGCCTCCAGCCGACGTAGCAAACCGGTGCACGCGCGTGTTTAAACCTGACGGGTGGGGCCCACTCGTCAGAGTGTGAGGCTGACCGACGGGCCCCACGGCCGTCGTCTTCAACCTCGGCCCAGAGAGGGAGGCGAGCTCACCGGCGTCGCTATGGTCGACAGCGAGGCGATCCAAGGGCATCAGCGTGCTCAGGGCGGAGTCCCCATCCGGGTGGAGGTGGAGGCGGTCGCTGGAGTGTAGGGGTTCGCCGGCGACGAGGAAGACGGTGGAAGGGCTTCGGGAGGTGCTTGCCCCGGTCGATTTCGGCTGCAATAGAGAGGGGAGACAAAGGGGAAATGGTAAGAGAGGTGAGGCGGTTCCAGATCAAGAGAGGGGGGGGGGGCAAAGGAGGCCTGTACCACGAGATCGACGGCGACCCGAAGCGGCGGAGCTCGAGCTCGATCTCGAGCTCGGGCGGCTCTGGGAGTGAACGGGAGGCCCAGTGGGGCTATTTGGAGTGGAAGAGGACGAGTGGTGGCTAGAGGGGGGCTCGGGGATGCCATATATAGGCGAGCGGCGGTCCATCGTGGGCTCGTGCGCCGGGGAGCTTGTGCTCGTCGCTACGGGCCTCGGGAGGGTACTGCGCCGAGTCTAGGGCGTTCGTGGGGGTCAACTACACCCAGGGGGAGAAGAGAGGGAGCGGGGAGGGGTCAGAGACGCCGCGCGTGTGAGGCCGCTTATTGGAGCTCTCGGGCGGCCGGCGCGCGTGCGAGCAAGGGCAGCAGGAGGGAGAAGGAGGAGGGGGACAGAGGCGTAGCGTGCTGCGGACGTCGAGGAGCATCGGCTGGCATGAGGGGGAGATCCGAGGTGGCCGGAGGTGGTTGGCAGGGGGCGGCTATAGTGCGGGAGCGCACTGTGGCGCGCTCCAGAGCGTGCAAATGGCTGGCATGCCATTTTTTTGGCAAAGTGGGCACGACCAAGCATGTCTGGTAGCTCTAGGGAGGAGTAAATAATTTGGGGAAAGCCTTGGATGCCTTGGGTGGCCACTGGAGTGAGGAGGGAGGTGAGGAAGAGGGGTGCAAGGGCTGTCCAGAGGGGTAAAAGAGGTGGTTTCACCCCTCAATTGTTGATCTAATATGCAGCCATTGCTACTGGAGGTAGAAGAGGTCTAGGAGGGGCTGTGGTAAAAAGTGGAGGCCATGGAGAAGAGTGGAAGAGGTCAAAACAGGGGTTTTAGTAAAATGGCAGAAGGTGTTTGATGCTTGTTTGGTTAAGCAAATGAACTCCATTTGGCAGGAGACTCCACAGGGTGAAATTGCACATATAATTAGGGCCTTACACCCATTTTGAGCTTATTTGGGCAAAGTTCACAATGTAACTTTTGTAAACCCTAGAAATTAGCAGAAATGAACTTGTGTAGATCTAGTTGAGCAAATCACTTCTCCTTGATGCACCACTTGGTGTAGTGTCATAATTTGAGGATTTGAACATGTCCACAAAAATTCAGATCAAAAGGACACACTTGGCAATGTAGAGTTGTTCAAATTTGGTTTTGGACAGAAAGGGTTTTGAGGGGGTTTGATGATGTTTTCTTGATCTTCAAGGCATGAGGCTTTGTTAGATCATCAAATATGTCATATGTGACATTCTAGAATTTTCTTGGATTTTTATGGAAATATTTCCTGTAGAAATATTTCAAATCCTTGAAATGGGAAGAAATGGTTTTGGGAGGTTTTGTCCAATACTTTGAACATGACCATGTGTTGAAACTCTTATATATGGAAAATATATGTCCACTGAGTTTCCCTGATTTTTGTCAAATATTTTTGAAACAATAAAATAATTTTTTCCTATTAAAGACCATTTCTGGCCTTAAAAAAAACTTTTAAATAAAATAGGAAAATAACTTTTAAAATTATATTTTTATGGTTTCTGGGTATTCTATATCTAATAGGAGTCAAACATATTTTAGGAAAGATTTTTACTGCCCTTAATTAAGTACTTGCAGTGCAAACCTCAATTTAGGGGTTTTTGAAAAACTAATTTTTGAAAATACAATTTGGCCAAATTATTTTTGTAAGAAATTATTTTTATGTCCTATACACATGGCATGATCATTGGTTCAAGAGTTTGGAGCAAGGAGATGAAGTATAGGAGTTGGAGGATTTATTTGATTTTTAGAGCACTTGCAAACAACAGACAAAAATCAAATCAAGAAAAGTCCAAAACACTCAAAAGTTTTTGTTAAACCATAATTTATCATGATTATTAGCTTAAGTGTT
Organism: Triticum aestivum; assembly: GCF_018294505.1. Classification (NCBI taxonomy): domain Eukaryota; kingdom Viridiplantae; phylum Streptophyta; class Magnoliopsida; order Poales; family Poaceae; genus Triticum; species Triticum aestivum. The sequence goes on along the minus strand of NC_057797.1, from coordinate 640,610,552 downwards.
GTGTCATGAAAATCAGGGTGTGACAGACCTACCCCCCTTACAAGAATCTCGTCCCCGAGATTCCCAAACTAGGCATGGAAAGGAATATGGAAACTTGGATATGGGGTAGTCTTCACATCCCCATACTGCTTCTGCTTCCGAATGGTGCTCTATTGAACCTTGAAGTACTTGATGGTGTGGCTTCGTGTATGACGTTCTATGTAATGCCCTCGATGCGGCTATATCTCCCACGTGTCGAAGCACGACTTAGAGGCATAACCGCATTGAAAGCAATGTCGCAAGTGAGGTAATCTTCGCAAACAACCCATGTAATACATAAGCAAAAGAGACACATAGTTGGCTTACAATCGCCACTTCACACAATTACATGAATAAAGCATTACAACATCCAAATACAATCAAGGTCCGACTACGGAACCAAAATAAAAGAAGAATCCCAAAAGCGACAAGGTCCCCCGATCGACCCCAACTGGGCTCCACTACTAATCAACTAGAACGAAACAACACAAAGGACAAGATCTTCATCGAGCTCCTCCTTGAGCTTGGTTGCGTCATCTGCACAGACTCATCGACACCTGCAAGCTGGTTTTGGAAGTATCTGTGAGTCACGGGGACTCAGCAATCTCGCACCCTCGCGATCAAGACTATTTAAGCTTATGGGTAAGGTAAAGGTATGAGGTGGAGTTGCAGCAAGCGGCTAGCATATATGGTGGCTAAACATACGCAAATGAGAGCGAGAAGAGAAGGCAAAGCACGATCGAGAAACTATGATCAAGAAGTGATCCTAGAACAACCTACGTCAAGCATAACTCCAACACCGTGTTCACTTCCCGGATCCGCCGGAAAGAGACCATCACGGTTACACACGCGGTTGAAGCATTTTAATTAAGGTCAACTTCAGGTTTTCTACAACGGAACATTAACAAATTCCCATCTGCCCATAACTGCGGGCACAACTTTCGAAAGTTCAATCCCTGCAGGGGTGTCCCAACTTAGCCCATCACAAGCTCTCACGGTCAACGAAGGATATTCCTTCTAGCGGGAAGACCCGATCAGACTCGGAATCCCGGTTACAAGACATTTCGACAATGGTAAAACAAGACCAGCAACACCGCCTGAATGTGCCGACAAATCCCGATAGGAGCTGCACATATCTCGTTCTCAGGGCACACTCAGATGAGCTCTCCATACAACTAAAACCAAACCTCGAGTTTCCCTGAGGGGGCGCAGCACAGGACTCTAGTTTGGACCAACACTCAGAGGAGCACTGGCCCAGGGGGGGGGGGGTAAAATAATGATGACCCTCGGGAGCGCGACTCCCAAGGGAAAAAAGAAAAGGCTAGGTGGCGAATGGTAAAACCAATGTTGGGCATTGCTGGAGGAGTTTTATTCAAGGCGAACTGTTAAGGGGTTCCCATTATGACCCAACCGCGTAAGGAACGCAAAATCCAGGAACATAACACCGATATGACGGAAACTAGGGCGGCAAGAGTGGAACAAAACACCAGGCATAAGGCCGAGCCTTCCACCCTTTACCAAGTATATAGATGCATTAATTAAATAAGAGATATTGTGATATCCCAACAAGTAAACATGTTCCAACAAGGAACAAAATCCCCATGTTCCAACAAGGAACAAACTTCAATCTTCACCTGCAACTAACAACGCTATAAGAGGGGCTGAGCAAAGCGGTAACATAGCCAAACAACGGTTTGCTAGGACAAGGTGGGTTAGAGGCTTGGCTCAACAATATGGGAGGCATGATAAGCAAGTGGTAGGTATCGCAGCATAGGCATAGCAAAAGATCGAGCAACTAAGCAAGCAGAGATAGAAGTGATTTCGAGGGTATGGTCATCTTGCCTGAGATCCCGCAAGGAAGAAGAATGAGTCCATGAAGAAGACAAACAGACGTAGTCGAACGGGTCCTCACAAACGCGACTTTATCGGAACCAATCCGAAGAAGCAACACCGGAAAGAAGCAAACAACATAGTAAACAACCATCACATAAACATGGCATGATGCACAACCAAGTATGATGCATGTCCGGTTTAAATATGCATGGCATGGCAAAGTGCACAAACAACACTACAAGTTAAGTGGAGCTCAATATGCAACGGGTTGCATATTGATGGAACACCACATCAATTATTTAGTTCTCTCTCGTTTATGTACCCCAACAATATTAAATGTTCTTAACATGGCAATGGTGAAGCAAAGTAAACTACCTATCTAGTCAAGTTTAAATGAGGCCGGAAGCAACGAACAACAATTCCGGAAACTCCTCATGAGCATATTATAGATTTGGTACCGTTCTGCCCTAAACATTATTTTAGAGTTGTTAAACATGCAAGATGAGTGCACCAAGTAAATCTAGGCATTTTTCTACCCCATTTACATATAAAGATTATTTAATTCGGAGCTACGGTTATTTAGTTATGAAATAAAGCATTTTAGCAAGTTATTTAAACAAATTTAAACAAACAACATTTTAAACATTTTAAACATGGATGAAAATGACACAAAAATTCAGATCAAAAGGACACACTTGGCAATGTAGAGTTGTTCATATTTGGTTTTGGACAGAAAGGGTTTTGAGGGGGTTTGATGATTTTTTCTTGATCTTCAAGGCATGAGGCTTTGTTAGATCATCAAATATGTCATATGTGACATTCTAGAATTTTCTTGGATTTTTATGGAAATATTTCCTATAGAAATATTTCAAATCCTTGAAATGGGCAGAAATGGTTTTGGGAGGTTTTGTCCAATACTTTGAACATGACCATGTGTTGAAACTCTTATATATGGAAAATATATGTCCACTGAGTTTCCCTGATTTTTGTCAAATATTTTTGAAACAATAAAATAATTTTTTCCTATTAAAGACCATTTCTTGCGTTAAGAAAAAGCTTTTAAATAAAATAGGAAAATAACTTTTAAAATTATATTTTTATGGTTTCTGGGTATCCTATATCTAATAGGAGTCAAACATATTTTAGGAAAGATTTTTACTGCCCTTAATTAAGTACTTGCAGTGCAAACCTCAATTCAGGTTTTTTTGAAAAACTAATGTTTGAAAATACTATTTGGCAAAATTATTTTTGTAAGAAATTATTTTTATGTCCTATACACATGGCATGATCATTGGTTCAAGAGTTTTGAGCAAGGAGATGAAGTATAGGAGTTGAAGGATTTATTTGATTTTTAGAGCACTTGCAAACAACAAACAAAAATCAAATCAAGAAAAGTCCAAAACACTCAAAAGTTTTTGTTAAACCATAATTTATCATGATTATTAGCTTAAGTGTTGTGTCATGAAAATCAGGGTGTGACAGACCTACCCCCTTGTAAGAATCTCGTCCCCGAGATTCCCAAACTAGGCGTGGAAAGGAATATGGAAACTTGGATATGGGGTAGTCTTCACATCCCCATACTGCTTCTGCTTCCGAATGGTGCTCTATTGAACCTTAAAGTACTTGATGGTGTGGCTTCGTGTATGACGTTCTGTGTAACGCCCTTGATGCGGCTATATCTCCCACGTGTCGAAGCACGACTTAGAGGCATAACCGCATTGAAAGCAATGTCGCAAATGAGCTAATCTTTGCAAACAACCCATGTAATACATAAGGGAAAGAAATACATAGTTGGCTTACAATCGCCACTTCACACAATTACATGAATAAAATATTACAACATCCAAATATAATCAAGGTCCAACTAAGGAACCAAAATAAAATAAGAATCCCAAAAGCGACAAGGTCCCCCGATCGACCCCAACCGGGCTCCACTACTGATCAACTAGAATGAAACAACACAAAGGACAAGATCTTCATCGATCTCCTCCTTGAGCTTGGTTGCGTCATCTGCACGGACTCATCGGCACCTGCAAGCTGGTTTTGGAAGTATCTGTGAGTCACGGGGACACCCTCGCGATCAAGACTATTTAAGCTTATGGGTAAGGTAAAGGTATGAGGTGGAGCTGCAGCAAGCGACTAGCATATATGGTGGCTAAACATACACAAATGAGAGCGAGAAGAGAAGGCAAAGCACGATCGAGAAACTATGATCAAGAAGTGATCCTAGAACAACCTACGTCAAGCATAACTCCAACACCGTGTTCACTTCCCGGACTCCGCCGGAAAGAGACCATCACGGTTACACACGCGGTTGAAGCATTTTAATTAAGGTCAACTTCAGGTTTTCTACAACCAGACGTTAACAAATTCCCATCTGCCCATAACCGCGGGCACGGCTTTCGAAAGTTCAATCCCTGCACGGGTGCCCCAACTTAGCCCATCACAAGCTCTCACGGTCAACGAAGGATATTCTTTCTAGCGGGAAGACCCGATCAGACTCGGTATCCCGGTTACAAGACATTTCGACAATGGTAAAACAAGACTAGCAACACCGCCCGAATGTGCCGACAAATCCCGATAGGAGCTGCACATATCTCGTTCTCAGGGCACACTCAGATGGGCTCTCCATACAACTAAAACCAAACCTCGAGTTTCCCCGAGGGGGCGCTGCATAGGACTCTAGTTTGGACCAACACTCAGAGGAGCACTGGCCCGGGGGGGGGGGTAAATAATGATGACCCTCAGGAGCGCGACTCCCAAGGGAAAAAAGAAAAGGCTAGGTGGCGAATGGTAAAACCAATGTTGGGCATTGTTGGAGGAGTTTTATTCAAGGCGAACTGTCAAGGGGTTCCCATTATGACCTAACCGCGTAAGGAACGCAAAATCCGGGAACATAACACCGATATGACGGAAACTAGGGCGGCAAGAGTGGAACAAAAGACCAGGCATAAGGCCGAGCCTTCCACCCTTTACCAAGTATATAGATGCATTAATTAAATAAGAGATATTGTGATATCCCAACAAGTAAACATGTTCCAACAAGGAACAAAATCCCCATGTTCCAACAAGGAACAAAATCCCCATGTTCCAACAAGGAACAAACTTCAATCTTCACCTACAACTAACAATGCTATAAGAGGGGCTGAGCAAAGCGGTAACATAGCCAAACAACGGTTTGCTAGGACAAGGTGGGTTAGAGGCTTGGCTCAACAATATGGGAGGCATGATAAGCAAGTGGTAGGTATCGCAACATAGGCATAGCAAAAGAGCGAGCAACTAAGCAAGCAAAGATAGAAGTGATTTCGAGGGTATGGTCATCTTGCCTGAGATCCCGCAAGGAAGAAGAACGAGTCCATGAAGAAGACAAACGGACGTAGTCGAACGAGTCGTCACAAACGCGACGTTATCGGAACCAATCCGAAGAAGCAACACCGGAAAGAAGCAAACACCATAGTAAACAACCATCACATAAACATGGCATGATGCACAACCAAGTATTATGCATGTCCGGTTTAAATATGCATGGCATGACAAAGTGCACAAACAACACTACAAGTTAAGTGGAGCTCAATATGCAACGGGTTGCATATTGACGGAACACCACATCAATTATTTAGTTCTCTCTCGTTTATGTACCCCAACAATATTAAATGTTCTTAACATGGAAAGGGTGAAGCAAAGTAAACTACCTATCTAGTCAAGTTTAAATGAGGTCGGAAGCAACGAACAACAATTCCGGAAACTCCTCATGAGCATATTATAGATTTGGTACTGTTCTGCCCTAAACATTATTTTAGAGTTGTTAAACATGCAAGATGAGTGCACCAAGTAAATCTAGGCATTTTTCTACCCCATTTACATATAAAGATTATTTAATTCAGAGCTATGGTTATTTAGTTATGAAATAAAGCATTTTAGCCAGTTATTTAAACAAATTTAAACAAACAACATTTTAAACATTTTAAATATGGATGAAAACGACATATAATTAACCTACACATAATTCTAAGCATTATTCATATATAATTCATTTTAATCCGATGCACGGTTGTGAAGTTATTAAATGGATGAAGTCTAGGGACTTTTCTGTAAAACACCAGTTTTCTGGATAATAGAAAAAATCGCAGCGCAGGGAAAAAAAATAGAAACGGGCCGAATCTGGGCAGCCCAACAGCAGGGAAAAAAAGAGGGGCGTCAGCGGGGTGGCCTCACCATGGGCTCGGCCCGGTCAGCGAGGGAGGTTGGCGGCGGCCTAGCAGGTAGGCCGGCTTAGGCGCGCTGGGCCGACGCGAGGCCCATCTAGCGCACACCAGCGAGTGGTACAGCGCTGCCCATCTCGTTCGACAGAGAAACAGAGCACGACAAGTTCAGAGAAGGGGCGAAGCAGGGGAGTCGGCGGGCGACGCAAGCGACCTCAGGCGAGGTACTTGGGTGGCGGGGAAGAGTCCTGCTGGCTCCGGCGAGCTGCTGGTTGCTGGCGACGGTCGCGGTCACGGACAAGGGGGCAGGCGCTGGATTTGGCGAGGAGGCGGAGTTCCTTCGACGGTGCGCGCTGGGACTTGGCGGCAGGGCGACGGGAACAGGAGCAGAGGTCTGGCGGCGCTGCTAGTGGAGCTCTCCGGCGGGAGGACGGTGAGCTTGGGACTGCGGGCGTGCCTCGTGGTCCTGCTGGAAGCAGACGAAGCAGAGGAACGACGACACTGGAGTGGCTCGAGGCAGGGGCTTCGTCTTCCTCTCCTCGACAGGTAGAAGACCAGCGGCGGCGTGGGAACTTGGCGGCCCCGACGATCGCAGGGAGGCGCGGAACAAAGTCAGCAAAGGTCAAAGAGGGGGATCTGGCGCGAATGGAGCTCCGGTGCGAAATCCATGGAGGCCGGCGTGTCTTGTTCTCCCTGTGAAAGAAAAACAGAGGGAGTTGGAGGGAGTTACGACATGGAAGGAGGAAGGAAGGAATGGAAGGGGAAGACGAAGGGGAGGACGACGTTGAGGCGAGCGAGCTCGAGGAAAGGTACAGGAGGGCTCAAGCACTGGTTCCAACCCGCCCTGGTTTGAAGCATGGGAGGAGGGAGGCGGCCAGGAGGGTTGCTTGGCGCGAGGATCTTTCTTCCTTGCTGGATCCTGGTGACGCGGTTGCCGGCAACGGCAGGGGAGCGAGGTCGCTCGGGGCCTGGCAGGGGTGTCCCCGGCGATGTTCTCTAGAGGAGGCAGGGTCGCGAGCTCGATCTCGCTTGATCTGGAAAATGAGGAGGTGGCGGCTTCGGTTGGTTGAACTGGCTGGACTTTGGACCGGGCATGAGAGGAAAAACGAGGAGGAATTGGATTTGTTTGGCTGGTGTGTGAAATCGAGGAGGGGATGGATCCCGAGAGGGATTTGGTGGAGTGTGGCGGCGGCTGAAGGGGGACAAAAGACCTAGATTTTAGGGTTGCTGCCTAGGGGATAGGTCTATATATATAGCACTGGATTTTTGGGTAGGGGCTAATCCGTCCCTCCGATCTTAATCGGACGGTCGGAAAAAATAGGCTAGGAAGCCCAAATAAGAAAACAGAGACGTTTTGTAGATGTTCGGGGATGATCCAAACACAACGGTAGCGACAGTCTGAGTCGGGTCCGGGACAGCTTTCGGGCGCGCGCGCGAGGAGGGTCGCGGGCTGACAAGAGAGGTTAGGTAGGGCCTGGCGGTGAGTAGTGGACTGTATAGACGGTCTCGAGCTGAGAGAAGAGAAGAGAGGGAGGCCCGGCGACTGTTTTCGGAGAGCGAAAACGTCCGATGTTAGACCGGCTATAATGCCGCTATAGTTATCCGTTGGGGCGTCAAACGAACTCCAAATGCGATGAAATTTGACAGGCGGTCTATCTACACTATAATAAGACCACATGTTAACTCTCATCCCATTCCGAGAACATTTTCCGACCACTTCTAAAATAATATTCGGACGTGCCGCGGGCGCGTGCAAGTGTGTCTGGGCTTCGAACGTATAACGGATGGAACTGGGGGAGCCCGGACGGATGCAAGTTTCGAAAACATGATGATGCAATGCGGATGATGACATGGTAAGATGCAACACGCAAACAAATGACAAGGCAACAAAAGCAAATAAATGGAAGACACCTGGCGCAATGGTCTTGGGGCTTTACAACACTCCACCACTACGAGAGGATCTCGTCCCGAGATCTAGAATGGCACCGGAGGGACAACGAAAGAGAAAGAGAAGAGGTAAAACTAAGTTGCTCCTTTGACAAACGAGTGAGACCAAAGAACCTTGAAAAGGTTAAGCCATTTCGAGAAAAGAATACAACGGAGATAAATGAAGTTGAAAGCACTCCATTGGCAAAGAGGAACAAGGAAGAACAACTTTGGGCAGCACTCCGATAGAGAAGGGATGCAAGGCTTGATAAGGCGAAAAGAACTTGAGCAAAAAGGACAGAACCTCCAGTTAAATGGATAAGCAAAAGAAAGAAGCATGATCTTGACAAAACAAAATGATGGGTTGAAAAGAGCAACATTGCAATGCCTCCGGAAGAGAGAAATAGAAGATAGATCATTGAGATAAAAGAATGTAGAAGAAATTGGCAACTTCTGCTACAAAAGAGCTTGAAAAGGTATCCTTAGGAGAAGAGTCGAACGGAGTTGTTGGAAAACCAACAACGAAAAGGATAAGCTTGATATGGTCTTATGGAATACATCTCAAATTATGAGGTGACAACCTGCCACTCACGAGAAAAAGAATTGGATTTGTAAGAACAAGGAGACGAGAAAGCTATATCACCGGGAGGATAAAAGAAGAACTTGGGTCATTTATAAGCACCATAATAGCAACAAACCTTAGAGAAGGCTTTAGGTGAAATATAACCCAAGATAACTCCAATGACGAGATTGATGGATTTAAAATATCTCATTCATGACAACATGTGAATCATGAAACATGAATTCAAATTATCAAGAATGACATAATACCACCTCCAATGATACGGAAGAAAGAATTGCACTCCGGATGCAAGATGAAGAATGCTTGAGCTCCTTAGAAAAGAATCTCGATGAACACTTCGAGAAGGAATATAAATCCTTGATGAACCATCATGTAGAACCTTCATGAGAACTCCGGAAATAAAAGAAATGATCAATCGAAATGGAGGATGAAAAGAATAAGGTTGAAGCCTTGCAATGATTTAAATGAATCTCCGTGGTGATGTAATTGCGAGAGCTAGGAACGCCGGGAAAAGAAAAGATGAAACAACTAAAATCAAGAATTTTGATGAACCCCCGGAATAAGGAATTAAATCACTTGGATGAAACAATAATAAGAATTACATTATGCTTATCCTTCACCAATTAAAATTGATGACAAGCAATGGATTTTGGCATACTACTTATTCTCGTAGAAAGGATTAAGATAGATATAGCACAAACTTGGGAAGATCTTCAACGAACCACCGTAAGAATTGAAACAACGAATAAATTGATATGATAAATGAAGGAAGAAGAATCTTGAGCGAACCACCGTAAGAATTAAAAATGAACAAAGAAAAGATAAGGAAGACACCGGGAAGAATTTAGTAATGGAACAAAGATGCTTGAGAGAATTTAGATACATGAGAACGAAGAGATCACAAGCTGATAAGAGAATACTTGAATGATGCACCGGTATGATTTGGAGAACGAGAGCTGAAAGCTGGAATGAATAATTATGAGATGATGGGCTCCGAAGAATCAAACTGAAAAGACTCCTGAATTGCTCCGAATGGGTGAAAAGAATTATCATGAACGAAAACAATTATGAGAGGACGGCATAAGGCTAGCACCATGAATCTTGAAGATAATGGAGCAAGATTAAAGATAAACTCTTCTTCGGTCTTCAAAATCCGAGAATGATGACGAGAAGCACCACCGTGAATTATTTAGACACTCTGGAATGAAGAAAAGAGGAGAGGTTGAGCCAAAGATGAAAAGAATTTGAAAGATCTTGGAGAAAGGCATTTGACTGATGATAACTCATTCTTACGTCAAACTTGGAAAAGAATTTGAGAGTAACGCCGGGAAAATAAGAAGAGTCAGGTAAGATCCTGGGAAAAGACATGTGGGTTATGGGCCCACTCAAAAGAAACACCATAGAACGATTGCTTGGAAGAGAGATTGCACCGATTGAATTAAATGGCTTGAATAAGATAGGACCTCGAAATAGCTTGAACGGATGCAAAGTGAAAACACAAATCTTCGAAATATCTTCAGCACTCCGGAACAAATGAATAGCGAGAGGTGGATGATTATGAGGTGCAACGGCATGAGAAAACATTTGAAACGAGGAAAAGGGATATGATCAACACCAAAATCTTGAATTGAATCCACCGGAGAAGAAAGAAAACCGAGAATGATGAGCTTGAAGCTCCATTAGAATCTTCATGAGAATCGCCGGCTAAGAACATTGACAGAAAAGGAATGAAGAGGCCTCGCATCAATAAGATGGATAGTCGATTAAGAAATCTGAATCCTTGGAGAAAAACAAAGGGAGGGAGGGTGGGAAAAACAAAGACAATTTGGAATGGATGCAACGAACACCGTTGAGAAACTTAGAATTGATCTTGCGGATGTTGAAACGATCGGATCCACTTGAAGAGAAGCACACCGGTTGAGAAAGGTTGTCAGGACAATCTCGATTATCCTGAAGGATTAGTATCCGCATCGGAGTATGATAACAACATTAGAGAAGGTATGTAATCAACATTTGACTTCGAAGCAACTCGAATACCACAAATTGAAACAAAACAAAGGATTGACTTGCGGAATAAGCCGGAACAAACATATGATAGAGAATTTCGTCCGAAGTTTTCGTGGCGGGGCCTACACGGGCTCGATCGTACGGCACCATCATGTACAAGGCAGTGCACATGACATACGAAGCGTCCCCGAGTCGGCATAGCCAAGGACTCTTTAAGACACAACAAGACCACTGTAAAACCAACCATGAATAGGTGGACCACTAGACGTCGAACCCCAATTTCATATCATACACCCGTCGGAAAGATATCCTAAGAGCTACTTGAATTCCCACTTATAAACTCCCGAAATTTTCCGATTATGCAATTAGGTGTTGGGGATACAGGGGAAGCATAATATCTCACCCAAACTAACAAATCCTACATCCAGCTGTATCCATCCTTCAACACATAACCAAGAAACCTTCGGAAATCATCTACCTCAACCTTCGAAAAGCATCCGTTATACAAGTTATGGCAATACTCCCGAACTCCCGCCCCAGTACTGGGTGGCGTCGAGGTTATCTCACCAACAACTGCATAAAAGAGATTTTCGATGTCGGCGAAACTAAACTCAGGTATTTCAGAACTGCAACGATAAAATTGTGACGACAACACCTCGGAGCTCAACTCCTCGGGACACTGCCACAACCCCTAAATGTCAGGAGGCACCAAGAACAATGTTCTCGTCACAAAACCATTGGAACGATTCCAAGATACCCGCGTGATCCTAAATTTTTTAGTGAAATTTGAGAAGAGAAGAGTTAAAACTCTACGTCAGGATGCCTTACCAGAGCGATGAAGGGACTGGGGAGTAAAAAGAATTCCTAAACTCTCCGATATATAATTCCTAAATGACTCAAAACATTTTTCTAGACTCAACAACGCCAGCTAATTCAATCAAGCAGGGGGGCTCCTAAGGTCGGGGAAGGCTCTGATTACCAACTTGTAACGCCCTCGATGCGGCTATATCTCCCACGTGTCGAAGCACGACTTAGAGGCATAACCGCATTGAAAGCAATGTCGCAAGTGAGGTAATCTTCGCAAACAACCCATGTAATACATAAGGGAAAGAGATACATAGTTGGCTTACAATCGCCATTCACACAATTACATGAATAAAGCATTACAACATCCAAATACAATCAAGGTCCAACTAAGGAACCAAAATAAAATAAGAATCCCAAAAGCGACAAGGTCCCCCGATCGACCCCAACTGGGCTCCACTACTGATCAACTAGAATGAAACAACACAAAGGACAAGATCTTCATCGAGCTCCTCCTTGAGCTTGGTTGCGTCATCTGCACAGACTCATCAGCACCTGCAAGCTGGTTTTGGAAGTATCTGTGAGTCACGGGGACTCAGCAATCTCGCACCCTCGCGATCAAGACTATTTAAGCTTATGGGTAAGGTAAAGGTATGAGGTGGAGCTGCAGCAAGCGGCTAGCATATATGGTGGCTAAACATACGCAAATGAGAGCGAGAAGAGAAGGCAAAGCACGATCGAGAAACTATGATCAAGAAGTGATCCTAGAACAACCTACGTCAAGCATAACTCCAACACCGTGTTCACTTCCCGGACCCCGCCGGAAAGAGACCATCACGGTTACACACGCGGTTGAAGCATTTTAATTAAGGTCAACTTCAGGTTTTCTACAACCGGACATTAACAAATTCCCATCTGCCCATAACCACGGGCACGGCTTTCAAAAGTTCAATCCCTGCAGGGGTGTCCCAACTTAGCCCATCAAAAGCTCTCACGGTCAACGAAGGATATTTCTTCTAGCGGGAAGACCCGATCAGACTCGGAATCCCGGTTACAAGACATTTCGACAATGGTAAAACAAGACCAGCAACACCGCCCGAATGTGCCGACAAATCCCGATAGGAGCTGCACATATCTCGTTCTCAGGGCACACTCAGATGAGCTCTCCATACAACTAAAACCAAACCTCAAGTTTCCCCGAGGGGGCGCTGCACAGGACTCTAGTTTGGACCAACACTCAGAGGAGCACTGGCCCGGGGGGGGGGGGTTAAAATAATGATGACCCTCAAGAGCGCGACTCCCAAGGGAAAAAAGAAAATGCTTGGTGGCGAATGGTAAAACCAATGTTGGGCATTGCTGGAGGAGTTTTATTCAAGGCGAACTGTCAAGGGGTTCCCATTATGACCCAACCGCGTAAGGAACGCAAAATCCGGGAACATAACACCGATATGACGGAAACTAGGGCGGCAAGAGTGGAACAAAACACCAGGCATAAGGCCGAGCCTTCCACCCTTTACCAAGTATATAGATGCATTAATTAAATAAGAGATATTGTGATATCCCAACAAGTAAACATGTTCCAACAAGGAACAAAATCCCCATGTTCCAACAAGGAACAAACTTCAATCTTCACCTGCAACTAACAACGCTATAAGAGGGGCTGAGCAAAGCGGTAACATAGCCAAACAACGGTTTGCTAGGACAAGGTGGGTTAGAGGCTTGGCTCAGCAATATGGGAGGCATGATAAGCAAGTGGTAGGTATCGCAGCATAGGCATAGCAAAAGAGCGAGCAACTAAGCAAGCAAAGATAGAAGTGATTTCGAGGGTATGGTCATCTTGCCTGAGATCCCGCAAGGAAGAAGAACGAGTCCATGAAGAAGACAAACGGACGTAGTCGAACGGGTCCTCACAAACGCGACGTTATCGAAACCAATCCGAAGAAGCAACACCGGAAAGAAGCAAACAACATAGTAAACAACCATCACATAAACATGGCATGATGCACAACCAAGTATGATGCATGTCCGGTTTAAATATGCATGGCATGGCAAAGTGCACAAACAACACTACAAGTTAAGTGGAGCTCAATATGCAACGGGTTGCATATTGACGGAACACCACATCAATTATTTAGTTCTCTCTCGTTTATGTACCCCAACAATATTAAATGTTCTTAACATGGCAAGGGTGAAGCAAAGTAAACTACCTATCTAGTCAAGTTTAAATGAGGCCGGAAGCAACGAACAACAATTCCGGAAACTCCTCATGGGCATATTATAGATTTGGTACTGTTCTGTCCTAAACATTATTTTAGAGTTGTTAAACATGCAAGATGAGTGCACCAAGTAAATCTAGGCATTTTTCTACCCCATTTACATATAAAGATTATTTAATTCGGAGCTACGGTTATTTAGTTATGAAATAAAGCATTTTAGCAAGTTATTTAAACAAACAGCATTTTAAACATTTTAAACATGGATGAAAACGACATATAATTAACCTACACATGATTCTAAGCATTATTCATATATAATTCATTTTAATCCGATGCACGATTGTGAAGTTATTAAATGCATGAAGTCTAGGGACTTTTCTGTAAAACAGCAGTTTTTTGGATAATAGAGAAAATCGCAGCGCAGGGAAAAAATAGAAACGGGCCAAATCTGGGCAGCCGAACAGCAGGGAAAAAAAAGAGGGGCGTCGGCGGGGTGGCCTCACCATGGGCTCGGCCCGGTCAGCGAGGGAGGTTGGCGGCGGCCTAGCGGGCAGGTCGGCTTAGGCGCGCTGGGCCGACGCGAGGCCCATCTAGCGCACGCCAGCGAGCGGTACAACACTGCCCATCTCGTTCGACAGAGAAACAGAGCGCGACAAGTTCAGAGAAGGGGCGAAGCAGGGGAGTCGGCGGGCGACGCAGGCGACCTCCGGCGAGGTACTTGGGTGGCGGGGAGGAGTCCTGCTGGCTCCGGCGAGCTGCTGGTTGCCGGCGACGGTCGCGGTCACGGACGAGGGGGTAGGCGCTGGATTTGGCGAGGAGGCGGAGTTCCTTCGGTGGTGCGCGCTGGGACTTGGCGGCAGGGCGATGGGAACGGGAGCAGAGGCCTGGCGGCGCTGCTAGTGGAGCTCTCCGGCGGGAGGACGGTGAGCTTGGGACTGCGGGCGCGCCTCGTGGTCCTGCTGGAAGCAGACGAAGCAGAGGAAGGGCGGCACTGGAGTGGCTCGAGGCAGGGGCTTCGTCTTCCTCTCCTCAACAGGTAGAAGACCAGCGGCGGCGTGGGAACTTGGCGGCCCCGACGATCGCAGGGAGGCGCGGAACGAAGTCAGTGAAGGTCGAAGAGGGGGATCCGGCGCGAATGGAGCTCCGGTGCAAAATCCATGGAGGCCGGCGTGTCTTGTTCTCCCTGTGAAAGAAAAACAGAGGGAGTTGGAGGGAGTTACGGCATGGAAGGAGGAAGGAAGAACAAAAGGGGAAGACGAAGGGGAGGACGACGTTGAGGCGAGCGAGCTCGAGGAGAGGTACAGGAGGGCTCAAGCACTGGTTCCAATCCGCCCTGGTTTGAAGCACGGGAGGAGGGAGGCGGCCAGGAGGGTTGCTTGGCGTGAGGATCTTTCTTCCTTGCTGGATCCCGATGACGCGGTTGCCGGCAACGGCAGGGGAGCGAGGTCGCTCGGGGCCTGGCAGGGGTGTCCCCGGCGACGTTCTCTAGAGGGGGCAGGGTCGCGAGCTCGATCTCGCTCGATCTGGAAAACGAGGAGGTGGCGGCTTCGGTTGGTTGAACTGGCTGGATTTTGGATCGGGCATGAGAGGAAAAACGAGGAGGAATTGGATTTGTTTGGCTGGTGTGTGAAATCGAGGAGGGGATGGATCCCGAGAGGGATTTGGTGGAGTGTGGCGGCGGCTGAGGCCTTGTTCGGTTGCGGGTGAATTCGAGTGGATTGAAGGGGTTTGAGGGGGATTTAAATCTCTTCTAAGTCAAAATATGAACCAATCCCTGCCAATCCCCTCCAATCCTCTTGGGGAGAGAATTAACCGAACAAAGACTGAAGGGGGACAAAAGACCTAGATTTTAGGGTTGCTGCCTAGGGGATAGGTCTATATATATAGCACTGGATTTTTGGGTGGGGCTAATCCGTCCCTCCGATCGTAATCGGACGGTCGGAAAAATAGGCTAGGAAGCCCAAATAAGAAAACAAAGATGTTTTGTAGATGTTCGGGATGATCCGGACACAACGGTAGCGACAGTCCGAGTCGGGTCCGGGACAGCTTTCGGGCGCGCGCGCGAGGAGGGTTGCAGGCTGACGAGAGAGGTTAGGTAGGGCCTGGCGGTGAGTAGTGGACTGTATAGATGGTCTCGAGCTGAGAGAAGAGAAGAGAGGGAGGCCCGGCGACTGTTTTCGGAGAGCGAAAACGTCCGACGTTAGACCGGCTATAATGCCGCTATAGTTATCCGTTGGGGCGTCAAACGAACTCCGAATGCGATGAAATTTGACAGGCGGTCTATCTACACTATAATAAGACCACATGTCAACTCTCATCCCATTCCAAGAACATTTTCTGACCACTTCTAAAGTAATATTCGGACGTGCCGCGGGCGCGTGCAAGTGTTTTTGGGCTCCGAACGGATAACGGATGGAACCGGGGGAGCCCGGACGGATGCAAGTTTCAAAAACATGATGATGCAATGCGGATGATGACATGGTAAGATGCAACACACAAACAAATGACAAGGCAACAAAAGCAAATAAATGGAAGACACCTGGCGCAACGGTCTCGGGGCGTTACATTCTGCTTGATCCAGATTGCAATTGGCGTCTCTCGTGTTGGTCATATTGGGCTGGAGGTCGATGGCTCGGTGATCGATGTCCTCGTAGAGATCGGGCTTATCAGGAAGTTGGGAACACTTCTACAGTTGTGATGTGTGGGAAAACGTTGTGCATAGTGGGTAACTCAGGTGGTAACTCCAGCTGGTAGCCGTCTTTTCTTCGTCTTGCAGTGATCTTGGGGAAGGTCGATAAATCTTGGTGTGAGTTTCTCTTGACATGGTTCTCTTTGAGAGAAGTGGCTCGCAGATACACCTGGTCTTCGACGAGAAAGTTCACTTCTGGACGATGGTGGTGGGTGTAGTTCTTCCTCCTTGGCATGTCGGTCTTCAAATGTTCCTTGACTAGCTAAACGGCTCTTCTTCTGTCTTTGGGTGGACAAGTAGGTCACCAAATGATGATGACAACTATCTTGTCTAAGTACTCCATGGAGACTTGTTCACGGGGTACATAAAGTAGGCTGGGGAGTGGTGGTGATCACAGTTGAGTGTTGGTCAGGGTCTACTTGACCTAGAGCCAAAGCTCATGGTCATAATCCGACCATGTTGTGGCTTGGTAGGGCTTAAGGGTTTCAAGGATCTAGTGTGCGAGTGAACGTTTATCATCTTATCCTTGGGCACAGTTTCTGAGATGCCAATTGTCCTATATCCTCAAACTGGTCTTCCCTATGGCATCGTCAGTTCTGGTGCTATATTAGGATGATAATGTGCTCGTTCACTATGTCCACTAGTTCCATAATGAACCCAGTGCTATGCAAGGTTACGGAGGCTTAACAGGTTCTCTTGCAATTCTGTGGGTTAAGCACATGGTTAAGGATTCGAGCTGGGGTATCTTATGAAGTCTCGAAGGGTCTAGGAATGGGTTTCTAGTCTGGAGGGTTAAATATAACTCTACGGGGTTGCACTTGGTCGTGGAGATTGTAGCAGAAGTCTTCATTGCTAGTTGGTTGCTGAAGCAGAATCCTTGGTGTTGCCGGTCTTCAGTTGAGGAGAGAGATGAGAGGGAAAGGTAGCATAGAGGAGGTGAATGCCTAAAGGGGGTTCTATAGTGCAGGTGCAAACAAACGGGCGCCAAAAAGGGCCAAACAAGGAAAACAAGGAAGGTGATATAGTCACGTACTTGTTGCCCAGGGAAAAAGTGCGACTTCTATCAAAACACAAACAAATAAAAACAAGCAACACACAATCATGGTTCTATTCGAACCATCATACGGACTCGACTACGCATAGGGGGGGTACACGAGTCATCCTACCCTAGGGGTTCTCAGACTCAGTAGTCGTGCCTTGTGCCTCGTGCAGTCTTCTGAGTTTTCCTCAGGTGTTGCTATGTCTCTTGTAGTTGTTCGATCAAACGATCTGGGTTGATCCTGAAGAGTCTTCAACAACTTCTCGCCTTTTGAAGTGATGGGGTGAAGGTGGCTCCTCGTAGCAGGCATTGACTCGGTCTTCTGTTGTCTTCTTAATCACGACAACTCCTTTTGCCTTCTAAGGCGTCGACGGTACCAGGTAGGTAATCCCTTATGCAATGATATTAACAAGGCATAGTAGAGGTCCAACATGTCGGTTACGTTGATGAAAACATCGACACCAAGAGCGGGGGATGAAGAGAACCGTTTTCCTGCTCACTCTAGTGAGGCGGACCTAATGGCGAGGTTCTCATCCACCGGTGGTTGCCGATACAACAACGGTAAGGACATGGTTGCTCTATTAGCGATGTATATCATGATCTTGCATATCTTACACCCTGATCGTCGTAGGCTAAGGTTGCATCATCTTGGGGCAGTGTCAAGGGTGTCACCATCTCCTGAGTCTTCATGTCCTCATTCCTCGAGGATGTATCTTCTGTTGGTGTCGTCTTGTTGTGGTGTCGCCAATCTTGTGTTTAGGAGATGTGGGTGAAGGTCTGGCAATACATCTTCCTCCTAGATTATCCACGAGGATTACAAGGAATCCAGTGGTCAGGGGCATAAGGGTTCTAGCAACCATTTGCAATAGTTTTGAAGGGGAAGAGATCGATAAGGAAAATATATCTTAGTTTTTTGAAAAACTGAGAAGGGAAGAGAAGTATAGATAGTTTTGAAAACTAGTAATAGTTTTAGAAATAATTTTACCCTATCTAACGACCATGCTAACTAAGGCTTCCTACAGTTAGGATGGCTCTGGTACCAGCTCTGTGGGGACCCCGACTCATAAGTCGAGATCACCGAATGCACGTGTACAGTGATCCCATAGATCAATGCTCACTGAACACACAAAAGCTGAATAACAAGAGTCTTACATCCATACATACCATTTTACACAAGTAGGACCATTATGGTCAAGTCTTACATAGATAAAGCCACAAGGGCTGAACACCAAATAAACTTAAGCAGCGGAAATCTTCGTCGATAAGTAGAACCCATGCATCTGCCTTAACCCTATAGGCATTCTGACTGGGAAGCGTCCTAGCTCGCACGATCGTCACCAAAGAACTCTTCAATATATCTTGTCTTTCATGCCTGGCCAATAAAATAACCAGTGGCAAGCCAATGAGTACTTTGAATGTACTCGCAAGCAACCCATGTTTTGGTTCAAGATACAACATTGCATGATATAGGTAAATTTTTGCGAAGAGCTAGTTTTGAGTGCAATGACATGTTCAACAACTTGTAAGACATGCGTCAGGAGAATTCAAGTAACCATGAGGACATGTTACATATATCAACATAAATAGAGTGGGCATCAACCCAACTCAATCATGTCAAGTCCTTTGACGTGACCCAAGTAGTTCTTCCCACTTATCCAAACACATACATTGGTTTGTAAACAAGTGGACGTAGCCCAAGAGCGGTTACCCAACTGTCCTTGACCGTGGACATGGCTATTCGAATAGTTTTACACTATGCAGAGGTTGCACACTTTACCCACAAGATCCGGGGAACTTCCGTGTCATCCACGACCCGCGGTACCTCAAGTACCTAGGGTAAGCACCCGATCACTATCTTTCCTAGACGACACTAACATGGAGTCCACTCGATTGGTAGTAACCCCTGTGCCCAACCTTTCACAACTTAAAATTGTGGAGCCTCGCTCCCATATTCATCACATACTACTGGCACGGGGTACCAACGGTGTGTCCGGTGCCCCATAAAAATGTTCTTGGCCGCCCTACCTGGCACGACCCCGTCCCGAGAGAGCGCACCAACAAATCTCCCGTCACTAGTAATGCGGGCTCCAAGCTAGTATCGGCCTAGGTAATCAAAAATGCCCCTTCCCATACAAGGGTAGAGTGGTTGCGCATGTAAGGTTGGAATAACGGTCACAACTTAAACCAATCCGTTTTGAAAAACAACACACACACTTGCCTCGGTACACCACTTCGTCATCAAGTGGTTACCCAACTCATCATCTCCCCCGGGCATAAGTGTCACCCGATGGGGTTTTCGAAAAGTCTTTTGAAAATACTATGTCTCCATCACCATGCATATTCCCGTCCCTTTTTGCATAGCACTACTTTAGCATCGTATCTACTCCCACCGACATAACCCTCATAAGGAGGTAGGGTCATGCACAATGCAAGTATCAACGAGGAAGTAACGGAGGCAAACCATCAAAGGGGTTCCACCTCATCATGATTCCGATGCAACAATAATAAAGTGCTATATGAAATGCATAAAAAGGGTTTCATAGACATGGTCAAAGGGCTGCTTACCTTGGTCTTCAAAGTCTTCAAGTCCTTCTCCTTCTTCTTATCCAACTACTTCGTCAAATACGGGATCTATTCGCCGCAAGAAAATAACGAGAAAATAAGGCAATAGTAAAACAGAAAAACCAAAGTGCTCAGAAAAATGTCAACTCATTTTTGTTAAATAGTAGGGTGAAAACTAAGAAGGGGAAAATTCCTAGTTTTGGATTTGGAGTAGTAGAATAGGAGAAATGGATTTACAAAGGTATATTTAAATGCTTAAAATCACATTTAAATATTTACTGTGAAGAAAATGTTGTTGGATTTGAATGAAAGTTGCACCATTAAATAGGCTGCAATACTTTAGGAATTTAGGAGTTGGAATTAATTTATTTGGACATATATTTTATCCTGTGGAATTTTTGGAAAAGTGACAGAAAAAGAAAAAGAAAAGTGGCACTGTGCCACTGGACCAGAAAGGCCACAGTGCAGCAGGCCCAGAGGAAATATCAGCCCGCGCAAGGCTGCCACGTCAAAGGCGTATTTGGGAAATATGCCTCCAGCCGACGCAGCAAACCGGTGCGCGCGCGTGCGTGTTTAAACCTGACGGGTGGGGCCCACCAGTCAGAGTGTGAGGCTGACCGACGGCCCCACGGCGTCGTCTTCAACCTCGGCCCAGAGAGGGAGGCGAGCTCACCGACATCGCTATGGTCGACGGTGAGGCGATCCAAGGGCATCAGCATGCTCAGGGCGGAGTCGCCGTTCGGGTGGAGGTGGAGGCGGTCGCCGGAGTGTAGGGGTTTGCCGGCGACGAGGAAGCCGGCGGAAGGGCTTCGGGAGGTGCTTGCCCCGGTCGATTCTGGCTGCAATAGAGAGGGGAGACAGAGGGGAAATGGTAAGAGAGGTGAGGCGGTTCCAGATCAATAGAGAGGGGGGGGGGCAAAGGAGGCCTGTACCACGAGATCGACGGCGACCCGAAGCGGCGGAGCTCGAGCTCGATCTCGAGCTCGGGCGGATCTAGGAGTGAATGGGAGGCCCAATGGGGCTATTTGGAGTGGAAGAGGACGGGTGGTGGCTAGAGGGGGGCTCGGGGATGCCTTATATAGGCGAGCGGCGGTCCACCGTGGGCTCGTGCGCTGGGGAGCTCGTGCTCGTCGCTATGGGCCTCGGGAGGGTGCTGCGCCGAGTCTAGGGCGTTCGTGGGGGTCAACTACGCCCAGGGGGAGAAGAGAGGGAGCGGGGAGGGGTCAGAGACACCGCACGTGTGAGGCCGCTTATTGGAGCTCTCGGGTGGCCGGCGCGCGTGCCAGCAAGGGCAGCAGGAGGGAGAAGGAGGAGGGGGACAGAGGCGTAGCGTGCTGCGGATGTCGAGGAGCATCGGCTGGCGTGAGTGGGAGAGCCGAGGTGGCCGGAGGTGGTTGGCAGGGGGCGGCTACAGTGCGGGAGCGCACTATAGCGCGCTCCAGAGCGTGCAAATGGCCGGCATGCCATTTTTTTGGCAAAGTGGGCACAACCAAGCATGTCTGGTAGCTCTAGGGAGGAGTAAATAATGTGGGGAAAGCCTTGGATGCCTTGGGTGGCCACTGGAGTGAGGAGGGAGGTGAGGAAGAGGGGTGCAAGGGTTGTCCAGAGGGGTAAAAGAGGTGGTTTCACCCCTCAATTATTGATCTGAGATGCAGCTGAGGGAGTCCTGGATTAGGGGGTGTCCGGATGGCCGGACTATACCTTCAGCCGGACTCCTGGACTATGAAGATACAAGATTGAAGACTTCGTCCCGTGTCCGGAAGGGACTTTCCTTGGCGTGGAAGGCAAGCTTGGCGATACGGATATGCAGATCTCCTACCATTGTAACCGACTCTATGTAACCCTAACCCTACCCAGTGTCTATATAAACCAGAGGGTTTTAGTCCGTAGGACAACATCCACATCAACAATCATACCATAGGCTAGCTTCTAGGGTTTAGCCTCCTCGATCTCGTGGTAGATCTACTCTTGTACTACCCATATCATCAATATTAATCAAGCAGGACGTAGGGTTTTACCTCCATCGAGAGGGCGCGAACCTGGGTAAAACTTCGTGTCCCTTGTCTCCTGTTACCATCCGGCCTAGACGCACAGTTCGGGACCCCCTACCCGAGATCCGCCGGTTTTGACACCGACATTGGTGCTTTCATTGAGAGTTCCTCTATGTCGTTGCCGTCAGGCTTGATGGCTCCTACGATCATCGATAGCGATGCAGTCCAGGGTGAGACCTTCCTCCCCGGACAGATCTTCAGCTTCGGCGGCTTCGCACTACGGGCCAATTCGCTTGGCCGTCTGGAGCAGATTGAAAGCTACGCCCCTGGCCGTCTGGTCAGATTTGGAAATTTAAACTACACGACTGTCATCCGCGGGGACTTGATCTTCAATGGATTCGAGCCACTACCGAGCGCATCGCACTGTCATGACGAGCATGATCTAGCTCTGCCGCCGAACGGTGCCCTGGAGGCCGCATCTGCATCGGCTCCGACCCTTAATTCGGAGCCAACAGCGCCGATCGAGGATGGGCGGTTGGACGCCACCTCAAGGGCTGCAACCCCAACGGCGATTGATCTAGGCACCAGCCCCGTACTCTGCGAGACTCGTGACTCCAAGGAGTCGGACTCCTCTCCGGACTCGGAGCCCCCCGCGCCCCTGCCGATCGAATCCGATTGGGCGCCGATCATGGAGTTCACTGCCGCGGACATCTTTCAGCACTCGCCTTTTGGCGATATCCTGAAGTCACTGAAGTCTCTCTCTTTATCAGGAGAGCCCTGGCCGGACTACGGTCAGCAAGGTTGGGGTACGGACGATGAAGAAATTCAAAGCCCACCCACCACCCACTTTGTAGCCACTGTCGATGATTTAACCGACATGCCCGACTTCGACTCCGGAGACATCGACGGCATGGACGCCGATGAAGGAGACGATGAAGAACTAGCGCCTATTGGGCCCTGGAATGCCACCTCGTCATATGACGTATACATGGTGGACGCACCAAAAGATAACGACGAGGAGCGGAAGGACGCACCGAAGGCTTGTTCCCTCGAAAAGTAGTCAAAGCGGCGACGCAAGCGCCGCCCCAAATCCCGCCTCGACAGAAATAGCGATCACGCAGACCCAGCGCTGGAGCAGGGCGAACCGCTGCTGGACAACGGCAATCCGAATAATCAAACTGAACAAACAAATCCTATCAAGGATAATGATCCGAACGACATAACGCCGGACAGACACCCGGAGCAACATACTGCCCGTAAAAGGCTTGTTGCCACCGCGAGGAGCCTAAAAAAGCAGAAGCAAAGGCTCAAGGCCGCGCAAGACACACTCCAATTCAGATGGAGTAATATACTCAGCACTGCAGCAAGGTACGGCGACAATCGCCCCTTCAAGAGCTACCCGAAGCGGAAGCTGCTACCCGAATTCGATGAGGAGGCCTCAGAACCCCCACAACCAAATATCGAAGCAGCCACCTGGTCGGATAGATGACCCCTCTACCAATACAGAGCGGCATACAACACCGCTCACCATACAACACACAACCAATGCGAGGGCTCGCACCCAAAGGACGGTGTAACAAGATCCATCTATGGACTACGCAAGCGCGCCCCAGCATACAATGCAATACAACAAACATTCGAACAATGCAGCACACCCAGCTACAGGGGTGCCGCACACCCCCTATGTTTCACTGATGAGGTGCTGGACCATGAATTTCCAGAAGGATTCAAGCCCGTAAACATAGAGGCATACGACGGAACAACAGACCCTGGGGTCTGGATTGAGGACTACATCCTTCATATTCATATGGCTCGAGGAGATGATCTCCACGCCATCAAGTACCTACCCCTCAAGCTCAAAGGGCCAGCTCGTCACTGGCTCAAAGGACTCCCCGAAAGCTCCATCGGAAGTTGGGAAGAGCTCGAAGACGCCTTTCGGGCAAATTTTCAAGGGACTTATGTCCGACCTCCGGATGCGGACGATCTGAGTCATATAACTCAACAGCCCGGAGAGTCAGCCCGAAAGCTTTGGAATAGGTTCCTTACTAAAAAGAACCAGATTGTCGATTGTCTGGACGCCGAAGCCTTAGCAGCTTTCAAGCATAGCATCCGTGACGAATGGCTCGCCAGACACCTCGGCCAAAATAAGCCGAGAACGATGGCCGCATTAACAAACCTCATGACCCGCTTTTGCGCGGGGGAGGACAGCTGGCTAGCCAGATGCAACACCAGCGACCCCAGTACATCTGAAGTTAGAGATGGAAACGGGAAATCACGGCGCAACAACAATAACAAACGCCGGAATAAAGAAGATAACACGAAGGGCACGACAATAAATGCCGGATTCAAAAGCTCTCGGCCAGGTCAAAAGCCGCCTAAAGGCACCAGGGATGAACTATCTAGCCTCAACAAAATTCTGGATCAAGTATGTCAGATCCATAGTACCCCTGGTAAACCTGCTAATCATACCCACAGAGAATGTTGGGTCTTCAAGCAGTCCGGCAAGCTCAACGCCGTACATAAGGGGGAGGATACACCAAGTGAAGACGAGGACGAGCCTCCCAAGCAAGACACGGCGGAACAAAAGAAATTTCCACCAGAAGTCAAAACAATAAACGTGTTACACATAATCAAGGGAAAAAACAATACGACACTCCCAGGAAAGTATACCCAAGTGCCTATCACCACGAAGTCCTGCCACTGGTCATATCAACCAATCACTTTCGACCATCACGATTACTCAGCAAGTATCCGACACCAGGGATGGGCTGCCCTGGTATTAGACCCAGTAGTTGGCGGATATCACTTCACAAGGGTCTTGATGGATGGCGGCAGCAGCCTAAACCTAATATATCAGGATACAATCCGCAGGATGGGCTTAGACCCAACACAAATTTTCCACAGCAATACTACCTTTAAAGGAGTAATGCCAGGCCCAGGGGCACGTTGTACGGGCTCCCTCTTACTACAAGTTATATTCGGCTCCCCCGATAACTTCTGTCGCGAGCATTTAACTTTCCACATTGCTCCGTTTAAAAGTGGCTATCAAGCACTGCTCAGACGCGAAGCTTTCGCTCGCTTTAATGCAATACCGCACTACGCCTCCCTCACACTCAAGATGCCCGGTCCACGTGGCATCATTACAGTGCACGGAAATATCAAGCGATCTCTGCGCGCCGAAGAGAGTGAGGCTGCCTTGGTCGCCCCACACTAAAGGCGCCCGGACACACGAAAGCATCCAATAGGTCGTCAAGACCTCAGATACAACCAATCAAGTCCGGCGCCGCTATTTATACGAAAATAAGTGGTCACACCCCTATTTGTCAATACAAGGGGCTCAACGCGCGCAGACAAGTGGCAATTTCTTATCATCTTGAATTACACATGGTTTCTTTAAAAACTATCTTTTTGCACGACAACTTATTCACTTAACTTCCTCTCTTTTTTACAGACGATCATCATGCTACACCTGTCCAGGATACGGCACAACGGAGACACAGGCGCAGACGTGCAGCAGGGACCCGCTCCAAGGATTCTTTTTAGATTAAGACCCTGCGTAAACCTTTTTTACTGTCTCTTGTTGATACATATCCACCGTTGAGAAGGATGCTGACGTCTTGGCATGTGGCCACGCCAGAACAATGCACGTACCTGGACACAAGGGGCTTCTTACAAAGGCCATTATTTAGGCCCGGTTTATACCACAAAGACCGAATACCTTAGGGAGTGTTCGGCGTCGCGAGTTTGGCCCTATATGCATCAGCTTCGAATCACTGTCTTTGGTCAAATGTTGGGTTTGCCCGGCTCCTGTGTTTTGGTGCCTTACGTTACGCTTTGCCGGCTAAGGTAGCACCAGGAGAACTACTGCGATTGTGCCCTGGTTCATCTAGACGAGCACCTCAGTAGAGAAAGCCGAAAACTGACTGTCATGATATAGCGTGAGACTGGTCAACCACTCGATGACCTGTGGGAATGTTAGGATTCCTTCGCCTTAACGAAGGGCCATTTTTCGGCCAGGCATGTACACACCCCGGAACTGGGAGAGTGCGGAGCCATCAGGGGCTATCTAGTAGCCCCACTGTTGAACTCCTATGGCTAAGTGAAAGTGCTAAAGCATTATAGTCCGGTTGCCTCGCTCGCTCCGCTGTCACCTCCTTAATAGGACCAAGACGTTGGGTTAAGTGTGAACGCGTGTCTTTGCGAGCACCTCTGCATTATATGCGTGGGGGCTGAAGCCAACGACTGCAATCTTGCAGGTTATACACATGTATACATAAACGGCCGCCCAGGAGGCATCATATCACTTTCAGGCAAAAGTATAAAAATAGCCTTATAAAAATTTATAAAAGCATTTCGCTTAAAATGACATTACATATCACTCAAACATAATATTTTTTGAGCACTGGGTCTCTATCAAACGGGCACCCTCAAGAACTTCTTCAAAAAAGTGCTCAGCAGCCTTTCGACCTATAGCCGAATCCCGCGCTGCAACATTGGTAGCATCCATGTCCGCCCAGTATGCCTTAACACGGGCAAAGGCCATCCGTGCACCCTCTATGCATGCTGACCTCTTCATCGCATTAATGCGCGGCACCACGTCAAGGAACTGCTGCACCAAGCTGAAATAGCTGTTCGGTTTTGACCTTCCCGGGCACAGCTGATCCACAATAGACCTCATAGAGAGTCCGGACAACCTGTTTAGTTCGGCCCATTCGGCTAATTGGTCAGTCAATGAAAGTGGACGCTCGGGAGAATGGAATTGTCTCCAAAACAGCTGGTCTACTCCACGGTCTGTCTGACCCTGGAAGTACTTGGCCGCATCGGCAGCGCTCGCCGCCAAATCCATATACACATCCTCCGAACTCCACAGCCGATCCAGAGGGGCATACCGTGGATCTTCGAATTTCCTCCGCAACATAAAGGATTTCCCAGCTACAATATCCCCGGCTTCCCGCAGCTCCTCCTTCTTTGCCCTCATAGCAGAGCGGAGATCCTTTTTTGTCGCAGCAGCCTTCTCAAGGTCCGATGCCTCCACTTGGTTTTCCTTTTCGAGAACCCGGCAACGGTCGGCGACGGCTTTAAATTCCACAACCATCTTGGCCATCTTGTCTCAGGTCTTGCCATGCGCGGCCTTCTCGGCTTGCAACTCCTCGTCCGCCTTCACAGCAGCCGCATTACCTAACCTCGCTTGTTCCTTGGCTCGGGCAAGTTCTGCCCGCAAGGCTTCAACAGTGGCAGCTCCATCTGCAGTCACACCATATTTAAGATACTGACATCATGCTGCTCTTCCTATGTGGCGTTTACCAGATATTGACACTTACCCCGTGCCTCGTCAAGCCTTTTGTTAACAAGCTCGATGTCGGCGTCTGCCGCATCCAACTGCCGTTCTAAATGTGCAAACTCGCTAGTCCGGCTAGCCACCGGAGCTTCCATCACCTGCACATAGAGGCAGTATGATTATTACCTGGGAATATGATCCTCTGTTCGTCGTTGTCTCAGACGACAACCAGAGTCTCAGGGGCTACTATCTACACAGGGCACACCTAGCATGTGCAGGACTATCATACATTCTTTTACGTACCTCAAAGCCTGTCAGTAGACTCATAAAAGCTTCATGCAATCCGCTTTCGGAGGACGATATTCTCTCCATCACTGTATTCATCAGCACACGGTGTTCATCTGAGATGGCCGCTCACCCCACCAACTCCCTCAGAACATCCGATCGCACACTAGACGGTGCCGGACTCTTTTGTCTGCTCTCTTCGGGAGCCGGACATTGGGAGCTTCGGGGGTCAACGGGATTATCTTCTGGCCTCACCGGACTCGAAGAGGCCCTCCGCGACGACACTTCAGGGTCGCCCGCTTCCGGAGCGGAGGAGTCTGGAGGAGGCGTTTCGCTCTCCATCATCTCTGGAAGAAGATCCCCCGAAGATGAGCTCATTTGAGAGGGGCTGAGGCCCGAACTGCAAAAATATATGTGGTGGTTATCTTCTTAGAAGAAAAAGATGGCATGCCTATACTATCAAAGGTATTTCGAGTCACTTACGACTCGTGGGAGGATTGATCCCCCTGCGGACTTTGGGAGGCAACAACGCCCCCCAAGGTGGGACCCTTTGTGGGAGACTTCTTCTCCCGTTTGGAAGCTTCGGCTTCCGAATCCCCGGGCGCAGTCCTTTTCCTCTTCTGATCGCCTTCCCTCATGGAGACGCTCGCTCCCTCGGCTAGAATGGGCAGCGTTGGGGGCCCGCGTCCGCCCGCATTATCCTCCATAGTATCTTCCTTCAAGGGCTCCGGGCAAGGTGCGGTCTGGAGCATATTTTCCAATACCAGATTTTCCAAACCCTCAGGGAGGGGGGCCGAACACCGAATCAACTTCGCCTTTGTTAGCCAGTCCTGGTCAAAAAGCGAACCCTCTGAGATAACTTCGTAACAAAGTAGAGAAAGTATGTTCGGCCGGAAGATGCCTTACCTGTTCGGCGGTGCGGTTGCTACTCAGGCCCACGTCCTCGGTGATTTCCGGACACTCTGTCCGAGGTCCGAAGAACGATTTGTACATCTCCTTGTGCGTTAGGCCAAGAAAATTTTGAATGGCACGCGGTCCCTCGGGATTGAACTCCCACAGACGAAGAGGCTGGCGTTTGCAAGGCTGGACTTGACGAACCAGCATAACCTGTATCACTGCAACCAAACTGAAATCTCCGTTGAAGAGATCTCAAATGCGGCCTTGCAGTATAGGCACGTCCTTGGCTGGCCCCCAGCTCAGACCTCTGCTGATCCATGACATCAGTTGTGGTGGGGGGCCCGAGCGGAAAACAAGGGGGCCGCCCACTTGGCACTTCTCGGAGCCGTGATGTAGAACCACTCCTGTTGCCACAATTCAGACACCTCTGGGATGGAACCTTTGGGCCACGGAGCTCCCATCATCTTACGTATTGAGGCACCTCCACACGCTGCGTGCTCCCCCTCGACCAACTTCGGCTTCACTTCAAAGGTCTTGAGCCATAGGCCAAAGTGAGGGGTAACCCGGAGGAAGGCCTCACACACGATAATAAATGTCGTGATATGAAGAAAGGAGTCCGGAGATAAATCATGAAAATCTAGCCCATAGTAAAACATCAAACCCCTGACGAAAGGATCCAGGGCAAGGCCTAGGCCTCAGAGGAAGTGGGGGACAAACACGACGTTCTCATTGGGTTCGGGGGTAGGCACGGCCTGTCCTCGGGGAGGCAGCCGATGCAAAATCTCGGTGGTCAGATATCTGGCCTCCCTCAACTTCTTGATGTCTACTTCCATGAGGGAGGAAGGCATCCATCGGCCTTGAAGGCTAGACCCGGACATGACTGGAGGTTCGGAGCACCTGACCTAAACTTCGGGCGTTTGAGCTTGAGGTAGGGGAGGGATTCGATTGAGCACGGGAGGGAAAGATAAAAGCCTTGTCCCCTTTATAAAGAGGGTGAATATCAAGCGTCCTCTCCGTGTCCGCTTAGACTTGCCTATAATCTAGGAGTCCTTGAAGCGGTTGGGTTACCCACGCCCGTATTGATGAGAATCCCGGAATAAGGGGACACGATCTCTGCTTTAACAAGACGTGCCAAGGAAACTGCCTCGCACAACGCGCTGAGATGGGACAGTAAAACGGTTCGAATAAAAGCTTGGCCGTGGTGTGATGTCGCACCACGGAATACGTCAGCAGATTAGATTTGTGTAAATATTATTCTCTCTGTGGTGATATGTGGAAACTTATTTTTCAGAGCCGGACACTATCTTTGTGTTCAAAATCTTCTATGAAGTACTTGGAGGAGGAACCCGCCTTGCAATGCCAAAGACAATATGCGCGTCGGACTCGTCGTCATTGAAGCCTGGTTCAGGGGCTACTGAGGGAGTCTTGGATTAGGGGGTGTCCGGATGGCCGGACTATACCTTCAGCCGGACTCCTGGACTATGAAGATACAAGATTGAAGACTTCGTCCCGCGTCCGGAAGGGACTTTCCTTGGCGTGGAAGGCAAGCTTGGCGATACGGATATGCAGATCTCCTACCATTGTAACCGACTCTATGTAACCCTAACCCTACCCGGTGTCTATATAAACTGGAGGGTTTTAGTCCGTAGGACAACATCCACATCAACAATCATACCATAGGCTAGCTTATAGGGTTTAGCCTCCTTGATCTCGTGGTAGATATACTCTTGTACTACCCATATCATCAGTATTAATCAAGCAGGACGCAGGGTTTTACCTCCATCGAGAGGGCCCGAACCTGGGTAAAACTTCGTGTCCCTTGTCTCCTGTTACCATCCGGCCTAGACGCACAGTTCGGGACCCCCTACCCGAGATCTGCCGGTTTTGACACCGACAACAGCCATTGCTACTGGAGGTAGAAGAGGTCTAGGAGGGGCTGTGGTAAAAAGTGGAGGCCATGGAGAAGAGTGGAAGAGGTCAAAACAGGGGTTTTAGTAAAATGGCAGAAGGTGTTTGATGCTTGTTTGGTTAAGCAAATGAACTCCATTTGGAAGGAGACTCCATAGGGTGAAATTGCACATATAATTAGGTCCTTACACCCATTTTGAGCTTATTTGGGCAAAGTTCACAATGTAACTTTTGTAAACCCTAGAAATTAGCAGAAATGAACTTGTGTAGATCTAGTTGAGCAAATCACTTCTCCTTGATGCACCACTTGGTGTAGTGTCATAATTTGAGGATTTGAACATGTCCACAAAAATTCAGATCAAAAGGACACACTTGGCAATGTAGAGTTGTTCAAATTTGGTTTTGGACAGAAAGGGTTTTGAGGGGGGTTTGATGATGTTTTCCTGATTTTCAAGGCATGAGGCTTTGTTAGATCATCAAATATGTCATATGTGACATTCTAGAATTTTCTTGGATTTTTATGGAAATATTTCCTGTAGAAATATTTCAAATCCTTGAAATGAGCAGAAATGGTTTTGGGAGGTTTTGTCCAATACTTTGAACATGACCATGTGTTGAAACTCTTATATATGGAAAATATATGTCCACTGAGTTTCCCTGATTTTTGTCAAATATTTTTGAAACAATAAAATAATTTTTTCCTATTAAAGACCATTTCCGTCCTTAAGAAAAAGCTTTTAAATAAAATAGGAAAATAACTTTTAAAATTATATTTTTATGGTTTCTGGGTATCCTATATCTAATAGGAGTCAAACATATTTTAGGAAAGATACTGCCCTTAATTAAGTACTTGCAGTGCAAACCTCAATTCAGGGGTTTTTGAAAAACTAATTTTTGAAAATACAATTTGGCCAAATTATTTTTGTAAGAAATTATTTTTATGTCCTATACACATGGCATGATCATTGGTTCAAGAGTTTGGAGCAAGGAGATGAAGTATAGGAGTTGGAGGATTTATTTGATTTTTAGAGCACTTGCAAACAACAGACAAAAATCAAATCAAGAAAAGTCGAAAACACTCAAAAGTTTTTGTTAAACCATAATTTATCATGATTATTAGCTTAAGTGTTGTGTCATGAAAATTAGGGTGTGACAGGATATCACATCTAGGGGGAGCTTTACTCTAATCAATTGAGCTAAAGCAACTCTAATGATGTGAGCACAACAATGCTTTATCTAAAAGTGGCAAACCCACTTGTGCTTAAACGATGAGTATGACCTATGATCAAATGTTCTCATTTGACTCTTAAGTCAGTATGCTCATATATAGATGACCTAGTCATCGACAAATTGCTTGATAGATGCTAGAGTGATTGTGCATGCTTTGTCACATATTTCATTTGTCATTTTATTGTGTGAGCATGTTGGATGCATATTTTACTCATTCGAGGACATCCATTTGTTGCTTTGATTGTTTGGCTTTTTCTCTTTTGCCAAATGGATGGACAAGAATGCCTAAGGACTCCCTCTAGCTATCTATGCTTTTCTCGTTTCAAACTCTATTCATGCTACATCACAAAGTTTGATCAAGTCAGATTCAAACCACTCTGTGTGAGGAGAACTTGGAGTCCCCGATTCGTCATAGACTTAAACTTCCAAAACCTCTTTGTGCATTTTGGTATGACCGAGTCATCCATTTCGGTCACAACAAGATCACTAAGTTGATCTAGGTTTTCAATCTCAGTGCAACCGATTAGAACTTTTCGGTCACACCGAGTTGTAGTAACCGCTTGCGATTCTGCATCTCGGTGCCACCGAGTTGTTCCACTCGGTCACACCGGCAGGGTCGGGATATATAAACCCACGGGTGAGATTTTGGAAATTTCTGCGAAACCACTCAGCCCGCGCATATCCTGCTCTGCTGCCTCGGGTCTCCGGATCGTCCTCTCGCCGCCAGCGACCTCCTACCGCTGGTTTCCATCGCCGTCAACAGATTTCTGCCCCTCCGTTGCCACCGCAGTGAACTCCGCTGAATTAGGGTATGAGTTCGATCTTTTGTGCTACTCTTTTAACTCCGATTCGTAGCACATTACATTGCCATGTTTATGACCACGTATGCAATCAATCTATCCACTGAAAACATCCTCTAGATTAGATTGGATTTGAAAATTTAGGGTTAGGTCTCCACCGAACTCATCTTGGACCGACCGAATTGTAGAAATCGGTCTCCTGATTTGGCTTAGGCCATTGCAGTTGCACTCTCGGTCTGACCGAAAACTGCAAATCGGTGTGACCGAGTTCGATTCTTTGTGAAACCCTAGCAGTCTCGGTGCCACCGAACTATGACTCGGTCTGACCGAGCTCACTAGTTTAGGTTCCCAAAGCTGCCTCAGAATCACCGAGTTTACAAAATCGGTAGCTCCGAAATGCTTTCTATGAAGAACTAAAACTAAGTTTTTAAGTCATCCTTTTTGCAAAAACACTGCACTTTGTGATGCTCATCCACTCTACCTCATCTATATCTATTCACAGGGTCTGCTATCAGTAAGTTTGCAAAGATGTCTGACCAGAGCGACAACCAGAACAAGTTAGAGGAACAGGTGCAATTGAGTGAGGGCACTAGTCCCTCTAGCACTTCTGATGATGGCAGCAGGAGCACACCAAGCAACTTGCCTAAAGCAGCCACCAGGTCAATGAAGAAGAAAACATCAGATTCTGAAGATGAGGACTATGTGGCTGTTGAGGAGGAAATCTGCTCCAAGAAGAAGGTGCTGAAGAAGGAATATGGCACAGCTGCATCAACCAAGCCTGGTTTGCACAAGAAGGCCCCTGCCAAGAGGGTGCTAACCTTAAAGGTGAGAGCCTCAACTGCTGAAACCTCCAAGCCAACTGAAGAGGTTGTTGGAGAAGGAAAGAAGAGGAAGGAAAGGGTCAAGAGGTCCACTGCCAGAGTGCTTGGTAGATCCTCCATTATGAGAGATCCAGAGGAAGAGGAGGAGGAAGAGGATGCTGCACCAGCTCCCAAGTCTCAGAAGCTCATGGGAGATGCAATTAAGTTAGGGGCTGCTCCATCTAAGCCCAAATATGCTCCCAAGCACTACAAAAAATACACTTCCATGATGATACGTGTTTGTCACAGTAGGTCACGCTTTCTGTCATGCATGTACATCCATGACAGAATCAAGATAGTCATACCTGTGCTGTCGTAGAAGTGTTCCATGACATTACCAAAATTATCATCACGGAAGTGTCCACTTCCATGATGATATATCGCGCGTCATAGAAGTGCTTTCGTCAAGGGTGACCGACACGTGGCATCCACCGTAAAGGAACGCCGTTAAGCTATCGGGTCCGGTTTTGGATCCGATAACCCGTTAACAGCCCCGACCAATGGGGATTTTCCACGTGTAAAATCATCATTGGCTAGAGGAAACACGTGTCGGCTCACCGTTGGGACAGATGTCATCCACTCATTGGACCCAAAGCGCCTATGATACGTCGACACGTGGCACGGCCCAACAGAGGCCCATATAGGTTAAAAAGGCCGGCCCAGTCAAAGGCCCGTAGTACTTACTCAGGTACTAGTGGGCCAGCCCAATAATGGCCTGCTTAATAAAGGCCCATTTACGGCCTGAAGCCAGATCTGGCCCGTTAATTGTTCATCGAATATTTGGGCCCATTTATGGCCCGAAGCCAGATCTGACCCGTTAATTGTCCGCCGAATATTTGGGCCCAATTACAGCCCAGTGACTTTCGGCCTGTTAGAGGCCCGATGTAGACATGGGCCCATTTCAGCCCGGTGTGAATTTCGCCCTGGGAATGGCCCGTGCTACCCATGGGCCATATATGGTCCGACGGGACATCAGGCCCACTAACGGCCCATGATAAAGGTGGCAACAGTTAAGCCCAACGTGACTTTGGGCCTGTTAAAGGTCTGTCACATAATTCGGCCCGTTGATGTCTGTACTAAGCTTTCAGCCTCTTAAAAGGCCCATGATATCAGTGGGCCAACTAAGGCCCGAGATATGTTTCAGCCTGGTAACTGCCCGTGATATAACTGGGCCCAAAAAGGCCCGATCTACATTTCAGCCTGCTGAAGGCCCGTCGACGACTAGTGAAAATTGAGGCCCAATATGCATTTCGGCCTGCTAAAGGCCCATGGTTTCATCTGGGCCGTAACAGACCAGTACAATATTCAGCTTGTTAATGGCCCAACACTACCTGCGCCAAACTAAGCGCTGGGTCCACAAAAGGCTCAACTAAAATATAGGCCGATGTAAGTTGTGGGCCTCGCGCAAAGTGTGAAGGCCCCAATCATTCGGGCCCGAGAAAGATGCAGGCCAGCCCAATTGTGGCCCGCTAAACACCAGGCCCGTTAGAGGTGAATGTTTTGGCCCGGTCGACTACATCTGATTTTTTTCAGATAGCGGATGATGGTAGTAACTAGTAGGAATTAAGAACAAACCTACTCTATACAATAAAGAAATTACGCATATTAACTAAGAATAAACCTACACTATACAATAAAGGAATTATGGTATATTACATCCACTGGGCATCGAAGTTCGCCACCAGTGATCATAAAGCGCAACGAAGAAGCAAATTACAAAAACTGGGCACCATTGCAGCGTAACAAAATAATACTGAACCAAGACCACTTCCAAGACAGTTCAAGAAAGGTCAGCCTTGCGCGGGAACTGCCGCGCAAGCTGCTGAGCAAGGCTGTGAGACCGGCCTAGCATGTCAGTCATAGCTTCCAGGTGTAGCTGTTTAGCGATGAGGTTCTCATTGGTGTTCTCCGCAATCTTTCTTAGAGATAGGACTTCAAGTCGAAGTTGAGTTGCAGAATGCCTTTCTGCTAGAACTTCGGACTGAAGAAGTCGAACTGATTCAGACAACGAATTCTGTGAGCTTGTCTGACTGCTAGTCTCAAGTAACTTGAACACTGCATCAAGATAAGACTTTGGGGTTGTCTCGCTATCTTCAAGATGTTTTGCCTTCTTTGCTGCAATATATGTTGGGTTTGTCGCACAACCTTGAGCAGACTCGTGCATGCCATCATGCATATCACCCTGAAACAAAGCAGAGAGATGATAGGTTTTGCACGTGCATAAACAAAGATGATAACTGTGCTGTCAATTCCATCCGATTTCAAATCTATACCTACTATTAAAGGGAATAGGTATTCTTGGTTTGGTCCCGTTTTGTTTTGTCCCTTTTTTCTATCTTCGCCCGTCCGTCTTTCCTTTTCTCGTAAGTCAACAAGTGCCTTCATACGTCACGATCCATTGTTTTTGGTTTCTGGTTTGTTCACCCATCGCTTAGCTGTGCCTCAGCCCGTTAAATTAAACACAGTTGAATCGTGCGCTGTAAGCTAGCCCAGCTACGAGGCCTGCCGCGCGCTATAAGCCGGCCCAACTACACTAGCTACGTCACTTTTGTGTTAGAGATAGAGATGCAAAGGTTGGTTTTGTTTAGTCCCACCTCGGTTTCTTGCACACAATACAACCAGTTTATATACATTTTAAGTTTCCTGGTTATCAAGGAGTTGTCCCAGGAAATAAAGAAAGGAGAATTCAAGGAAGGAAAGGAAATTGAGAAACGGAAAATAATCGAGGGAAAAATCATGCCACCTTTGAAAAAGTAAATAAGGAAAGCGAATTGAGGGGAAATCATGCGATTGTGTGCTCAAAGAGGTGTGAGACCTTCGAACCGCTGCCAGCCACGCATGGGTGGACTGCATGAGGCAAGAATGAAGCAGCATAAGGCCACGCACCAACGTGTTGCAGCCTACTGAAAGACAAGATCAAGCACATACATGTTGGCATAGGGGGCTAAACCTGAATTTTTTTTGTGAGCTTTTGACGCCCGACAAAACCATAGTTGTTGAAATTCTAATGCAAGGCCTGCTTCCTGCTGCGCTTGGGATTTTTCTATGTCCACGTTGAGTTGTCGGTGAAACTAAGAATGTAAATGAAAAAATAAATATCATATATGACTTTGTTTTTAACAAGAACCGTGGTGAGCCCCAAACACTATTTTAGTACAATATTTTTAAAATCTAGAAAATATCCAAATACCCCCACTCGAACAAGCCCAAAAATATAATAGTTGTTGCGAAGGTATGCTATCTCTCTCCGAATTTTGTGAGCGGTATTGGCTAAACTTACCGAGTTCCTAATTTCTTTTAAGGAGAAGTTCGTAATTTTATTTTGTTTCATGGAGGAAAGTATGTTGATGTAGGTAAAGAAATATTATATAAGATTAGCATGTCCTATTTCGATAATTTTGTATCTTAAAAAATTTTGACTAAAATTTGCATGAACAACGAATGTATTTTTGCACATATTATTATAAATACACTTGAATATAAATTGATTTTCCCGTTGCAATGCACGGGCATTTGTGCTAGTTAGAAAATAAAAAGTTCAAAATATCAATAGCATAATTTGCATTGTTCATAATGCGGGGAGCTTCACCACACTATTGGATTACCATGTCAACATAACAAGCATATACGAAGGGCAAAGAAAATCATTGTATCTATTTTGGTTAATGTGCATGGCATGTTGTTCATATCATCAGCCACATCAGTAAGATAAAAACAGGAGATGACAAGGTGCAAACATGGGCTGCTTCACCACACACTGGATTATAGATCCACAAAAGCAAGCATACATATAGGGAGTATTGAGTAATGTGCATGGTATGAATAAGGAATTTGGTTTTACAAGTAAAACTTAGAACTTACGGTTCTTGTGAACATGCATTTTGGTAGAAACAGCAAACTAAATAGCAGTAAACGATAGGGAGTATGAGAAAATTAAATAGCAGTTGAGGATAAAGGCTTTAGAAGGACTGACTTACATTAACAGTCAACACCGACTTTATAATGCCCTTCTCCATGTCAAGGGAAGGATAACTCAAGAATTTCAGCACATAATCTTCTTCATAAGCATTGCATGTACTCTACATTTTGTAGAGAGTAATTATAGATATGATAGTACTGGAAGGGATAGAGGATAATGAAGATAAGATGCAGATTGATGCTACGTAATCAACTACCAATCCCTCGAAGTACAAGCATTACAGGAAAAAAATGTACTGACAAGAGTAATGGGCTACACTTCTGCACTGGCATTGTCTGTGTATTCTACTTTTTGGTAAGATTAAATATAGATCTGATATTTTTAGTAAATGGTGGCAAGGGAGATAAGATGCAGAATGCTACACAATGAACCAATCCTTCTTTCCATAATACAAGAGTGTTTTGAACACTGGTGTACTGTACAAAACGTTCTTATATTATGGGACGGAGGGAGTAGCTGTTAATGTAAGTACAGTGATAGACAACGTTCAGTCCTTACAAGAGGAATGCAGAGCTAAACCTCTTCAAAAGCATTGGGTTGATTCTAAATTTATGTAAGAGTCCATACAGATCTTATAATGTCCACCAAATGGACGATAACGAGGCTAACATGTGCAGTGATGCTACATAATCAAACAACTATGAAAGTAAGTATGGTCATACAGGGCAAGAGGTACTCACAAGAGCAATGCAGTGTGCAGTATAGTTGCGAGATTCTGTGGTCCCTTGAGAATGAATGTTCTTCTGCTAACAGTTTTTGTACAAGTGAGACGTTAAGACAAATGCAGAAATGTAGTTCAAATTGTGATGTGATATCATAGATAGTACCTTACGCTGCAGCCGAGACCAATGTGTAACAAGATTATTCCAGTCACCGTCGGATAAATGTAGCACAAGAGACTTTACAGAAATTTCGTTTAGAGGCTTGCCATCGAAGTGCGCTTGCCTCAGGTAGGAACGATACTTCATCAACGAGTGCTTGAAAAGTGCAACCAACCCTTGCTCGTCTTCACAATCCAGTTTGGTCCTCGCCTATTTAAAATAATGAAATCTTGTGTCTTCTGTCAGCAGAAACATATGTAGTAATGACCATGAATAACATTAGTACATTACTTACGCGTAAGTTGCGGAGGAAGACTGGAAATTGTTCTGTGTCTGTGGTATAATATTTCCATGAAGGAAAGATGCGCACAAAGTTCCTAACAACAATATAAGCTTTGTCTTCTAAACTGGGAAGAAATGGAACATGGGTACTATTTGCTACAATTGGGGCTCTCTCTGGTTAGAAAAGGTATTTGGCAACTGGATTTGGTGTACTCTTTGCTGGAATGGGGGTTTTGCATCGTAGAGCTGGTGCTATGTCAACTGGCATAATCATAATGTTTGCTGCAGTTGGAGCATCAGAAATGACCAGTGTAGTAGGGCTAGAGTCTGCTAGAGTTGGGGTGTTTTGTGGGTCAGGTGATATTGCAACTACACCTAATGGGCTATTTGATTTATCAGGTGCCACTACCTTTTCCAAATACTTTGCTTGTGCTCCTCCACGATCAACAATCGCCCTCTTCCTTTTGAACGTCTGATACACAAGAACATCATTTGAATGGATAAATATGGTATGATGACAGATGGAATATGTACTGAAAATGGATAGGCAGGCCGTATTCACATACACGATGTGTAAACTAAGCTAATGGCAGTTCAACAAAGTAGAAGCAATGCAAAGCATCAGTTGCAAGATATGTGCGACAAATATGACCTTGGAAAGTTAAAGCAAGCACCTTGATGGGTGAATAAGATAAGGCATCTTCCTCTGACTCCTCACTAGGGAGCTACATTGACTTAGGTCTCCCTCTAGCTCAGACTGTTAGGATCATATTCTGAGCATGAATCTGTAGGTGGAGAGCATTTGCATTGCATTGCATCCGGACTTGATTTCAGTCCCTTAATGCCAAGTTTGACAGCCATGTCATTGTTCTGCTTTATTCTTTTCATGCGTGCAAGCTCATAATCATTATGATGCTGTTCAGAATCTGAGATTCATGAAAACATAAAAAGTAGTCAAATTATCCATGGAATGCATTGCGGATTCAACTTGAAGAGTGTCTCCCTATAAATCCCTGCATATGCAAAGTTCACCCCCAACTGTGCTGACCAGACCACACACAGAAATACATACCCCTTATGTCTCTATAACAGGCAGACACACATTTCAAAACTGAAGTAGGAACACTAGAATTATATAAAATTCGTATTTGAACAAATAAACTAAGGAATTATGAGTGGCATAATGTTTAGCTTCAAGGGTGGAGTGTTGGTAGTGCGACACAAAGCAAGTAGGCAGATTGTATTCCATGTAAAAGATCGAAGCCTATGTAAAAGCTGGAAATGACACTTTCTTTCTATACAATGCAGTGTTCGTTGCCCACACATGATGGAAGAGATCACATAGAGAAATAGTATTCACTCATGTCTACGGTTGCAGTATTCAGAAACAGGGTGGTCCACCCTAAAACAATATTGACAACAAATATGACAAGGCAAGCATAGATGTAGTGAATCAATCATTTACTTGTGAGCTCACTAGGACAAGTATGCAAAATTGTAACTGCAGTAAGAGACCGTCCAAAATCTGAATCAAGAAGTTTGTCTAGCACTTATTGTTTGCAACTAATCGACGTGAATAATTGGATATTATATCAAATGAGTAAGAAAGACAAGTAAAATTTTCAACAAACCTGGCTTGCAATAGTAATCTAGGTCAATGTCACTGCTACCTCTTGAGCACTTGCGTAGGTTTTCGCTTGAAGAGGAAAGGGTGGTGCAGCAAAGTAGCATAAGTATTTCCCTCAGTTTTTGAGAACCAAGGTATCATTCTAGTAGGAGGCTACGCTCGAGTCCCTCACACCTACACAAAACAAATAAATCCTCGCAACCAACGTGATAAGGGGTTGTCAATCCCTACACGGTCACTTAGAGAGTGAGATCTGACATATATGATAAGATAATATTTTTGGTATTTTTATGATAAAGATGCAAAGTAAAATAAAAGCAATGAAAATAACTAAGTATTGGAAGATTTAATATGATGAAGATAGACATGGGGGCCATAGGTTTCATAGTGGCTTCTCTCAAGAGCATAAGTATTTTACGGTGGGTGAACAAATTACTGTTGAGCAATTGACAAAATTGAGCATAATTATGAGAGTATCTAGGTATGATCATGTATATAGGCATCACGTCCGAGACAAGTAGACCGACTCCTGCCTACATCTACTACTATTACTCCACACATCGACCGCTATCCAGCATGCATCTAGAGTATTAAGTTCATAAGAATAGAGTAACACTTTAAGCAAGATGACATGATGTAGAGGGATAAACTCATGCAATATGATGAAAACCCCATCTTGTTATCCTTGATGGCAACAATACAATACGTGCCTTGCTGCCACTACTGTCACTGGGAAAGGACACCGCAAGATTGAACCCAAAGCTAAGCACTTCTCCCATTGCAAGAACCAAACTGATAATTCGAAGAGAGTTGCAAAGATAACCAATCATACATAAAAGAATCCAGAGAAGATTCAAATATTGTTCATAGATAAACATGATCATAAACCCACAATTCATCGGTCTCAACAAACACACCGCAAAAGAAGATTACATCGAATAGATCTCCACAAGAGAGGGGGAGAACTTTGTATTGAGATCCAAAAAGAGAGAAGAATCCATCTAGCTATAACTATGGACCCTAAGGTCTGAGGTAAACTACTCACACTTCATCGGAGAGGCTATGGTGTTGATGTAGAAGCCCTCCGTGATCGATGCCCCCTCCGGCGGAGCTCCGGAACAGGCCCCAAGATGGGATCTCATGGATACAGAAAGTTATGGTGGTGGAATTAGGGTTTTGGCTCCGTATCTGATCATTTGGGGGTACGTAGGTATATATAGGAGGAAGAAGTACGTCGGTGGAGCAACAGGGGCCCACGAGGGTGGAGGGCGCGCCGGGGGGGGGGGGGGGGTAGGCGCGCCCCCTACCTCGTGGCCTCCCTGTTGGTTGCTTGACGTAGGGTCCAAGTCTCCGGGATCTTGTTCGTTCCAAAAATCACGTTCCCGAAGGTTTCATTCCATTTGAACTCCGTTTGATATTCCTTTTCTTTGAAACCCTAAAATAGGCAAAAACAACAATTCTGGGCTGGGCCTCCGGTTAATAGGTTAGTCCCGACAATAATATAAAAGTGGATAATAAAGCCCAATAATGTCCAAAACAGTAGATAATATAGCATGGAGCAATCAAAAATTATAGATACGTTGGAGACGTATCAAGCATCCCCAAGCTTAATTCCTGCTCGTCCTTGAGTAGGTAAATGATAAAACAGAGTTTTTGATGTGGAATGCTACTTGGCATAATTTCAATGCAATTCTTCTTAATTGTGGCATAAATATTCAGATCCGAAAGATTCAAGACAAAAGTTCAATATTGATATAAAAATAATAATACTTCAAGCATACTAACTAAGCAATTATGTCTTCTCAAAATAACATGGCCAAAGAAAGTTATCCCTACAAAATCATATAGTCTGGCTATGCTCTATCTTCACCACACAAAGTATTTAAATCATGCACAACCCCGATGACAAGCCAAGCAATTGTTTCATACTTTTGGTGTTCTCAAACTTTTTCAATCTTCACGCAATACATGAGCGTGAGCCATGGACATAGCACTTTAGGTGGAATAGAATGGTGGTTGTGGAGGAGACAAAAAGGGAACATAGTCTCACATCAACTAGGCGTATCAACGGGCTATGGAGATGCCCATCAATAGATATCAAAGTGAGTGAGTAGGGATTGCCATGCAACGGATGCACTAGAGCTATAAGTATATGAAAGCTCAAAAAGAAACTAAGTGGGTGTGCATCCAACTTGCTTGCTCACGAAGACCTAGGGCATTTTGAGGAAGCCCATCATTGGAATATGCAAGCCAAGTTCTATAATGAAAAATTCCCACTAGTATATGAAAGTGATAACATAGGAGACTCTCTATCATGAAGATCATGGTGCTACTTTGAAGCATAAGTGTGGTAAAAGGATAGTAGCATTGTCCCTTCTCTCTTTTTCTCTCATTTTTTTATTTGAGCCTTTTCTCTTTTTTATGGCCTCTTTTATTTTATTTATTTTATTATTTTTTCGTCCGGAGTCTCATCCCGACTTGTGGGGGAATCATAGTCTCCATCATCCTTTCCTCACTAGGACAATGCTATAATAATGATGATCATCACACTTTTATTTACTTACAACTCAACAATTACAACTCGATACTTAGAACAAGATATGACTCTATATGGATGCCTTCGGCGGTGTACCGGGATATCCAATGACTCATGAGTGACATGTATGAAAGAATTATGAACGGTAGCTTTGCCACAAATACAATGTCAACTACATGATCATGCAAAGCAATATGACAATGATGGAGCATGTCATAGTAAATGGAATGGTGGAAAGTTGCATGGCAATATATCTCAGAATGGCTATGGAAATTCATGCTCCGACTTCATCACATAACGGTTCACCATACGTGCATGCTACGGGAATCACAAACTTTAACACAAGTATTTCTCAAATTTACAACTACTCAACTAGCATGACTCTAATATCACCATCTCCATATCTCAAAACAATTATCAAGTATCAAACTTCTCATAGTATTCAACACACTCATAAGAGAATTTTATTTTTAATCTTGTATACCTAGAATATTAGGATTATTTAAGAAAATTACCATGCTATTTAAGACTCTCAAAATAATATAAATGAAGCATGAGAGATCAATAGGTTCTATAAAACAAATCCACCACCGTGCTCTAAAAGATATAAGTGAAGCACTAGAGCAAAACTATATAACTCAAAAGATATAAGTGAAGCACATAGAGTATTCTAATAATTTCCGAATCATGTGTGTCTATCTCAAAAGGTGTGTACAGCAAGGATGATTGTGGTAAACTAAAAAATAAAGACTCAAATCATACAAGACACTCCAAGCAAAACACATATCATGTGGTGAATAAAAATATAGCTCCAATAAAGTTACCGATAGAAGTAGACAAAAGAGGGGATGCCTTCCGGGGTATCCCCAAGCTTTGGCTTTTAGATGTCCTTAGATTATATTGGGGGTGCCATGGGCATCCCCAAGCTTAGGCTCTTGCCACTCCTTGTTCCATAATCCATCAAATCTTTACCCAAAATTTGAAACTTCACAACACAAAACTTAAAGTAGAAAATCTCGTGAGCTCCGTTAGCGAAAGAAAACAAAAGACCACTTCAAGGTACTGTAATGGACTCATTCTTTATTT
Organism: Triticum aestivum; assembly: GCF_018294505.1. Taxonomy (NCBI): domain Eukaryota; kingdom Viridiplantae; phylum Streptophyta; class Magnoliopsida; order Poales; family Poaceae; genus Triticum; species Triticum aestivum. The sequence goes on along the minus strand of NC_057797.1, from coordinate 640,567,093 downwards.
ATATTGGTGTTAAACCTACTTTATTCCAACTTCTCTATGGTTTATAAACTATTTTACTAGCCATAGATTCATCAAAATAAGCAAACACACGAAAAACAGAATCTGTCAAAAACAGAACAGTCTGTAGTAATATGTAGCTAGCGCAAGATCTGGAACCCAAAAAATTCTAAAATAAATTTCTGGACGTGAGGAATTTATCTATTAATCATCTTCAAAAAGAATTAACTAAATAGCACTTTCCAAATAAAAATGGCAGCAGTTCTCGTGAGCGCTAAAGTTTCTGTTTTTTACAGCAAGATTAACAAGACTTCCCCAAGTCTTCCCAACGGCACAAACATTAATTAAACACAAAAAACAGAACCAAAACAGAGGCTAGATAAATTATTTATTACTAAGCAGGAGCAAAAAGCAAGGAATAAAAATAAAATTGGGTTGCTCCCAACAAGCGCTATCATTTAACGCCTCTAGCTAGGCATAAAAAGCAAGGATAGATCTAGGTATTGCCATCTTTGGTAGGTAATCCATAAGTGGCTCTCATAATAGATTCATAAGGTAATTTAATTTTTTTCTAGGAAAGTGTTCCATGCCTTTCCTTAACGGAAATTGGAATCTAATATTTCTTTCCTTCATATCAATAATTGCACCAATCTTTCTAAGGAAAGGTCTACCAAGAATAATAGGAAATGAAGGATTGCAATCTATGTCAAGAACAATAAAATCTACAGGCACATAATTCCTATTTTCAACAATAAGAACATCATTAATTCTTCCCATAGGTTTCTTAATAGTGGAATCCGCAAGGTGCAAGTTTAAAGAGCAATCATCAAAATCACGGAAACCTAACAAATCACACAAAGTCTTTGGAATCGTGGAAACACTAGCACCCAAATCACACAAAGCATAGCATTCATGATCTTTAATTTTAATTTTAATAGTTGGTTCCCACTCATCATAAAGTTTTCTAGGGATAGAAACTTCCAACTCAAGTTTTTCTTCATAAGATCGCATCAAAGCATCAACGATATGTTTGGTAAAAGCTTTATTTTGACTATAAGCATGAGGAGAATTTAGCACGGATTGTAACAAGGAAATACAATCTATCAAAGAGCAATTATCACAATTAAATTCCTTGAAATCCAAAATAGTAGGTTCATTAACATCAAGAGTTTTGATCTCTTCAATCCCACTTTTATCAAATTTAGTATCAAGATCTAAAAACTCCAAATTTTTGGAACGACTTCTAGGTAAAGGTGGATCATATTCAGTCCCATCATTATCAAGATTCATATTGCAAAACAATGATTTAATAGGGGACACATCAATAAGTTTTAGATCTTCATCTTTATTATCATGGTCTTCCGGTTTAGCGGCCATCTTATTAACTAAGGTAGCCTACTTATCCGAAACTTCAGCTATTAACTTCTCAAGACAAGCAATTTGGGATCTCAAACCATCAAATTCTTTGGACATATCATCGAGCTCTTTATTCATATAACTCATAAAGCTTTTTTGTTCTTTAAGCTCATTTCTAAAGAAACTAGCGGGGCTACCTGCGCATTTGCGCGGCTAGAAATTTTACTTGTGACTTTTTTAATTTGACACCTGTCTTAAATTGAGCATTTAACATTTTGGTGTGATATTTTAGGAAACGTAAAAGAAATTTGTTATCAAATGTCTTTTTATGCCCATATTTAATTTTTTGATTTCATGATAATTCTATGTGTTGTATTTACTCTAAATCACTGACTAAAATTGCCGCATAAAGGATTTACTTGCATTGAAACTTGTAGCCAAAGTGTAAGCATGTGGGCGCAATCCTCACGATTTTGTGAGGCATTAAAGTAGTGCGACAATTTCTGAATGAAGATAGCGGCGCAGTAGAGGCCATTTTCGCGGGTGATTTAAAGTCCTGATCTAAATATTTTGTGAGTTTATTTCAGAGGTGTGTAGGTATTGTTTTTTAAAATTTTAGAACAAATAAAACAGCACATAGAGCTATCCAAAGCTGTGGTTCATGCGTACTTAACTCCTAGATTGGACGAAAATATGAATTGCGCTTTCATCGTGCTCTCCAAGCTAGAGCTTTTGATGCCCGGATATTGTAAATGGGTCAACCATACAGATTTCTAGGGCCTCAAGTGCAGCTCTTCTCCCCAGATTATCTGAGGCAACACCAACGCGGATGCGCCTATGCCCACTACTTGCAGAGGCGTACCACCGCCAACCATATCTTAACCGGAGGCAAGGCGTACGTCGTAGCGTCAGTGCCGGCCCCTTTCACCGAATGGATTCAGTCCTGCTATACACACGATATACCATGGACGATGCTAAAATCTGGCCGGACATACGTATGTCTGAACAGGGCGCCGGCCGCTGGATTGATATATCGTGCATAGATCGTGCACTTATGTCGTGCATGGAGCAGTTTCGGAATGGATTTGACGGAGCATGCATAGGTATGATAATCCCTGATCTTGTCCCGATATGGCATTAGCTAAATGTCATCACAGATAAGAAATTGATGGCTATAATCTCCATGACACAACCACGCTCAAGATTTAGTAAAGAAGATATTAAAATCTCCATGTCACAGCTACTTTTTCATAGAGTGGAGATAGGGATTTCGGGACTATTCAATAGGGCGATTAGAGTTGGGGATCGTGTCTTGCGGAGGTCTGTAGCATGAGAGAGGTGAGGGTAGATTCAATATATTTGAAATTCTTTTCAAGTGGAATCAATGGGTGATTGCATGGTACAGGCTATCCATCGCAAAAAAATAATAGAAATAGGATCTGTATTATTTGCTCTCATTTTCCCCAAGTATATGTAAATATTAATGTAGAAAATTTTCAATAAGTACTAAAGGTTTATTTCACGGATACAGAATTGATGAACAGAAAATGGAATATTTTGTTGCACGATTAAGGATACATATCTTGGTAACATATACATTTTGTCGGTTGAGTTGGCTACGTTGATGACTATTATTATGGAGAGTCAATAGAAGAGAGATGGGGAACTGTAGACTAATCGTGAGAGAGATGAGATTGTTAGCGTTAGAGGGTTTAGTAATGGCTATTATTTAAAATACAAAATACTCATGAAGAACCTATTTTTTGATACATATTAATGATTAGTCGAAACATTCAAAGTTTGACTCTACGTATATACAGAATGGTGGCTTTTAGGGAATAAGTGGGAGTAAATTGTAATGGCTAACATAGGACTTGCATACTATAATCAGATAGATGTAACCTTAATCATCTCAAGTTTAAATCAAATTTGAAGTGCAAAGTACTCCCTCTGTAAAGAAATATAAGACCGTTTAGATTATTTATGACACATGGTGATGTAAATCGGATAAATATCATTTTCACAACTTGTTAGGATAATACTTTTATGCAATTTTGATATAATTCACTCAAGTCAAAATCCTTCATGGCTGCATGATCTGAAGGACACATATATGTGCAGAAAAATCTCTTCCGGGCTGATTGGCTCGTGTGGCGTATGCTATTCCCGAATAAAAAATGTGGTGTTTGCTATGCCGAGCGGCCATTAGTTAGTTCATTGATATTGCATACAAAATTTCCATGTTACATACATTTGGTACGTGCATTCACATGACATGCATGTGTGTTTCTTATGCTGCCGCGTATACGTGGTGTGTGAAAATAAGTTGTTGTCGCAATTTACTTATTAAATCTGAGTTGTCAAAATTATGATTAAAGTGGCATATATAATTTTAGTGATGGCGACGTACGGTTCTTTATGCCTTCGATAATTCATGCATTATGGGTGCACTGCATATAAGTTGATGTGGCCATGTCTTCGTACATTTGTTGTCGAGCTTTTGATTTTTCTAGGCATCTACGCGTGCCATCCGATATGCTAGGCGTTGCCAACGTTTGACCGTTCCGCCATACTGTATTTGTAGATGCATGGCTAGCAGCAGCTTCATGGATTTCTTGTCTTATCAATGGTTGGATTGCCGATCGTGTTTTTTTTTATTTTGCGGGGTACATGCATGAGTTGTTAATGTTTGCTTTCCACATGGGCGGTGTCAGTCCCGTGCATGGCAAGAGTTTTGCCACACTTACGGACCACTATTACGGATTAGCACCTACGGACTGATTTGTGCACGTTAGTATTATATATGTATGGGAGATCAATCTCAGCTGTTCTCAATAAAGAAAAATCCCTGCTGTCCGTCTCGTGCACGCCTATGGAGTCTATCGATGTGATTATATTGGACCAAAACAAATCTATGCATCTTCGTACATCTAGACTCTTGACATGATACGATTTTGACCTGATGCGATGTAAAAAAAAAAACTCTTAAACCGATGTATCTCAACCATTGAAATATCGTAACTTTAGACCGGTAAATCTCTACCATTTCTTTTCTATCGTTTTAAGTATATAATAGACTATTATGCTCAAATTGTAAGACCATAAAACTCCTAACGTTGCTTTCGATTTCTTCTAACCTTTTAAGGTGAAGATCACCAAATCGGGGAAGAGTCATCGAGACAAGCAAGCAATCCAACACACAAGCAAACGAGGAACGGGCAAAAAGAGGCAAATAGAGAAAGAGAGGGAGGATAGAGAGAGAGGGTGAATAAAATGGCAAGGGTGAAGTGGGGGAGAGGAAAACGAGAGGCAAATGGCAAATAATGTAATGCGGGAGATAAGGGTTTGTGATGGGTACTTGGTATGTTGACTTTCGCATAGACCTCCCCGGCAACGGTGCCAGAAATCCTTCTTGCTACCTCTTGAGCACTTGCGTTGGTTTTCCCTTGAAGAGGAAAGGGTGGTGCAGCAAAGTAGCGTAAGTATTTCCCTTAGTTTTTGAGAACCAAGGTATCAATCCAGTCGGAGGCTACGCGCGAGTCCCTCGCACCTACACAAAACAAATAAATCCTCGCAACCAACGTGATAAGGGGTTGTCAATCCCTACACGGTCACTTACGAGAGTGAGATCTGATAGATATGATAAGATAATATTTTTGGTATTTTTATGATAAAGATGCAAAGTAAAATAAAAGCAATGAAAATAACTAAGTATTGGAAGATTTAATATGATGAAGATAGACCTGGGGGCCATAGGTTTCACTAGTGGCTTCTCTCAAGAGCATAAGTATTTTACGGTGGGTGAACAAATTACTGTTGAGCAATTGACAGAATTGAGCATAATTATGAGAATATCTAGGTATGATCATGTATATAGGCATCACATCCGAGACAAGTAGACCGACTCTTGCCTACATCTACTACTATTACTCCACACATCGACACTATCCAACATGCATCTAGAGTATTAAGTTCATAAGAACAGAGTAACGCTTTAAGAAAGATGACATGATGTAGAGGGATAAACTCATGCAATATGATGAAAACCCCATCTTGTTATCCTCGATGGCAATAATACAATATGTGCCTTGCTGCCCCTACTGTCACTGGGAAAGGACACCGCAAGATTGAACCCAAAGCTAAGCACCTCTCCCATTGCAAGAAAGATCAATCTAGTAGGCCAATCCAAACTGATAATTCAAAGAGACTTGCAAAGATAACCAATCATACATAAAATAATTCATAGAAGATTCAAATATTGTTCATAGATAAACTTGATCATAAACCCACAATTCATCGGTCTCAACAAACACACCACAAAAGAAGATTACATCGAATAGATATCCACAAGAGAGGGGGGGGGGACTCTGTATTGAGATCCAAAAAGAGAGAAGAAGCCATCTAGCTCATAACTATGGACCCGAAGGTCTGAGGTGAACTACTCACACTTCATCGGAGAGGCTATGGTGTTGATGTAGAAGCCCTCCGTGATCGATGCCCCCTCCGGCGGAGCTCCGGAACAGGCCCCAAGATGGGATCTCGTGGATACAGAAAGTTACGACGGTGGAATTAGGGTTTTGGCTCCGTATCTGATTGTTTGGGGTTACGTAGGTATATATAGGAGGAAAAAGTACGTCGATGGAGTAACAGGGGGCCTACGAGGGTGGAGGGCGCGCCTGGGGGGGGGAGGGGGTAGGCGCGCCCCCTACCTCATGGCCTCCGTGTTGGTTGCTTGACGTAGGGTCCAAGTCTCCTGGATCTTGTTCGTTCCAAAAATCACGTTCCCGATGGTTTCATTCCGTTTGGACTCCGTTTGATATTCCTTTTCTTCGAAACCCTAAAATAGGCAAAAGATATCAATTCTGGGCTGGGCCTCCAGTTAATAGGTTAGTCCCAAAAATAATATAAAAGTGGATAATAAAGCCCAATAATGTCCAAAACAATAGATAATATAGCATGGAGCAATCAAAAACTATAGATACGTTGGAGACGTATTAGTCGCTACAACCAATGATACGTCTCCGCGGTATCTATAATTTTTGATTGTTCCATGCCAATATTCTACAACTTTCATATACTTTTGGTAACTTTTTATATTATTTTTTGGGACTAACATATTGATCTAGTGCCCAGTGCCAGTTCCTGTTTGTTGCATGTTTTATGTTTCGCAGAATATCCATATCAAACAGAATCTAAACGGGATAAAAACGGACGGAGCTTATTTTTGGAATATTTGGAAAATCTGGGAGAAAGATCAACGTGAAACAGTGTCCGAGGTGGGCACGAGGTAGGAGGGTGCGCCCACCCCTGGGCGCGCCCCTGACCCTCGTGGTCCACCCGTAAGGTGGTTGATGCCCTTCTTCGGCTGCAAGAAAGCTAATTTTTGGTAAAAAATCACGGCGAAGGTTTCGGTCCAATCAGAGTTACGGATCTCCATATATATATATATACGAAACGGTGAAAGGGCAGCAGAACAGAACGCAGAAACAGAGAGAGATAGAGAGACAGATCCAATCTCGGAGGGGCTCTCGCCCCTCCCATGCCATGGAGGCCAAGGACGAGAGCGGAAACCCTTCTCCCATCTAGGGAGGAGGTCAAGGAAGAAGAAGACGAGGGGGCTCCCTCTCCCCTTCTCTTTCGGTGGCGCCGGAACGCTGCCGTGGCCATCATCATCATCACCGTGATCTACACCAACACCTCAACCATCTTCACCAACATCTCCATCACCTTCCCCCCTCTATCTACATCGGTCCACTCTCCCGCAACCCGCTGTACCCTCTACTTGAACATGGTGCTTTATGCTTCATATTATTATCCAATGATGTGTTGCCATCCTATGATGTCTAAGTAGATTTTTGTTGTCCAATCGGTGGTTGATGAATTTCTATGATTGATTTAATTTGCTTGTGGTTATGTTGCTGTCCTTTGGTGCCCATCATATGAGCGCGCGCGTGGATCACACCATAGGGTTAGTTGTATGTTGATAGGACTATGTATTGGAGGGCAAAAGTGACGGAAGCTTCAACCTAGCATAGAAATTGATGCATACGGGATTGAAGGGGGGCCAATATATCTTAATGCTATGGTTGGGTTTTACCTTAATGAACGTTAGTAGTTGCGGATGCTTGCTAATAGTTCTAATCATAAGTGCATAGAATTCCAAGTCAGGGATGACATGCTAGCAGTGGCCTCTCCCACATAATACTTGCTAACAGTCTAGTAAAGTAGTCAATTGCTTCGGGACAATTTTGCAACTCCTACCACCACTTTTCCACACTCGCTATATTTACTTTATTGCTTCTTTACCTAAACAACCCCTACTTTTTATTTACGTAATCTTTATTATCTTGCAAACCTATTGTAACGCCCCGGACACACCCGCCGGTGGTCGTTACTCCTGGCGGGATCTAGACTGGCCCCACAGATCAATACTAGTCTTTTCTATGCATTTTGCCTCACTCATGCGCACGCGGGAGCAACTTCCCGGTCGGTCACCCATCATGAAACTACTCCAAGCTGAGCACACTTAACTTTGGAGTTCTGTCCGAATGGGCTCCCAGAAAAGAAGGAATTCCTTATTGATATGAGTAGTTTATCATCCCTAATAAGCCAGGCTATCATATACACCCCCACTCAGAGGAACCGACGTCCTCATCGGGCCATAGGAACGTTCCCTCCTGGCACATACGTTTGTGCATCCAGTCTGGTACATGTGCCATGTCGGGTGCCACGACGGGTCACAAACGTCATGAACAACATGACCGTGCACCTATCCACAAATATCCATGTAACCGCGAGAACCTGGCTCTGATACCAACTTGTAACGCCCTGGACACACCCGCCGGTGGTCGTTACTCCTGGCGGGATCTAGACTGGCCCCATAGATCAATACTAGTCTTTTCTGCGCACTTTGTCCTCACTCGTGCACACGCGGGAGCAACTTCCCGGTCGGTCACCCATCCTAAAACTACTCCAAGTTGAGCACGCTTAACTTTGGAGTTCTGTCCGAATGGGCTCCCGGAAAAGAAGGAATTCCTTATTGATATGAGTAGTCTATCATCCCTAATAAGCCAGGCTATCACACCTATCCAACAACACCTACAAAGTACTTCTAGTTTCATACTTGTTCTAGGTAAAGGGAACATCAAGCGTTTGTAGAGTTGTATCGGTGGTCGATAGAACTTGAGGGAATATTTGTTCTTCCTTTAGCTCCTCGTTGGGTTCGACACTCTTACTTATCGAAAATTGTTGCGATCCCCTATACTTGTGGGTTATCAAGACCTTTTTCTGGTGCCGTTGCCGGGGAGCATTAGCGTGGGGTGAATATTCTCGTGTGTGCTTGTTTGCTTTATCACTAAGTAATTTTTATTTGTTGTTCTTTATCTTTAGTTATGGATATGGAACACGAAATACCAAAAAAATTAGGTGTACTTGCTGCTCATGGAGGTGAGGAACCTCCTAAAACCCTCGATGCTTGTTATGTGACAGAAATTATGTACTACTTTGATAATCCTGAGAAAACCCCATTCAATCTGGTAATGGGAGTAACGTTGGATCAACGTGAATACTTTAGGGATTATCGCTTGACACAAAAAGGGAAACTATTATGGGATCAAATTTATATATTGAAGTGGTATGCTCGGCAAGTATGCTTGAGTTATGGTTATACTTGTTGCTCTAGGATGAAGGCTCCACACCTTCCCTTTTCATGCAAATTTAATGATAATGAAACCTTAGCTTCTTATGCTAATGGTATATATGATTACTATGATGTGGAACAAATAAAAGAATTTGTTGCTTTTAAGGGTTCTTACGAAATTGAATCTTTGTTTGAAAGTCATGAAGCTTTTGATGATGATGTTTATAGGTCTGAAAATTTAGCTATCTTAAAATATTGCTATGATAATTATGAATATAATTCCTATATTAATGCGCTTATTGAGAAAGTCTCCGCTGTCCAAGAAGAGACTAATATTTTGCAGGAATCTATGGAAGAAGAAGTTGATGAAATGTGAGCTCATTGGATGAAAAAGATGAGGAAGAGAGCGAAGAACAAAAGGAGGAAGAGAAGATTGATCACCCGTGCCCACCTTCTAATGAGAGTAACTCTTCAACTCATACATTGTTTAATTCCCCTTCATGCTTACCGAAGGATGAATGCTATGATAATTGCTATGATCCCATTGATTCTTTTGAAATATCCCTTTTTGATGATGCTTGCTATGCTTGTGGCCAAGATGCCAATATGAATTATGCTTATGGAGATGAACTTGCTATAGTTCCTTATGTTAAACATGATATTGTTGCTATTGCACCCACGCATGATAGTCCTATTATCTTTTTGAATTCTCCCGACTACACTATATCGGAGAAGTTTGCACTTATTAAGGATTATATTGATGGGTTGCGTTTGACTATTACACATGATAATTTTGATGAATATAATATGCATGTGCTTGCTGCTCCTATTTGCAATTATTATGAGAGAGGAACTATATCTCCAGCTCTCTATGTTTCCAATACGATAAAATTGCAAGAAACTGTTTATACTATGCATTGACCTTTACTATGTGTGGATGAATTGTTCTTTTATGACATGCCGATGCATAGGAAGAGAGTTAAACTTCGTCCTTACATGATATATGTTACTTTGTTCTCACTACTAAATTATAGATCATTGTTAATTAAAATTGGCTTTGATATACCTTGGGATCCGGGTGGATTCACTACTTGAGCACTATATGCCTAGCTTAATGGCTTTAAAGAAAGCGCTGCCAGGGAGACAACCCGGAAATTTTAGAGAGTCATTTATTTCTGTTGAGTGCTTTCATATAGTTTAAAAATACAACAAAAATAAAGAGGGGAACCCAAAACTTTTTCAAAAAAGGAAAGTGAAAGTGAGAAAGACAAGCATTGTTGAAGTGGGAGAGCTCCTTGAACTTTGTTCATGCTCACTGAAACTTTGTGAATCTTGATTACAGAAACTTTTCAAAAATAATAATTATCCCCTTGTACAATTCCATTTTATTATAAAAATAATGTGCCAAGGTTTGCCTTTAGGATGTTTACATTTGCTTGATGGTTTGTACGGTGCAGGATCGAAACTTTGGCTGTAGTGCGCGATTTTACATTTTTAGCTGGAACATCAAATGGTTCTGATTGTTTTTGCAATGTATTTCTATCGAAATTTTTTATTTTTCCTAATTGTGGCAGAATTTTTCAAGTATCATAAATATGGTTAATGTTCATATTGTTACAGACTGTTCTGTTTTAGACAGATACTGTTTTTGATGCATAGTTTGCTTGTTTTGATGAAACTAACGATTTATATTAGTGGATTAAGCCAAGAAAAAGTTATATTATAGTATACAGAATGCAAAAACAAAATATGAATTGGTTTTCAATAGTACTTAGAGTAGTGATTTGCTTTATTATACTAACGGATCTTACCGAGTTTTCTGTTGAAGTTTTGTGTGGATGAAGTGTTCGATGATCGAGAAGGTCTCGATGTGTGAAGAAGGAAGAGAGGCAAGAGCTCAAGCTTGGGGATGCCTGAGGCACCCCAAGTAAATATTCAAGGAGACTCAAGCGTCTAAGCTTGGGTATGCCCGGAAGGCATCCCCTCTTTCTTCAACAAGTATCGGTATGTTTTCGGATTCGTTTCGTTCATGCGATATGTGCAATATTGGAGCGTCTTTTGCATTTAGTTTTCATTTTTCTTTTATGTAACATGCTGGTATGAGGTAGTCCTTGGTTTATTTATAGAATGCTCTTTGCACTTCACTTATATCTTTTGTGTATGGCTTTATAGAATGCTTCATGTGCTTCACTTATATCATTTGAAGTTTGGATTGCCTGTTTCTCTTCACTTAGACAACCGCCATTTGTAGAATACTCTTTTGCTTCACTTAGATTTGTTAGAGCGTGGGCATATCTTTTGTAGAAAGAATTAAACTCTCTTGCTTCACTTATGTCTATTTAGAGAGATGACAAGAATTGGTCATTCACATGGTTAGTCATAAAATCCTACATAAAACTTGTAGATCACTGAATATGATATGTTTGATTCCTTGCAATAGTTTTGCGATATAAAGATGGTGATATTAGAGTTATGCTAGTGGGTAGTTGTGGATTAGTAGAAATACTTGTGTTGAGGTTTGTGATTCCCATAGCATGCATGCATGGTGAACCGTTATGTAACGAAGTTGGAGCATGAGGTATGTATTGATTGTCTTCCTTATGAGTGGCGGTCGGGGATGAGCGATGGTCTTTTCCTACCAATCTATCCCCCTAGGGGCATGCGTAGTAGTACTTTGCTTCGAGGGCTAATAAACTTTTGCAATAAGTATGTGAGTTCTTTATGACTAATGTTGAGTCCATGGATTATACGCACTCTCACCCTTCCATCATTGCTAACCTCTCTAGTATCGCGCAACTTTCGCCGGTACCATAAACCCACCATATACCTTCCTCAAAACAGCCACCATACCTACCTATCATGGCATTTCCATAGCCATTCCGAGATATATTGCCATGCAACTTCCATCATCATCATATACATGACTTGAGCATTCATTGTCATATTGCTTTGCATGATCGTAAGATAGCTAGCATGATGTTTTCATGGATTGTCCGTTTTTTGATGTCATTGCTACGCTAGATCATTGCACATCCCGGTACACTAACGGAGGCATTCATATAGAGTCATATCTTTGTTCTAGATATCGAGTTGTAATATTGAGTTGTAAGTAAATAAAAGTGTGATGATCATCATTATTAGAGCATTGTCCCAGTGAGGAAAGGATGATGGAGACTATGATTCCCCCACAAGTCGGGATGAGACTCCGGACGAGAAAAAAAACAAAAAGAAAAGAGAAAGGCCATAAAAAAGGAAGGCCCAAAAAAATGAGAGAAAAAGAGAGAAGGGACAATGCTACTATCCTTTTTCCACACTTGTGCTTCAAAGTAGCACCATGTTCTTCATATAGAGAGTCTCTTGAGTTATCACTTTCATATACTAGTGGGAATTTTCATTATAGAACTTGGCTTGTATATTCCAACGATGGGCTTCCTCAAATGCCCTAGGTCTTCATGAGCAAGCAAGTTGGATGCACACCCACTTAGTTTCAGTTTGAGCTTTCATATACTTATAGCTCTAGTGCATCCGTTGCATGGCAATCCCTACTCACTCACATTGATATCTATTGATGGGCATCTCCATATCCCGTTGATACGCCTAGTTGATGTGAGACTATCTTCTCCTTTTTGTCTTCTCCACAACCACCATTCTATTCCACCTATAGTGCTATATCCATGGCTCACGCTCATGTATTGCGTGAGGGTTGAAAATGATGAAGCGCGTTAAAAAGTATGAACCAATTGCTCGGCTTGTCATTGGGGTTGTGCATGATGTGAATATTTTGTGTGGTGAAGATGGAGCATAGCCAGACTATATGATTTTGTAGGGATAACTTTCTTTGGCCTTGTTATTTTGAAAAGACATGATTGCTTTATTAGTGGGCTTGAAGTATTATTATTTTTATGTCAAATGATAGACTATTGCTTTGAATCACTCGTGTCTTAATATTCATGCCATGATTAGATATGTGATCAAGATTATGTTAGGTAGCATTCCACATCAAAATTTATCTTTTTTATCATTTACCTACTTGAGGACGAGCAGGAATTAAGCTTGGGGATACTGATACGTCTCCGTCATATCTATAATTTTTGATTGTTCCATGCCAATATTCTACAACTTTCATATACTTTTGGCAACTTTTTATATTATTTTTTGGGACTAACATATTGATCCAGTGCCCAGTGCCAGTTCCTGTTTGTTGCATGTTTTATGTTTCGCAGAATACCCATATCAAACGGAATCCAAACGGGATAAAAACGGACGGAGCTTATTTTTGGAATATTTGGAAAATCTGGGAGAAAGATCAATGCGAAACGGTGTCCGAGCTGGGCACGAGGTACGGGGGCGCGCCCCACCCCCTGAGTGCGCCCCTGATCCTCGTGGTCCACCCGTAAGGCGGTTTATGCCCTTCTTCGACCGCAAGAAAGCTAATTTTTGGTAAAAAAATCACGGTGAAGGTTTCAGTCCAATCGGAGTTACGGATCTCCATATATATATATATACGAAACGGTGGAAGGGCAGCAAAACAGAACGCAGAAACAGAGAGAGACAGAGAGACAGATCCAATCTCGGAGGGGCTCTCGCCCCTCCCATGCCATGGAGGCCAAGGACCAGAGGGGAAACCCTTCTCCCATCTAGGGAGGAGGTCAAGGAAGAAGAAGACGAAGGGCCCCCCTCTCCCCTTCTCTTCCGGTGGCGCCGGAACGCTACCGTGGCCATCATCATCATCATCACCGCGATCTACACCAACACCTCCGCCATCTTCACCAAAATCTCCATCACCTTCCCCCCTCTATCTACAGCGGTCCACTCTCCCGCAACCCGCTGTACCCTCTACTTGAACATGGTGCTTTATGCTTCATATTATTATCCAATGATGTGTTGCCATCCTATGATGTCTGAGTAGATTTTTGTTATCCTATCGGTGGTTGATGAATTGCTATGATTGATTTAATTTGCTTGTGGTTATGTTGCTGTCCTTTGGTGCCCATCATATGAGCGCGCGTGTGGATCACACCATAGGGTTAGTTGTATGTTGATAGGACTATGTGTTGGAGGGCAAGAGTGACGGGAGCTTCAACCTAGCATAGAAATTGATGCATACGGGATTGAAGGGGGACCAATATATCTTGATGCTATGGTTGGGTTTTACCTTAATGAACGTTAGTAGTTGCGGATGCTTGCTAATAGTTCCAATCATAAGTGCATAGAATTCCAAGTCAGGGATGACATGCTAGTAGTGGCCTCGCTCACATAATACTTGCTAACCGTCTAGTAAAGTAGTCAATTGCTTCGGGACAATTTTGCAACTCCTAACACCACTTTTCCACACTCGCTATATTTACTTTATTGCTTCTTTACCTAAACAACCCCTACTTTTTATTTACGTAATCTTTATTATCTTGCAAACCTATTGTAACGCCCCGGACACACCAGCCGGTGGTCGTTACTCCTGGCGGGATCTAGACTGGCCCCACAGATCAATACTAGTCTTTTCTATGCATTTTGCCTCACTCATGTGCACGCGGGAGCAACTTCCCGGTCGGTCACCCATCATGAAACTACTCCAAGCTGAGCACACTTAACTTTGGAGTTCTGTCCGAATGGGCTCCCATAAAAGAAGGAATTCCTTATTGATATGAGTAGTTTATCATCCCTAATAAGCCAGGCTATCACATACACCCCCACTCAGAGGAACCGACGTCCTCATCGGGCCATAGGAACGTTCCCTCCTGACACATACGTTTGTGCATCCAGTCTGGTACATGTGCCATGTCGGGTGCCACGACGGGTCACAAACGTCATGAACAACATGACCGTGCACCTATCCACAAACATCCATGTAACCGCGAGAACCTGGCTCTGATACCAACTTGTAACGCCCTGGACACACCCGCCGGTGGTCGTTACTCCTGGCGGGATCTAGACTGGCCCCATAGATCAATACTAGTCTTTTCTGCGCACTTTGTCCTCACTCGTGCACACGCGGGAGCAACTTCCCGGTCGGTCACCCATCCTGAAACTACTCCAAGTTGAGCACGCTTAACTTTGGAGTTCTGTCCGAATGGGCTCCCGGAAAAGAAGGAATTCCTTATTGATATGAGTAGTCTATCATCCCTAATAAGCCAGGCTATCACACCTATCCAACAACACCTACAAAGTACTTCTAGTTTCATACTTGTTCTAGGTAAAGGGACATCAAGCGTTCGTAGAGTTGTATCGGTGGTCGATAGAACTTGAGGGAATATTTGTTCTTCCTTTAGCTCCTCGTTGGGTTCGACACTCTTAATTATCGAAAATTGTTGCGATCCCCTATACTTGTGGGTTATCAAGACCTTTTTCTGGTGCCGTTGCCGGGGAGCATTAGCGTGGGGTGAATATTCTCGTGTGTGCTTGTTTGCTTTATCACTAAGTAATTTTTATTTGTTGTTCTTTATCTTTAGTTATGGATATGGAACACGAAATACCAAAAAAATTAGGTGTACTTGCTGCTCATGGAGGTGAGGAACCTCCTAAAACCCTCGATGCTTGTTATGTGACAGAAATTATGTACTACTTTGATAATCCTGAGAAAACCCCATTCATTCTGGTAATGGGAGTAACGTTGGATCAACGTGAATACTTTAGGGATTATCGCTTGACACAAAAAGGGAAACTATTATGGGATCAAATTTATATATTGAAGTGGTATGCTCGGCAAGTATGCTTGAGTTATGGTTATACTTGTTGCTCTAGGATGAAGGCTCCACACCTTCCCTTTTCATGCAAATTTAATGATAATGAAACCTTAGCTTCTTATGCTAATGGTATATATGATTACTATGATGTGGAACAAATAAAAGAATTTGTTGCTTTTAAGGGTTCTTACGAAATTGAATCTTTGTTTGAAAGTCATGAAGCTTTTGATGATGATGTTTATAGGTCTGAAAATTTAGCTATCTTAAAATATTGCTATGATAATTATGAATATAATTCCTATATTAATGCGCTTATTGAGAAAGTCTCCGCTGTCCAAGAAGAGACTAATATTTTGCAGGAATCTATGGAAGAAGAAGTTGATGAAATGTGAGCTCATTGGATGAAAAAGATGAGGAAGAGAGCGAAGAACAAAAGGAGGAAGAGAAGATTGATCACCCGTGCCCACCTTCTAATGAGAGTAACTCTTCAACTCATACATTGTTTAATTCCCCTTCATGCTTACCGAAGGATGAATGCTATGATAATTGCTATGATCCCATTGACTCTTTTGAAATATCCCTTTTTGATGATGCTTGCTATGCTTGTGGCCAAGATGCCAATATGAATTATGCTTATGGAGATGAACTTGCTATAGTTCCTTATGTTAAACATGATATTGTTGCTATTGCACCCACGCATGATAGTCCTATTATCTTTTTGAATTCTCCCGACTACACTATATCGGAGAAGTTTGCACTTATTAAGGATTATATTGATGGGTTGCGTTTGACTATTACACATGATAATTTTGATGAATATAATATGCATGTGCTTGCTGCTCCTATTTGCAATTATTATGAGAGAGGAACTATATCTCCAGCTCTCTATGTTTCCAATACGATAAAATTGCAAGAAACTGTTTATACTATGCATTGACCTTTACTATGTGTGCATGAATTGTTCTTTTATGACATGCCGATGCATAGGAAGAGAGTTAAACTTCGTCCTTACATGATATATGTTACTTTGTTCTCACTACTAAATTATAGATCATTGTTAATTAAAATTGGCTTTGATATACCTTGGGATCCGAGTGGATTCACTACTTGAGCACTATATGCCTAGCTTAATGGCTTTAAAGAAAGCGCTGCCAGGGAGACAACCCGGAAATTTTAGAGAGTCATTTATTTCTGTTGAGTGCTTTCATATAGTTTAAAAATACAACAAAAATAAAGAGGGGAACCCAAAACTTTTTCAAAAAAGGAAAGTGAAAGTGAGAAAGACAAACATTGTTGAAGTGGGAGAGCTCCTTGAACTTTGTTCATGCTCACTGAAACTTTGTGAATCTTGATTACAGAAACTTTTCAAAAATAATAATTATCCCCTTGTACAATTCCATTGTATTATAAAAATAATGTGCCAAGGTTTGCCTTTAGGATGTTTACATTTGCTTGATGGTTTGTACGGTGCAGGATAGAAACTTTGGCTGTAGTGCGCGATTTTACATTTTTAGCTGGAACGTCAAATGGTTCTGATTGTTTTTGCAATGTATTTCTATCGAAATTTTTTATTTTTCCTAATTGTGGCAGAATTTTTCAAGTATCATAAATATGGTTAATGTTCATATTGTTACAGACTGTTCTGTTTTAGACAGATACTGTTTTTGATGCATAGTTTGCTTGTTTTGATGAAACTAACGATTTATATTAGTGGATTAAGCCAAGAAAAAGTTATATTACAGTATACAGAATGCAAAAACAAAATATGAATTGGTTTTCAATAGTACTTAGAGTAGTGATTTTCTTTATTATACTAACGGATCTTACCGAGTTTTCTGTTGAAGTTTTGTGTGGATGAAGTGTTCGATGATCGAGAAGGTCTTGATGTGTGAAGAAGGAAGAGAGGCAAGAGCTCAAGCTTGGGGATGCCTGAGGCACCCCAAGTAAATATTCAAGGAGACTCAAGCGTCTAAGCTTGGGTATGCCCCGGAAGGCATCCCCTCTTTCTTCAACAAGTATCGGTATGTTTTCGGATTCGTTTCGTTCATGCGATATGTGCAATATTGGAGCGTCTTTTGCATTTAGTTTTCATTTTTCTTTTATGTAACATGCTGGTATGAGGTAGTCCTTGGTTTATTTATAGAATGCTCTTTGCACTTCACTTATATCTTTTGTGTATGGCTTTATAGAATGCTTCATGTGCTTCACTTATATCATTTGAAGTTTGGATTGCCTGTTTCTCTTCACTTAGACAACCGCCATTTGTAGAATACTCTTTTGCTTCACTTAGATTTGTTAGAGCGTGGGCATATCTTTTGTAGAAAGAATTAAACTCTCTTGCTTCACTTATGTCTATTTAGAGAGATGACAAGAATTGGTCATTCACATGGTTAGTCATAAAATCCTACATAAAACTTGTAGATCACTGAATATGATATGTTTGATTCCTTGCAATAGTTTTGCGATATAAAGATGGTGATATTAGAGTTATGCTAGTGGGTAGTTGTGGATTAGTAGAAATACTTGTGTTGAGGTTTGTGATTCCCATAGCATGCACGCATGGTGAACCGTTATGTAACGAAGTTGGAGCATGAGGTATGTATTGATTGTCTTCCTTATGAGTGGCGGTCGGGGATGAGCGATGGTCTTTTCCTACCAATCTATCCCCCTAGGGGCATGCGTAGTAGTACTTTGCTTCGAGGGCTAATAAACTTTTGCAATAAGTATGTGAGTTCTTTATGACTAATGTTGAGTCCATGGATTATACGCACTCTCACCCTTCCATCATTGCTAACCTCTCTAGTATCGCGCAACTTTCGCCGGTACCATAAACCCACCATATACCTTCCTCAAAACAGCCACCATACCTACCTATCATGGCATTTCCATAGCCATTCCGAGATATATTGCCATGCAACTTCCATCATCATCATATACATGACTTGAGCATTCATTGTCATATTGCTTTGCATGATCGTAAGATAGCTAGCATGATGTTTTCATGGCTTGTCCGTTTTTTGATGTCATTGCTAAGCTAGATCATTGCACATCCCGGTACACTAACGGAGGCATTCATATAGAGTCATATCTTTGTTCTAGATATCGAGTTGTAATATTGAGTTGTAAGTAAATAAAAGTGTGATGATCATCATTATTAGAGCATTGTCCCAGTGAGGAAAGGATGATGGAGAATATGATTCCCCCACAAGTCGGGATGAGACTCCGGACGAGAAAAAAAACAAAAAGAAAAGAGAAAGGCCATAAAAAAGGAAGGCCCAAAAAAATGAGAGAAAAAGAGAGAAGGGACAATGCTACTATCCTTTTTCCACACTTGTGCTTCAAAGTAGCACCATGTTCTTCATATAGAGAGTCTCTTGAGTTATCACTTTCATATACTAGTGGGAATTTTCATTATAGAACTTGGCTTGTATATTCCAACGATGGGCTTCCTCAAATGCCCTAGGTCTTCATGAGCAAGCAAGTTGGATGCACACCCACTTAGTTTCAGTTTGAGCTTTCATATACTTATAGCTCTAGTGCATCCGTTGCATGGCAATCCCTACTCACTCACATTGATATCTATTGATGGGCATCTCCATATCCCGTTGATACACCTAGTTGATGTGAGACTATCTTCTCCTTTTTGTCTTCTCCACAACCACCATTCTATTCCATCTATAGTGCTATATCCATGGCTCACGCTCATGTATTGCGTGAGGGTTGAAAATGATGAAGCGCATTAAAAAGTATGAACCAATTGCTCGGCTTGTCATCGGGGTTGTGCATGATGTGAATATTTTGTGTGGTGAAGATGGAGCATAGCCAGACTATATGATTTTGTAGGGATAACTTTCTTTGGCCTTGTTATTTTGAAAAGACATGATTGCTTTATTAGTGGGCTTGAAGTATTATTGTTTTTATGTCAAATGATAGACTATTGCTTTGAATCATTCGTGTCTTAATATTCATGCCATGATTAGATATGTGATCAAGATTATGTTAGGTAGCATTCCACATCAAAATTTATCTTTTTTATCATTTACCTACTTGAGGACGAGCAGGAATTAAGCTTGGGGATACTGATACGTCTCCGTCATATCTATAATTTTTGATTGTTCCATGCCAATATTCTACAACTTTCATATACTTTTGGCAACTTTTTATATTATTTTTTGGGACTAACATATTGATCCAGTGCCCAGTGCCAGTTCCTGTTTGTTGCATGTTTTATGTTTCGCAGAATACCCATATCAAACGGAATCCAAATGGGATAAAAACGGACGGAGCTTATTTTTGGAATATTTGGAAAATCTGGGAGAAAGATCAATGCGAAACGGTGTCCGAGCTGGGCACGAGGTACGGGGGCGCGCCCCACCCCCTGAGTGCGCCCCTGACCCTCGTGGTCCACCCGTAAGGCCGTTTATGCCCTTCTTCGACCGCAAGAAAGCTATTTTTTGGTAAAAAAATCACGGTGAAGGTTTCAGTCCAATCGGAGTTACGAATCTCCATATATATATATATACGAAACGGTGGAAGGGCAGCAAAACAGAACGCAGAAACAGAGAGAGACAGAGAGACAGATCCAATCTCGGAGGGGCTCTCGCCCCTCCCATGCCATGGAGGCCAAGGACCAGAGGGGAAACCCTTCTCCCATCTAGGGAGGAGGTCAAGGAAGAAGAAGACGAAGGGCCCCCCTCTCCCCTTCTCTTCCGGTGGCGCCGGAACGCTACCGTGGCCATCATCATCATCATCACTGCGATCTACACCAACACCTCCGCCATCTTCACCAAAATCTCCATCACCTTCCCCCCTCTATCTACAGCGGTCCACTCTCCCGCAACCCGCTGTACCCTCTACTTGAACATGGTGCTTTATGCTTCATATTATTATCCAATGATGTGTTGCCATCCTATGATGTCTGAGTAGATTTTCGTTGTCCTATCGGTGGTTGATGAATTGCTATGATTGATTTAATTTGCTTGTGGTTATGTTGCTGTCCTTTGGTGCCCATCATATGAGCGCGCGTGTGGATCACACCATAGGGTTAGTTGTATGTTGATAGGACTATGTGTTGGAGGGCAAGAGTGACGGGAGCTTCAACCTAGCATAGAAATTGATGCATACGGGATTGAAGGGGGACCAATATATCTTGATGCTATGGTTGGGTTTTACCTTAATGAACGTTAGTAGTTGCGGATGCTTGCTAATAGTTCCAATCATAAGTGCATAGAATTCCAAGTCAGGGATGACATGCTAGTAGTGGCCTCTCCCACATAACACTTGCTATCGGTCTAGCAAAGTATTCAATTGCTTAGGGACAATTTCGCAACTCCTACCACCACTTTTCCACACTCGCTATATTTACTTTATTGCTTCTTTACCTAAGCAGCCCCTACTTTTTATTTACGTAATATTTATTATCTTGCAAACCTATCCAACAACACCTACAAAGTACTTCTAGTTTCATACTTGTTCTAGGTAAAGCGAACATCAAGCGTGCGTAGAGTTGTATCAGTGGTCGATAGAACTTGAGGGAATATTTGTTTTGCCTTTAGCTCCTCGTTGGGTTTGACACTCTTACTTATCGAAAACTGTTGCGACCCCCTATACTTGTGGGTTATCAACCAACAATCCAAAATGACTAGTGTCTGTTCCGAGGGCTGGAATTTTGAAAACCCTGTGAACTTTACAGGTACTAAAGATTACCGAAATACATCTGAACCATTAAGTGTAGGTAGCGCTGAGCACACAACAAACCCTAATGACAGTCCTGCGTAATGAGTAATGAATCAATTAGAAAATGGGTGATGAGGAGTGGCTGCTGAGTGTTGAGGACTTATCTCAGGATAAATCGGGTTAGCTTAGTGGGTGCTGCACGCCTGAGCCCTGAATAGACTGGGAAGGTAGGCACGACGGCGCGCCCGGGCAGCGGTGACGCTGTTGGGCGAGCGGCTCCTGACCTCCTGTTAGTCCAACGTCTCCTCCTAGAGTCATGCCGTCCGGGGACGGCAAGTCACCGACAAGGCAGGCGGCTGGGGGCGAGTAGAGATAGGAAGCGCGCAGCAGAACAGAGGGGAATCGGTGCCTGGGACGACCCAAAATCCCAGGGTGGGCCGGCCCACCATGGGCACCCTGTAGAGATACACACCCGAGCGGCGAACATGCATTTTCGAAACTAATTTAGGAACATTTAGCAACCAATTAAACGAATCTGTTTTAATAATATCAGATTCATATTTGAACAACTAAGCTTGTTTAGCTTGATGGGTCGAGTAGTGCTATTATGACACGAAGCACGTATTCTGATCGTATAGTGATCATAAAAGGGGGAAACCGGAGAAATGATATTTAGCAGCCATTTTTCGCTTCGAACTAAGAACTAAATTCTAAGAGCTGAAAAGAAAGTAGAGTAACCAAGTTAAGATCTATTTTCTGGTTGAGATCAAAAAGTTGAGGAGATATGAAGTACCACCTCTCTTGTGGCGCCGTATATGCATTAGGGGTGCGATGGCTGTCGGTGGCGTTGAAGCAGATTTGCGACGGTAGATGGGTGCATCGGGGGATAAGTCCCGTTGCGGTGGAAGAGAAGGTCGTGTGAGCGGCCCCGGCAAAGAGGACGACGACGCCATTGAAGCGAGAGGACGTGATGCAAGGCTCTTGGTCCGTCGCCGTGGATGAGAAACGTCTATCTTTAGAAGTGGACGACGCGGTCTTGGTAGGCACTCCGGCATGGTGGAGGACGGTGGCGATGGATGTGGTGGAGGACGACGACGATGGATGTGGTGGAGGACGGCGGCGATAGATGGGGTGGCGGACGGAGGCTGGTGTGGGGATGGTCTTCTAGCGTGGACGGTGTATCAATGGGAAAATGGAGGGAGAGGTATGGGGAACCATGTTTTTGGGACGCGCCTGTCAGAAATATGGGAAAGTTACGAACTTAGCCCCCGTTTAAAATTTGGACGTCTCGTCGGTTGGGGATACGACGGTAATCTCGCATCTCGCCAACATTTGCCCAGAGCGATTTCAGGCGAGGAGAGGGTGGTTGGCACCCATGGTGTATGAACGGGGCTGACAGGTAGGGCGGTTGTGTCACGTCTGAGTGAAGTTACAAACCTGCCCCTATTGAAAATATTTGCCTACATCGATTTCGGCCGAGTCGAGTTTGTTTTACCGCCCACCGTGTATGAATGGGGAAATGGAGGGAGAAACAGAGGTCTTTCGGACAAGCTTGAATCAAATGTGTTTTGCTGCCCATGTTTGGCGCCCATCGTGTCGGAATGGGCTCAGAGGCGGTCGTGTCACATCTTATTGAAGTTAGTATGCTACCCCTATTTAGAGCAGTGGAAATAGGGCCGATGAATTATCCGTGTAATGGGTAGACAGTAATTTCCATCTCCCAAACACTTGGCTTCGGGCAGCCGACGTGGGAGTGGACACTTTGCCGCTTCTTTCGAATTTTGGGACAATAAGCATCCACGTTTACCCTAGCAACTAAATTCGAATCCATTTTGTATTCCTATACGAATCTTTATAAATCATTCTATGTGTTTTTATATATCTTCAAAAGGATGACAAAGATGTATTCCACTGTCATATATGAATATGGTTTACAAATGCTGATACTCAAATTCAGAAGCTAGAATCCAGTTTAAGGTGAATTCGAATATTTGGAACACTTCATGTCCAACTCAAATGTCACACGCAACATAATGTGTACTCCCATTTAGATATGTACTAAAGCGATGTATCAAGATTCAAATACCAAGTGAATCAACCAAGAATGTACAGAACTAACAGACATATAAACACTTATAGAGTATATGGATCAATAATATCAACTAACATACATAAGCCAGGCCGCTGTACTTTTCTTTGCTACAACATCATCCTTTTTTAGCCAAGCTACTACATCATCTTGGCCCTTTCCGATGCGTGCCACTTATGGTCCATCTATACTACTATTATTGCTGAATGCACATTCAGCCCGATTGGCATATTTGTAGGTCTGGCACAGCAATGAAAATGAACTGTCTCCGAGTCTTATCAATTAATACAGACTTGTGCTCAAATAAAATTGCAAACCAAAAAACAAAAAACAAAAACAATTATTACATGATCTCTAAAACAAATGGTTTGATTGATTACATGAACAAACAACACAAAGGTTATTCAACGATGGAAAGAACATTTCACCTATGATTTACCAAGTGGGAATTTAATTTCCTTTTTTCCTTCAGGACCTTAACAATGTGGTCAGTCTCAGCTTGCTTCGTTTTGAAATCCACCAAATATTTAATGGTTGTCTTGAGTACTACTACTGATTGTGTTGTTTGCTTCCTCAACATGTCAACTTCATCTCTAAGTGCAAAAGCAGAATCTCTTTCTACCAGTAGTTTCGCCTCTAGAGCATCAGCAGTTGGCAATTCATAATGCACGATTGGGTCGGTGCCAGTGCCGTGGGATGATACAACGTCCATGGGGACCTCGCTCTTTGATCTTGGGTTAACCTATTTTGCCATTAAAGTTCCGATTGGATTCAGAAAAGTTGAAGTTAGCAAAACATCTCAACTGAGAGTTATAACAGCAAACCAGTTAAACAAACAAGGAATTAAAGAGTTTCAATTCAATGCTGAAAAGTAGTTATTAACATGATTGTAACCCGTTGTTGCAGCAGCAAAGCAGTTAAACAAACAAGTAGCTATTTAAGTTCAGGCAAATAGGTAATTATTAACAGTAAGTATCAAACACATAGATAGGTGCAGTCTATAATAGGATTAACAGGCTATGACATTATGTAATCAGTAGCAAACTAAATTAACCCAAGCAACGTAATTGAACAATTTTGCAATAAGTGGCTAACTAAAATTCCGAGAAGCAGTTAACTGAACTTACGCTAGTTCTTTGTACAAGCACACTACAACTTCTTTTTCGCTTACAAGGTTGTACGAAGGAGTCCATGGTATCAATTGCTTGGATACACAGTCCCAATACTTCTTTCTTCCCACACTACATTGGTAAGTCGAATGGTTAATCTGGTAAGATGGTGC
The DNA here is from genome assembly GCF_018294505.1 of Triticum aestivum. NCBI lineage: Eukaryota > Viridiplantae > Streptophyta > Magnoliopsida > Poales > Poaceae > Triticum > Triticum aestivum. The sequence goes on along the minus strand of NC_057797.1, from coordinate 640,542,374 downwards.
GTCCTTGATATGTTATATGAGGACGTGTAGTCAGACTAGTTGTAGCCACACACATCACACTGGCTTTTACTGTATATTTCATGCGATTACTTTTGGCATATCGAGATCTAAGCAATCTACAATAGGATGAAAAGACTGGCATCCTTCACATTATTGGCGAACTCAGTTCATAGAAACAAGCAATTCAACCATTTCGTGGGTAAATCAAAAGCGCCACTGGAATATTTTTCACTACCCCTATCATACACGCAAAAAGGGGCGACGCCACCATAGGGGCTGGTATTGGCGGCCGCCTCAGGTGGCTCGAAAGTGTGCACCTAGTTTGAGTCGTGCAGGTTGGCCTAGGCTAGTTTTGTTCGTCCCAACACATGAGCAGGCAATGTAAAAAATGAAGGAAAATGTTTCAATTTGGATAGACCAATAACATAAGTGCAAGGCAGGCCCTATATCAGGCTCATGGCCCAAACGAGCGCCTCCCATATCTATCGACAACAGGAAAAATCCCAATTCATCCGCTCCAGCCTCCAGTCTAGTTCGCTCCTAACCTAGCCGCCGCTGGACAGACTGACACAGCACTTCCTCGCGCCCTCGTTGGAGGGCGGTCGCCGGGCTTCAAGCGAACGGAAGGACAAGAAGATGAAGATCCAACCCTGGTGTAGCCTGCGTGGGAGGCAGCGATGGCAGCACGGGCATGGCATCGAGCTTGCGCAAACGGACAGTCGCAGCTTGCAAGAGTAGCATGCGCAACGAGCAGGTACATCACATCCCTGATTATATCTAATTCAACTCTTCAATTTCTGGCCAACAGTTAAACCTGACGATGTTGTAAAACTGCTTGTATGTAGGGAATCTATGAGAAAATGAAACCAATTTCTACTTATTTTATAACTCCCCCAATCAATACTAAACTGACTGAATCTGATGTATCTAATCAAGTTTCCGGCGCAAACATCCAAGCTCATGTTGTTCTTGAGCCTGAAGTGTCTAATGAACAGACTGCTAATGAAGGATTTGATGCAAACATTTTACATGCTCCTGGTGATGAACATATAGTGTCTAATGAGGCATCTAATGCAAGCATTTTGCAAGCTCCCATTGAAGGATTTAGTGTCTAATGATGATCTGCTATGTTGAGAGAGACATAGAGATTTGCAGGCATTGATGACAAGCAAATTATAGTGCATTTTCATGGCTTGAGGAGACGTCGAGGCCATCTACCAGCAAGTCCCCGTATCATGACAACGTAGTATACATACTTTTCTAATATGTTGTTTGAAACTATTGTCATACTTGTGCAGGATAGATATATTGATATGCAGTTTGCGCACTGGTTATAAGTGCAATTACACTTCGATATTTTCAGCCAGAGAACGAATAATTCAAGCAGGTACAGACCATGCTTGTAGTTCTTGTACACCGTGTTGCATTTTGTGTTTTTTGGTGCTTGCATCATTTAGTGTTTATAATCTGAACTACTTTGGATCATTAGCTGGTTTTCAAAGTGCATGTGGCTTCACATTTCTCAAGTTATGTTGATTTCTGGAGTGCAAGTGCCTTCGTATTTTTGAAGTTAAATGTTCGCCCCTAGTAACTTGAATTTGTGGATCCGCCATTGCACACAAATCATACATGGATGCTAGTACAAATTAAATGAAATGCAGGGACTTATGCTAGCTCGTTGTACATGCTCACTGCAGCTCTGCTTGCGCTTGGGATGTTCCATGTACAAGTCCATGTTACCACTTGCTTGGATGTGCAGGCCTTGTGCTCCTTGCTCCCCCCTCTGCATTTTTGACATGGCGAATGGCTGATCAAATAAGAGGAATCGACCTTGCTGTTGTATCGGAGGACAACTACTTACAAGGTTATATGGGTGTGCAGGATGTGTACCAGATCCCGTAGCGCCGTCATGCTTCGCTAAAAATGGATTTGCTTGTTTCAGATGATATCTCCAGAAGAAATAAGAGTTAAAGTCAAAGTTGGATAGGCGTGTAAGCTAAGAGAGCAGTGAAAGGATATCCAAACATCGTCGAAACAGTGCATAAGGGAGTGATGTGTGGATACCTAGTTCGGACCGGCGTTTGGGCATGCTCGCCTAGCTAGAGTGCTGGTCACTTCAGAGCCGTTGAGGGTGATGCGCTGGCTGGCCGCGCACGGATGCAGGTCTTGAGTGGCAGCAGAGCGCTACGATGCGGTGGAAGAGACCGTTGGTGAAGCCCCAGCGACCTCGGGGGGCGGAGGCGCGACGATGTGCTCGGTGAAGTAGCCCCGGTGAGTTGGGAGATGGCGCCGGTGAAGCGCACCTGATGCGGTGGAAGTCGGTGTCTGTGAGGCACGTCGGTTGCGGCGGCCGACGTTGTCGGTGGACCACCCGGTGCGGTGGACGAGGGCGTAGATGAGGTAGCTCCGGTGCGGTGGTGAAGTGCGACCGTCGTCTTCGTCATCGTTGTCCGGCACAGAGGTGGGGAAAGAGACGAGACGAGGGGCGATTCGAACTTTGCTTGGGTTGGCGGCGAATTAGGGATTTGAGCAATCTGGGCGCGGAAGGGGACGGTGGAGAATGGAGATTTTGTAGTGCTGAAATTGGGCCGCCAGATATTTCAATCTGAAACATGGAAGCGCGAACTTATTTTGTCGTCATCCTTTCTTTTTGGGGTGGGTGGCTGGGTGCTACGCGTCCGTCCGACACACGCGACCACCACGACACGATCCTGGTGCGCCTACATTTGAGAATGCAAAAGAATCTTCTTTCATTTGCAAACGAATCTGTATGTATTACCATGCCCGTGTTTTCCTTGCAATAATTAGTCATTCGAAACGAGATACTATAAATTAATTAATGAGGAGTTATTTGAAAAAAATCGAAACGGTATCCACGCTAACGTGGATTAGAGTGTGTGTCACATAATTAGTTATTTGAATTAGAGTGTGTGTCACATAGCGATCTCCAATTCTAATGTGGATTTCACATTTCATTTATCCACGCTACTTTTTTAATACAAATTCATATGTATATGATGAACACCATTGTATTGAGAAAACTTTTGGATGGATTCAAACATATGACCTACAAAATAGCACAACAAATCAAGTCAATGTCAACTTTTCGAAACCTAGTATGGCACGAATTCGAAATAATTACCCATATGCATGGTCCTCATTCAAATCTTACAATGTACACCGAATTGAAACATCGATATTAAGTTTCGTACTATCTACATTCAAATGTTGTTTTTAGCCCCCCCGCACACACGCTACATACTTCCTGTATCGGTCAATCTTCCTGTCCTAGCCACCTTAGGAAGCTATCGATTTCCAACACACATCCATTCTTTCTCTCCATGTTTCGATCTCTAACTCTCTCAACTACACAACCCCCCTTTTCCACTCTGTTACGAAATGTATTTACCTCTCACACCCGCCATTGCACCCCATGCCGAGCTCTCTCTCTCTCCCTCTCCCTCTCACCCTCTCGCGCTAAATACATGCATTGCGTATCTAGCCCCCCAACCTCTCGTGCGCACGCACGCACGTTGTCTATCTTGGTCACTCCCTCGAGACTGTCTCACTCTTTCTTCCGCATGGCGGGCCACACTCGCTCAATCTCGCTCTCTTTATCTGAGTCTCATTTAACCTCATTTTCTTTCACACACAAATGATATATCTCCCTATTCGGGCCTCGATCGACACACTCTATACTCTCTCACACAGATTGTCTATCTAGGTTAGTCCATCGAAGCCGCCCCCACTCTTTTGACCTCATGACGGGCCACACACACACTCTCTCTCCCTGCTCTCCCTCCCTCCCTCCCCCCCCTCTCTCTCTCTCTTTATGCCTCGATTGACCTCGCTCTTTCTCGGACAAAAATGATATATCACCATGTTTGAGCCCAATTCGACTTATTCACATTGTATACTCTCTCACGCACATTGTCTATCTAGGTCACTCTCTCCAACCCGTCTCATTCTTTCGATCGCACGATGACCCTATGTGATCGATTGACCTTGCTTCCTCCCACGCTCAAAATATATCTACACGTCTGTGACTGGATCATCTCTCAAGCTCTATCTTACAGCCCTCACCCTTGCCAAAAGCTCAATCGGACAATATCTCTCCAGAGCATATATATTTGTTCCATGAATGTCGGACCACACTCTGTCTCTCTATCTATATGTCTCTCAATTGACCTCACTTTCTAACATCGTATCTTCCACACATTGAAGCTACCTCTCCATCCCTCGCAAAGCCGGAGTTATTTACATTGCGAGGGGCACTCTAACCTTGGATTAATTTGTGTAGGCATTTATTCTGGTCGGTTTAGATTATATTTTCGTAGCATTCGACCCACAACTACTCGAAACACCGTTGCAACCCCCGCAACTCCCCTAGTTGATTTCCCTCTGGCTTAGTCATCACTCTCTCACACGTCCTTTCTCTCGCCTTCAACGTCGCACCATGGTATTATTGCAAAAACTTTGTTGTTCTCTTTAATTATTATAAATAAGATACAAAACTACACACCGATAGTCCACTTGGAATGGAACAAATTTGGACCCACAAATTAAAGTGCTACAAACTACACACAGAGGGGCCCACATGTCAAGAAACAAATTTGGACCCATATACAAATTAAAAAATAAAGGACGAGGATCGAACATGCGGCCAGGGCCTTCAAGCCGCACGTCAATAGGCAACATACATAGAACAACAATGTTTGTTGTACTTCCCTTTGTTCACATAATGTTTTTATATTACCACAGCCTATTTAATTGATAACATGTAATATTATTTTTAGTATTATTCGCCTTCACTTACTGGTGGGTTCCATGTGTGCTATCTCTCTCCTCCCCTTCTGCGTTTAGACGCACGAGCAAACATGAAGAACTCGCGGGCGATGTTGCCGTTGACCATATCTGGACGCATTCATAAGTTACGGCACTAGTTTCACGTGCTAGCAGCACTAGTCAGTGTGTACGTGCAATGCATGTTAATTTGGAAGTATATTAAGTGCATGCAGATATTAAGTTGGATATTATTTGCGTGTTATTATGTGATTAACACTATTTTTGGCATGAAATTAATCGCACGCTAAATGTGTTGAGCGCTCGACATTGAAGCAGTCTAGGTCGTTGGATGACAAGGAATACATATGGCTTGATGACGTTTTATATTTAATTTGATACGGCTCTAGCAGAACATTCAATCGATCAAACCATAGATTTCGTTCAGTCTGACTCCAACTTTAAATTATGCCACGATCGATCTAAAATAAACGGAAATGATAAACGTTCGAATTTTAAGCATGGCAATCCGAACGTTTTTCATGGAGAATTTAGATTACGCGGCGGCGGCGGGGGCGTCTTGCGGTGGGAAGCGGCTCCTCTGCCGTGCTCTGTGTGTCGTCGGGCCACTGACCGACGGCGACGGCGGCGTCTTGTGCCATTGTTGGCGTACTCCTGAACATTGGCCCTAGCTTCAAGGAAGGCCACAATGTTCTGGACTTCGGTCTCCAGGAGCGAGTCAACTGGCGGGAGGAGGCGACTGGCGTTTGTGCAAGGAAGCGGTCGACGGCAACCATCCATGCCGCTGAGGGGGGCACTGGCACCCGCGCGGGGATAGGCGCTGTCAACGGCGCGGCGGAGACATTCGTGTGCACGGGCACCGGCACGGGCACACACGTCAGTGCACGCACAAGCGCATGCGCTGGCAGGTGCACGGGCACTGGCATGGGCATGTGCGTCAGTGCACGCGCAGGCGCATGCGCTGGCAGGTGCACGGGCAGTGGCACGGGCATGTGCGTCAGTGCATGCACAGGCGCATGCGCTGGCAGGTGCACGGGCGCGTGAAAGTCGGCGGGGACCTTGTGGAGCCCGGTGGCATCAAGCTCGGTGACAATGTGCGGCTCCCAGCCCATCAATGCCACGGGGATGGGTGTTGGCGCAGTCCGGGCGACAGGAGCCGGAACGAGAGCGGGGACAGGCGCGGCGTCTTCCCGCAAGGCCAGTTCAAGCTCGTCCCAAAGCGCCTTATGTTCTTGAGACTCCGACTAGGTGTCTTCCTCAGGAAACTGGAAGACTAAGGGCAGACCATCGTGATGTGGCATGGTGTACGTTTAGGTCAGGCTGGTTGGAGGTAGACGATAGGAGAATCAGAAAGGAAGAGAGAAGATTGTAGCGATACCGGGTAGTGCGGGGTTGATTTTAAACTGCGGCGCCGGCGACATTAAAAGTGGGAGCAGTTGGGATGAAGGTGGGCGGCAGAGCCTGGTCAAAGGGCTCGCCTCCCGGTGAGCCTGCACAGCGGTCTGCTCGCAGGCCTCCCTGTCAGCCGGCGCAGCGATCTTCTCGCATGCCCCCGTCGACTCACACACTTGCTCGAACGACACCTGCCAATGAGAAGTGGGACTCGTGGCGGCACGTAAACGCCCACGGTTTCAATAGTGAAAGCGTTTGCCTTAACCTGACAGGTCTTTGTTCCAAAATACCTTGGCTCTTCATTTGTGCAACTTGTCATAAGCAGCTTGTCTCAAATTGAAGGAAAAAATTATGAAGTAATATTTGTGCCATATCACGTGATCATGCTCAGTTTCAAGAATTTATGGTCACTTTTGGATTTTCTGAAATTTAAGATCCAGGATTCGAAGCAATATCATAACCTGCATCATGCAATAAATTTTCAAGCCATACATCTGTCCTGTTATATTTCTTAAGAAAGGATTTGGTCAAACATTTTGCTTAGTTAGACTTGAGACAAGTTATATATGCAGAGCAAAAGGATAATCCCTCCGTACCAGTGCATTGCCTGATATATTAACTCAAGTACTAGGCACGAACAAACAGGAAAAAAACGGGCTCACTTCTGTGCTCATCCTGGTGTAGTAGTAGTACTAGGCAATGCAGTTGACGGGTGACCTTGGCGAGCAGCAACTGAGGGAATTGAACCATGCTCGGCACGGTAGGTAACGTTGTCTAGTTTCTTTTTTTTTGAACACAACATTGTCTAGTTACTAAAGCATGCCTCCGTTGTTCATCGATAGTCATTATGGACCGGGGACATGAGGGGAATTTCCTAGGGCTGGAATTCTGGCCACCAGATATTTCAACTCGAAACGTGGAGGCTCGACTGGTTGGGGTTGCCTAATGTGCGTACCACGCACGCCACCAGAAGGACACGAGCCCGTTTAAAAAAAAATTAGGATCAACACGAGCCAAGGTCTGGCTGGTACGCCGTTGGGTCCTACCATTCGAGAATACGAAAGGAACCTTTTAAGTTGCCGAACGAATCTATGTGTATTACAATGCCCATATTTTCCTTGTAAATACTAATCTCAACGTGGTAATTGATTTATGACGAGTTGTTGAATTAGAGTGCGTTTGTGATATAGTGATCTCAACATGGATTTCACATTTCGTGGTATCCCTGCTAAGTTTTTCAATGCAAATTCAAATTTAAAGATGAACAATATGGAGGTGAGAAAACTTTGTATGTATCAAGCATATGACCACACACACACACAGACAGACACCCACACACGAACACAACAACAATCCAATAAGTATAGTGCATCTATTTTTCCAAACCATGCCTGTATGACACGAATTCAAAAATACTCCTTCTATTCCTAAATATTAGTCTTTTAGAGATTTCAACAAGCGACTACATACGGAGCAAAATGAATGAATCTACACTCTAAAATATGTCTATATACATCCGTATGTGCCAGTCCACTTGAAATCTCTAAAAAGACTAATATTTAGGAACGAAGGGAGTAAAATGTAAGACATGCATGGTCCTCAATTCAATATTTAAAACGAACATGAAACTGAAACATGAATATTAAGTATAGTACTATAGTACATGCAAATGTTGTGTTTAATTAGGTGGAGCTATGGGGGTCACCCCCTCGACCTTAGATAAAATTGTGAAGCTCTGTTTAGGGTTGTTTAGATTATATTTGTCCCCACCCTCCCAACCAACGATTGGTTGTGCACCCCCACTCCTCATCCCCGGGAGAATATCATGTGCCCCCATACCTTATATGCTATATGCCGATACGAGTTGCTTGGAGCTTGTAGATCTGAGATATGGCAGCTCACATGATGTCTTAATATTTTTACAGGAAACCTTGATGAGTTTGAGAATTGCACACAATTTGTACAAAAACTACTCAGATGCCCTTGGATCCCATATCCAACGACCTCGAAGCTCGTATCACCGTAGCATCTAAGATGAAGGAGGACATCATATTCTCCTGTATGTAAGAATATCATGTGCTACCACACCTCAGATGCTTTGGTGATACAAGCTCTTCGGAGCCGTTGGATTTGTGACCCAACACCTCCTCGGTGGTTCGAATGGGTTTTTGCAGACAAGCCCCCAAAGAGTTCGGCCACTGCTTACAAGCACAAAGACTGCTCAGATGCCATTGGATCTCAGATAAAACGACCTCGAAGCTCGTATCACCGTAGCATCCAAGCTGCGAGAGCACCTTATTTTTTCTCGCACGGGAGAATATGAGGTGCTCCCGCACCATAGATTCTATGGTGATACGAGTTCACGGAGATCTAACGGCCCACAGTAGGAGGTTTGAATGTTTTTGCAATATACGGTTGAGAGAGTTTGGGAATTGCACAGAAAGTACAAGTACTATGCATGTGCCATCTGATCACTGATCATACGACCTAGATGCTCATATCACCGTAGCAGGTAATTAAGCTACGGGGAGCACCTAATATGAGCAACGGGGAGCCGTTGGATCCAAGATGCAGCGGCACACACGAGGTCTGAGTGTTTTATTTGCAAGAAAACCTTTGGAGAGTTTGGAAATTGCGCATAATTACAAAGACTACTCCCAAGCCATTGGATCTCACTTCCAATGGTGTAAAAACTCATATCACCATAGCATCTAAGCTGCAGGGTGGATGTGATATTCTATGCCGCTGTCATTTTTGTTCGTAAACTTGCAAAATACGTGTAACTTGTGCCGTTACTTGTCTAACCGCGCAAAGTGTTTGTTCAAAAAAACCATCCTACACTGAAATATCAGAACAACACATGGGGGTCCCACTTGTCATTAATAAAATTTGGACCTAAAACTAACAATCTGAAAGAAGAGATTCGAACTGGCAACCTGGACTACAAAGCGTAAGTTGCTAGCCTGAAACAACTTGATTTTATATAGTATTACATTGAGTAGAGTAGAGGGAGTGCCTCGTCTACACGTGCATGACCGTTGACTCACTTACTGGTGGGTCCCAGGTCTGCGATCTCTCTCTTCTCTCCATCGTCTAACCTTTACACGGGCACACACGAAGAGCGGCGCTACCTTGCCGTGGTGTTATTACAACTAAAAAAAGCTTGGAAAAATAGAAGAATCGCCTAGAACAAGAGACGTTGTGGCTGGTCGAGATGAAGTTGTGTAGCTAATGGGGTGTTTTCGACCGACTGGCTGTGTCCCGGGGTCGAACCATAGGTACTATGTCTGATACAGTAAATTTTTACACGCACATTTTTCCTCCATGCCGAGACATGGCACACCCTACCGCGCGGCTTCGGGGTCCTCCCGGGTGGTGCACGCATATATTCTTCCTGACATGGGATGCCCTACCGTGCGTTTTCACCAAAGCAAGTAAATAAATGAGTCGTCAAATAACGAAAGACCACTTTTCCCGCCGAGTAAATCAATGAAGCACGGTGGCTAGCTAGTTGGGCTAGTTCGATCGATTAGCTAGGCCGCTGCCACATTTGTTTTTTCACCCCTTTTTTATCTACTTGCCGGTAGGTAAATTTAAACATCCACTGCGGCGTTGCTCTGGTGTTTGAGTGCGGCAAGATTTTTATTTTTTTGATTGACGGGAGCAGGCGCGGTGGGATTTTTAATTTTTTGATTGATGGGAGCAGGCGCGGCAGCAATTAGTCACGATGAATCCGCCTGTAAAACCCACTGCTCCCTGATGTGAGAAGTCGTCAACTGGTGTTTTACCATGGTGAAAACCAAAAGATTCCCCGCTCCTCGGCTGGCTCCCTCCGCCTTCCCATGGATTGCATTGCCTTTCAGCCGTTTGGCCCCCTACATCACCAACGTCGTGCGCCTCGATAAGCAGAGGGACTTTGGTGGTGTTTAGGCGCCCTCTGCATGGGCATGTCCATGTCTCGGCGCAACATGACCGTTGGATCAAACTCAGACGGTGCAGACCAGTCACTATAGCACAAAGCGTGTGGGTGTGTTTGGTTGCATTCTCATCTCAATATAGTGTGTAAGTCACCTTACGAAAACCAAATAATCCCAAAACACTTAGGCACAGTACATTAACTCCCTCCCCGTTTCTTGTTTTCTGACATATCAACCAATAAGAGACGTGGGCCGTGCATGCTTTCAATGACTTGAGACTAATAAACATGACCTGCAGTGGTTAGTTCATTGCATGCAATGCTATTAATTAGCAAAAAGACATCTTAGTCGTAGTGCACAACGTAAGATGACTTACACACCTAGATGGAGTAGTTGTTTCCTCTTCGTGTATTTGTGTTAACCTACTAGTGTGGACTCATGCACCCTTCATGCACTCTGCCAAACAACCAAAAGTGGGTCGAGAAGGGAACTTTTGCTCCCATCCCGTGCACCCTTCATACACCCTGCCTAACACTATTCGTGCTTCATATGGTTCATATTTCGTGGAGTGCTGTAGCACCGTACTCTCCGTGCGCTATAGACCTAGTTCTGTTAACATTGATCTCACCGTTAATTCTCGACCGGACAGTCGAGAAAGCGGTACTATGTTACTACATTACTGTTCATATAGTTGACATGCGCACAACATCATTTGTTGTCGTCATATCTTACTACACTAGCAACAAGATTATGTAGTACTGACGTATGAACCACTGCACATGCCTAGTAGTAGGAGCACCCTGTATGTTCAAGTGGCTGCCGTGTTTCGCACTCCTTCGTCGTAAGAGTGGAAACGCTTGCTGTAATCATTTTTTCTTCTTCAGAAAAATAGTGGACACGCTCTACCGTGCGGATCCTCCTCCAACCATGCACTAAATTACTCACTTTTGCCGACATGTGGGACAACCAGCATCGGGGTCCACCTGCCATGCACTAAATTACTCCGTAGTAGAGTGACGATAGACTACCCCGATCGAAGCGCCGCAGTAGTGCCCAATGAGCCGTCAAATAAAAAAAACCCTCCTTTCCAGCAGTAAGTTGGACGGACGAAGTGATACGTCCATTTTGCATCATGCTTTTATATCGATATTTATTGCATTATGGGCTGTTATTACACATTATGCCACAATACTTATGCATATTCTCTCTTATTTACAAGCTTTACATAAAGAGGGAGAATGCCGACAACTGGGATTATGGGCTGGAAAAGGAGCAAATATTAGAGACCTATTCTGCACAGCTTCAGAAGTCCTGAAACTTCATGGAAGACGTTTTCAGAATATATAAAAAATACTGAGCGCAAGAAATTCACTAGGGGGCCACACCCTGCCCACGAGGGTGGGGGCGCGCCCTACCCCCCTAGGCGCGCCCCCTACCTCGTGGGCCCCCTGGTGGCCCGCTGATTACCATCTTCTCTATATGGAGTCTTTCGATGAGGAAAAAATCATAAGCCATCTTTCCGGACGAGACTCCGCTGCCACGAGGCGGAACCTTGGTGGAACCAATCTAGGGCTCTTGCGGAGCTGTTCTGCCGGGGAAACTTCCCTCCGGGAGGGGGAAATCATCGCCATCGTCATGACCAATGCTCCTCTCATTGGGAGAGGGCAATCTCCATCAACATCTTCACCAGCACCATCTCCTCTCAAAACCCTAGTTCATCTCTTGTATCCAATTCTTGTCTCCAAGTCTGGGATTGGTACCTGTGGGTTGCTAGTAGTGTTAATTACTCCTTGTAGTTGATGCTAGTTGGTTTATTTGGTGGAAGATCATATGTTCAGATCCTATATGCATATTAATACCCCTATGATTATGAACATGGATATGCTTTGTGAGTAGTTACGTTTGTTCCTGAGGACATGGGAGAAGTCTTGCTATTAGTAGTCATGTGAATTTGGTATTCGTTCGATATTTTGATGAGATGTATGTTGTCTCTCCTCTAGTGGTGTTATGTGAACGTCGACTACATGACACTTCACCATTATTTGGGCCTAGAGGAAGGCATTGGGAAGTAATAAGTAGATGATGGGTTGCTAGAGTGACAGAAGCTTAAACCCTAGTTTATGCGTTGCTTCGTAAGGGGCTGATTTGGATCCATATGTTTCATGCTATGGTTAGGTTTACCTTAATACTTTTGTTGTAGTTGCGGATGCTTGCAATAGAGGTTAATCATAAGTGGGATGCTTGTCCAAGTAAGGGCAGCACCCAAGCACCGGTCCACCCACATACCAAATTATCAAAGTACCGAACGCGAATCATATGAACGTGATGAAAACTAGCTTGACGATATTCCCATGTGTCCTCGGGAGCGCTTTACATCATATAAGAGTTTGTCCAGGCTTGTCCTTTGCTACAAAAAGGATTGGGACACCTTGCTGCACTTTATTTACTTTTGTTACTTGTTACTCGTTACAAATTATCCTATCACAAAACTATCTGTTACCTATTATTTCAGTGCTTGCAGAGAATACCTTGCTGAAAACCGCTTATCATTTCCTTCTGCTCCTCGTTGGGTTCGACACTCTTACTTATCGAAAGGACTACGATAGATCCCCTATACTTGTGGGTCATCAAGACTCTTTTCTGGCGCCGTTGCGGGGAGTGAAGCGCCTTTGGTAGGTGGAATTTGGTAAGGAAAAATTTATATAGTGTGCTGAAATTTACTGTCACTTGTTATTATGGAAAGTAATCTTCTGAGAGGCTTGTTCGGGGTATCTTCACCCTGACCAGTAGAGCAAAGAGTTGCTCCTCAACCTACTAAACCTACTGAAAATGAAAATGTCTGCTTTGAAATTCCTTCGGGTATGATAGAAAAACTGCTAGCTAATCCTTTTGCAGGAGACGGAATAGTGCATCCTGATGAGCACCTAATATATGTGGATGAAGTTTGTGGATTATTTAAGCTTGCAGGTGTACCCGAAGATGTTATTAAGAAGAAGGTCTTCCCTTTATCTTTGAAGGAAGATGCATTGACATGGTATAGGCTATGTGATGATACGGGGTCATGGAACTACAAATGATTGAAATTGGAATTTCATCAGAAGTTTTATCCTATGCATCTTGTTCATCGTGATCGCAATTATATATATAATTTTTGGCCTCACGAAGGAGAAAGCATCGCTCAAGCTTGGGGGAGGCTTAAATCAATGTTATATTCATGCCCCAATCATGAGCTCTCAAGAGAAATGATTATTCAAAATTTATATGCTCGGCTTTCTGATAACAATTGCACCATGCTCGATACTTCTTGTGCTGGCTCTTTTATGACGAAGACTATTGAATTCAAATGGGATTTATTGGAAAGAATTAAATGCAACTCTAAAGATTGGGACCTCGACGAAGGTAAGGAGTCAGGTATGACACCTAAGTTTGATTGTGTTAAATCTTTTATGGATATCGATGTTTTCTGTAAATTTAGCACTAAATATGGACTTGACTCTGAGATAGTAGCTTCTTTCTGTGAATCTTTTGCTACTCATGTTGATCTCCCTAGGGAGAAGTGGTTTAAATATCATCCTCCCATAGAAGTAAAAGTAGATGTACCTATTAAAGTTGAAGAAAAGACTATCACTTATAATGATCCTATTATTCCTATTGCTTATGTTGAGAAACCACCGTTTCCTGTTACGATAAAGGATCATGCTAAAGCTTCAACTGTGGTTCGTAAAAGCAATATTAGAACTTATACACCTGCTGAGCAAATTAAAGTTGAACCTAATATTGCTATTGTTAAAGATCTCTTGTCTGATAATATTGATGGGCATGTTATTCATTTCGTGATGAGACTGCTAGAATTGCTAAACCTTGTGCTAAAGATAAACCTAGATCTTTGGTAGGCATGCCTGTTATTTCTGTTAAAATAGGAGATCATTGTTATCATGGCTTACGTGATATGGGTGCCAGTGCTAGTGCTATACCTCATGACTTATACAAAGAAATATGCATGATATTGCATCTACTGAGATAGAAGATATTGACGTCACAATTAAAATTGCCAATAGAGATACTATTTCACCAATTGGAATTGTTAGAGATGTTGAAGTCTTGTGTGGGAAAACTAAATATCCTGCTAATTTTCTTGTTCTTGGTTCCCCACAAGATAGCTTTTGTCCCATTATATTTGGTAGACCCTTCTTGAACACTGTTAATGCTAAGATAGATTGCAAAAAGGATGTTGTTACTATTGGTTTAGGTGATATGTCTCATGAATTTAATTTCTCTAAATTTCGTAGACAACACCGTGAAGAGGAATTGCCTAGTAAAGATGAAATTATTGGTCTTGCTTCTATTGCCGTACCTCCTAGTGATCCTTTAGAACAATATTTGCTAGACCATGAAAATGATATGTTTATGAATGAAAGAAGGGAAATAGATGAAGTATTCTTTAAACAGGAACCCATCCTGAAACACAATTTGCCTGTTGAAATCCTAGGGGATCCTCCTCCACCCAAGGGTGATCCCGTGTTTGAGCTTAAACCGTTACCTGATACTCTTAAATATGCTTATCTTGATGAGAAAAAGATATATCCTGTTATTATTAGTGCTAACCTTTCAGAGCATGAAGAAGAGAGATTATTGAAAACTCTGAAGAAGCACCGTGCTGCTATTGGATATACTCTTGATGATCTTAAGGGCATTAGTCCCACTCTGTGTCAACACAAAATAAATTTAGAGGAAGATGCCAAACCAGTTCGTGATCATCAACGACGGCTGAATCCTAAGATGAAGGAAGTGGTAAGAAAGGAAATACTAAAGCTTCTTGAGGCAGGTATAATTTATCCCGTTGCTGATAGTCAGTGGGTAAGTCCTGTCCATTGTGTCCCTAAGAAGGGAGGTATTACTGTCGTTCCTAATGATAAAGATGAGTTGATCCCGCAAAGAATTATTATATGTTATAGGATGGTAATTGATTTCCACAAATTAAATAAAGCTACTAAAAAGATCATTACCCCTTACCTTTTATTGATCAAATTCTAGAAAGATTATCCAAACATACACATTTTTTCTTTCTAGATGGTTATTCTGGTTTCTCTCAAATACCTGTGTCGGCCAATGATCAATCAAAGACCACTTTTACTTGCCCTTTTGGTACTTTTGCTTATAGACGTATGCCTTTTGGTTTATGTAATGCACCTGCTACCTTTCAAAGATGCATGATGGCTATATTCTCTGACTTTTGCGAAAAGATTTGTGAGGTTTTCATGGACGGCTTTTTCATCTATAGATCCTCTTTTGATGATTGCTTAAGCAGCCTTGACCGAGTTTTGCAGAGATGTGAAGAAACTAATCTTGTCTTGAATTGGGAAAAGTGCCACTTTATGGTTAATGAAGGTATTGTCTTGGGGCATAAAGTTTCTGAAAGAGGTATTGAAGTTGATAAAGACAAGGTTGATGCTATTGAACAGATGCCATGTCCCAAGGACATCAAAGGTATAATAAGTTTCCTTGGTCATGCCAGTTTTTATAGGAGGTTCATTAAGGACTTCTCCAAAATTTCTCGGCCTCCGACTAATTTATTACAAAAAGATATACCATTTGTTTTTGATGATGATTGTGTAGAAGCATTTGGAATACTTAAGAAAGCATTAATCTCTGCACCTATTGTTCAGCCTCCTGATTGGAATTTACCCTTTGAAATTATGTGTGATGCTAGTGATTATGCTGTAGGTGCTGTTCTAGGGCAAAGAGTTGATAAGAAATTAAATGTTATTCAATATGCTAGTAAAACTCTAGACAATGCTCAGAGAAATTATGCTACTACTGAAAAAGAATTCTTAGCAGTTGTATTTGCCTGTGATAAGTTCAGACCTTATATTGTTGATTCTAAAGTAACTATTCACACTGATCATGCTACTATTAAATATCTTATGGAAAAGAAAGATGCTAAACCTAGACTTATTAGATGGGTTCTCTTGCTACAAGAATTTGATTTGCATATTATTGATAGAAAGGGAGCTGAGAACCCCGTTGCAGACAACTTGTCTAGGTTAGAAAATGTTCTTGATGACCCACTACCTATTGATGATAGCTTTCCTGATGAACAATTAAATGTCATAAATGCTTCTCATACTGCTCCATGGTATGCTGATTATGCTAATTATATTGTTGCTAAATTTATACCACCTAGTTTCACATACCAGCAAAAGAAAAAGTTCTTCTATGATTTCAGGCATTACTTTTGGGATGACCCACACCTTTATAAAGGAGTAGATAGTGTTATTAGACGTTGTGTACCTGAGCATGAACAGGAACAGATCCTACGCAAGTGTCACTCCGAGGCTTATGGAGGACACCACGCTGGAGATAGAACTACACATAAGGTATTACAATCCGGTTTTTATTGGCCTACTCTCTTCAAGGATGCCCGTAAGTTTGTCTTATCTTGTGATGAATGTCAAAGAATTGGTAATATCAGTAGACGCCAAGAAATGCCTATGAACTATTCACTTGTTATTGAACCATTTGATGTATGGGGCTTTGATTATATGGGACCTTTTCCTCCCTCCAATGGATACACACATATTTTAGTTGCTGTTGATTATGTTACTAAGTGGGTAGAAGCTATTCCAACTAGTAGTGCTGATCATAACACCTCTATTAAGATGCTTAAAGAAGTTATTTTTCCAAGGTTTAGAGTCCCTAGATATTTAATGAATGATGGTGGTTCACATTTTATTCATGGTGCTTTCCGTAAAATGCTTGCTAAATATGATGTTAATCATAGAATTGCATCTCCTTATCACCCGCAGTCTAGTGGTCAAGTAGAATTGAGTAATAGAGAACTTAAATTAATTTTGCAAAAGACTGTTAATATATCTAGAAAGAATTGGTACAATAAACTTGATGATGCGTTATGGGCCTATAGAAATGCATACAAAAATCCTATGGGTATGTCTCCATATAAAATGGTTTATGGAAAAGCATGTCACTTACCTCTCAAACTAGAACATAAGGCTTATTGGGCTATTAAAGAGCTCAACTATGATTTCAAACTTGCCGGTGAGAAGAGGTTATTTGATATTAGCTCACTGGATGAATGGAGAACCCAAGCCTATGAGAATGCCAAATTATTTAAAGAAAAGTTAAAAGATGGCATGACAAAAGGATACAAAAGCGTGAGTTTAATGTAGGTGATTATGTATTGCTATACAACTCTCGTTTAATTTTTTTTGCAGGAAAACTTCTCTCTAAATAGGAAGGTCCTTACGTTATCGAGGAGGTCTATCGTTCTGGTGCCATAAAAATCAACAACTTCGAAGGCACAAATCCGAAGGTGGTGAACGGTCAAAGAATTAAACATTATATCTCAGGTAATCCTATAAATGTTGAAACCAATGTTATTGAAACCGTAACCCCGGAGGAATACATAAGGGACACTTTCCGGAACGTTTCAGACTCCGAAAAGGAATAGGTATGTGGTACGATAAGTAAACCGACTCCAAAACAGTTCTAATGGCAATTTTCTTTCGTTTTGGAATATTTAGAAAAATAGAAAAATAATAAGCAGTCCGGGAAGGACACGAGGGCTCCACGAGGGTGGAGGGTGCGCCCTACCCCCTGGGCGCGCCCCCTACCTCGTGGGCACCTCGTGTGCTCTCCGGACTCCGTTTTCATACACGACACGTATTTTGGTCAGTAAAAATTCATTATATATTCTCCTGGAGGTTTTGACTCCCGTATCACGCAAAAATCTCCTGTCTTTGTTTCGAGCTGTTTTTCTGACAGATCCAGGTCATCATGTCGTCTTCAAGTGCCCCCAAGGACCAGTTCTTCGAGAAGGTCATCAACCCCTACCTCGCAGAAGTGCTGCAACACCCTCAAACCATTGAGATGCGTGAGGGGTTGTTGCACATCCGCGATGTTGAGGGACCAAGGAAGACCGAAAGCACAGAGGCAAGGCTCGAGGCATTGGAGCAAGAAGTTTTCAAGTGTCAGGAGATGGTGGAGCGTGGACTCGATTCCAATCACATTATGGTCACAGAGTTCACCAACAACCACAAGCTGGACGTCAAGGACATTGGGGAGGTCATCTTCAAGCTTCATGAGAAAATCGAGCACCTCCAAGCCCAGATCAATGACCTGCAAAATCAAAACTGTGAGTATGAATATAGATTCAAGAGGATGAGTTTGGCTGCAGATTTGAGGTTTCAGGAGACTCGATCATCCTTCTATGATGGTGAGCCTATGCCTTGGAAGAAGGATGAAAAGCCTATGCCATCAACAAAACCATCACTTTCTCCACCAACAAAGAAGAATTGCATATCTGGTATGGGCACTCCCCTTAGCAACTGCCAAGCTTGGGGGAGTGCCCCGATATCGTATCACCATCACTTTTATCTTTACCGTTTTTCTTAGTTCGATCCTTTTGATAATATTTTGATCTAGTAGAATAAAAGTTCTTAGTATGATCTAGCTGTGAGTTTTGCTTTATGATCCTTCTATATAATCGAGTCCGTGAGCTATATAATAAAGATTAGTGTTGAGTCAAGGGCTTGATTATTTTTCCATGATCTTGAGTGAATAAAAGAAAAGAGAAAGAATAAAAGGAATAAAAGAGATCATATGGATCTTCTGGAGAGTAATGAGCTCACATATAAAAGTATGATGAATAAAAGTTGTTGAGAGTTGACAAACATAGTTTTGGTCATCATTGCAATTAATAGGAAGTAATAAAGAAAGAGAGGTCTTCACATATAAATATACTATCTTGGACATCTTTTATGATTGTGAGCACTCATTAAAATATGACATGCTAAAGAGTATACGTTGGACAAGGAAGACGATGTAATGGGTTATGTTTTCTTACATCTGAGATAAATTATATTGTCTTGGATCATCCAAGATGATTGAGCTTGCCTTTCCCCCTCATGCTAGCCAAATCCTTTGCACCAAGTAGAGATACTACTTGTGCTTCCAAACACCCTTAAACTACTTTTTCCATGAGAGTCCACCATATCTACCTATGATTTGAGTAAGATCCTTCAAGTAAGTTGTCATCGGTGCTAGCAATAAAAATTGCTCTCTAAATATGTATGATTGATTGGTGTGGAGGAAATAAGCTTTATACGATCGTGTGATATGGAAGAAATAAAAAGCGACAAACTGCATAATAAAGGTCCATATCACAAGTGGCAATACAAAGTGACGTTCTTTTGCATTAAGATTTTGTGCATACAACCATAAAAGCGCATGACAACCTCTGCTTCCCTCTACGAAGGGCCTATCTTTTACCTTTATCTCCTACCTTACATAAGAGTCATGGTGATCTTCACCCTTCCTTTTTACATTTTATCTTTTGGCAAGCACAACATGTTGGAAAGATCCTGGTATATATGGCCAATTGGATGTAAGTTTTCATGAACTATTATTGTTGACATTACCCTTGAGGTAAAAGTTTGGGAGGCAAAACTATAAGCCCCTATCTTTCTCTGTGTCCGATTAAAACTCCATACCAATAAGTATTGCATGAGTGTTAGCAATTGTGAAAGACTAAATGATAGTTGAGTATGTGGACATGCTGAAAAGCTCTAATATTGACTCTTTCCTATATTATGATAAATTGCAATTGCTCCAATGACTGATATTATAGTTTGTTAGTTTTCAATGAAGTTTATGATTCATACTTGAAATTTTGATTGAATTGTTACTTTAGCATAAGAGATCATATGAGAAGAATTATATAAGTTTCTATTCTAAGAATGATCATGATGCCTTCATGTCGGTATTTTATTTTTATCGACACCTCTATCTCTAAACATGTGGACATTTTTTTCGATTTCGGCTTTCGCTTGAGGACAAGTGAGGTCTAAGCTTGGGGGAGTTGATACATCCATTTTGCATCATGCTTTTATATCGATATTTATTGCATTATGGGCTGTTATTACACATTATGTCACAATACTTATGCCTATTCTCTCTTATTTTACAAGGTTTACATAAAGAGGGAGAATGCCGGCAGCTGGGATTCTGGGCTGGAAAAGGAGCAAATATTAGAGACCTATTCTGCACAGCTCCAAAAGTCTTGAAACTTCACGGAAGACGTTTTCAGAATATATAAAAAATACTGAGCGCAAGAAATTCATCAGGGGGGCCACACCCTACCCACGAGGGCGGGGGGCGCGCCCTATGTAGGATCGAAAGTATGTCTAGAGGGGGGGGGTGATTAGACTACTTGACCAAATAAAACTTATCCTTTTCCCAATTTTAGTTCTTGGAAGATTTCAGCAACTTTGGACAAGTCAAGCAATCTTAACACAATTCAAGCAAGCATGCAAAGGGTATATGAGCAGCGGAAAGTAAATCATGCAACTTGCAAGAATGTAAAGGGAAGGGTTTGGAGGATTCAAACGCAATAGGAGACACAAATGTTTTTGTCATTGTTCCGATAGGTGGTGCTATCGTACATCCATGTTGATGGAGACTTCAACCCATAAAGGGTAACGGCTGCGCGAGTCCACGGAGGGCTCCACCCACGAAGGGTCCACGAAGAAGCAACCTTGTCTATCCCACCATGGCCATCGCCCACGAAGGACTTGCCTCACTAGCGGTAGATCTTCATGAAGTAGGCGATCTCCTTGCCCTTACAAACTCCTTGGTTCAACTCCACAATCTTGTCGGAGGCTCCCAAGTGACACCTAGCCAATCTAGGAGACACCACTCTCCAAGAAGTAACAAATGGTGTGTTGATGATGAACTCCTTGCTCTTATGCTTCAAACGATAGTCTCCCCAACACTCAACTCTCTCTCACAGGATATGGATTTGGTGGAAGGAATATTTGAGTGGAAAGCAACTTGGGGAAGGCTAGAGATCAAGACTCATATGGTAGGAATGGAATATCTTGGCCTCAACACAAGTGTAGGTGGTTCTCTCTCAGAAAAAGTAAGTTGGAAGTGTAGGTTCGTTCTGATGGATCTCTCCACGAATGAAGAGGAGGTGGAGGGGTATATATAGCCTCCACACAAAATCTAACCGTTACCCACTACTTGCCAATCTCGGTGGGACCGAATTGATAAACTCGGTCGGACCGATTCAGCAAATCTAGTGACTGTTAGGATTTTCGGTGGGACCGACATGCAACTCGGTAGGACCGATATGGTTAGGGTTAGGGCATAACGTAATCTCGGTGAGACCAATTACACAAACTCGGTGAGACCGAATTTGGTAATAAGCTAACCAGAGAGTTGGTCAGGTAAACTCGGTGGGACCGATGCGCTCATTTCGGTGAGACTGAAATGTTACGAAAGGGAAACAGAGAGTTTACATTGAAATCTCGGTGGGACCAATCGCTCATCTCGGTGGGACCGAAACGTTACGAAGGGAAACAAAGAGATTACAATCCCATCTCGGTGAGACCGAGACCCCTATCGGTGAGACCGATTTGCCTAGGGTTTGTGGCAGTGGCTATGACATCTGAACTCGGTGGCTCCGGATAGAAAGAATCGGTGGGGCCGAGTTTGACTTTTGGTTTAGGTCATATGTGGATGTGAGAAAGTAGTTGAGGGCTTTGGAGCATATCACTAAGCATTTTGGGCAAGAGCCTCACTAAGCAACACCTCATCCCTCCTTGATAGTATTGGCTTTTCCTATAGACTCAATGTGATCTTGGATCACTAAAATAGAAAATGTAGAGTCTTGAGCTTTGAGCTTGAGCCAATCCTTTTGTCCTTAGCATTTTGAGTGGTCCACTTTTCTCATCCATGCCATGCCAATCATTGAGCTTTCCTGAAATATTAATC
This sequence comes from Triticum aestivum, assembly GCF_018294505.1. Taxonomy (NCBI): domain Eukaryota; kingdom Viridiplantae; phylum Streptophyta; class Magnoliopsida; order Poales; family Poaceae; genus Triticum; species Triticum aestivum. The sequence goes on along the minus strand of NC_057797.1, from coordinate 640,520,469 downwards.
TTGAAATAGCATTAGCTCAATGAGCTATATGTTGTTAGGAATTACCAAAACCACCTAGGGATAGTTGCACTTTTAATCTCCCCCTTTTTGGTAATTGATGACAACATATAGATCAAAGCTTCGACTAATGATAATAAGAGTGAAAAACATTGTCGCTTTGAGAAGTATATGAAAAGCAAGAGCCCCCCCCTAAATTTGTGCATAGTTTAAGATTTGCTTTGGACTGCAAATGCACAATGAGTTAGGATCATGGGTTACTCTTCCATGTCACATACATCTTGGTGGAGCGCTCAAAATGATGATAATTAAATACATGCACTCATCACCAAGCAAAGTGAATGATCATATGAGAATATAAAAGGATAATGTCATCCAGCAAGCATTAAGATAGCATATGATCAAACACATGATCATCCAAGTATCACACAAAATCAAAAAGTATCTCAAACAAGCAAATAACAAATTTCAACCACCAAAAACAAGAGAGAACAAAGAGCAACACTCTCTCTCGAAGCCTATGATCTATACATTTTCTCCCCCTTTGGCAACAAGTTACCAAAAAGTTCATAGAAAATGCATAGTGCTAGATCAACTCTCAGGCTTGGTCTTCAGGTGGTGGTGTAGATAAAACTCCAGGGACGAAGGCATCAATTGATGTAGATGGAGCTGGTGGAGTGGGTGCTGAAGCTGGTGACACTGAAGCTATAGCTGGTGCAGATGAAGTTGCTCTGGTGTCTGTAACTGGCACTGCAACAGATCTCTGTCCTCTGGGCACTCTAGCAAAAGCATCAGTGGTAGACTTGCCCTTCTTCTCCTGCACTTCATCCTGAAGTTGCTGAACAACTGATTGTATCTCAGTGACCTTCACATCTAAATAATAGAACTTATGCTCCATGATCCTCTCCAAGCTCTCCTGGTTTTGAGTCAGGGTGGCCAATCCCTTCTCAATCCTTAGAGTGGAGGCAATCAAGTAGCCAAGCTGGTCTTGCTTGCTCTTTAGAAGATACTGAGATGCCTCATCAATGGTTGGCATCTTTGCAGCCTTTTCAGTCCTTGCCTTCTCCCTCTTTGCTTGTGCTTGCACAGAAGATGGTTCATTCTCATCCATCACCACAGTGTTGTCCTCAAAGTCTGGGTAGATGGGCATATGTTCCTTGTCCAAGAGATATGTGCCAGTGCCCATCTTGGAGTTGATTAGCTCCTGGATCTATGGGGCATACCCACAAATTTTCTTCTGATCTGCAACTATTCTCTTTATAGTTTCCACAATTAGGCTCATGACTTTGAACTTTTAAGGCACATCAAATATGTGAAGCAGGTTAATTGCATGGCCTCTGATCATCTTGTGATCACCTGACTTTGGCAATAGAGTGTGCCTGAGGATCCAGTTGATTGTTGGCAAACCTAACAGAAGGTAATGTACTGATCCAAATTTGTGTGTCTCAAGAGCAGCATCTGGGATCTCTCTATACATATATGCCATGGTGTTGTGATCCTTCTTATTCTTGGCATAGACATCCAAGTCATCTTCATTCTCCTCAGGAGCATTGATCAATTTTGCCCATTCTTCAACTGTTGACTGGTACCTAGTACCTTCAGACATCCAGACAATCCTTCCATCTGGGTAGAAATGAGCTGTGGAGTAGAACTGCATAATAAGCTCATCATTCCACTTTGTGAGCTTCTGAGCCACAACCTCATCAACCCCACATGCCTTGAAGCTGTCATATACACCAGGGAAGTGATCCTCATTTTCCTTAATGAATTTCCAATCAACCCATCTCATGTCACACACTATGGGCTTCTTGTCAAGTAAAATAGTCTCATAGAAGTCCTGTTGTTCCTTAGTGTGGAATCTGTAGTCCACAGCAGTCCTTCTCCTGGTGGCATATGGATCAGACTCTCTCCATAGCCTCAATCCTGAATCCTTCCTGAGCTTCATGTCCTCAGCTACTGGATGAGCATCATTGTGATCTGGAATTTTGGGCTTCAACTTCCTCAAGACATGTGACTCATCATCTTCTTCTATAGGAGCTTCAGGCATTGGGGCCTTGTTCTTCTCTGTAGATGGAATATTCCTTGTACTCCTCTTGGGTGCAGTTTTGGGTTTTGGAGCAGCTGCCTTGGGAGCTTCTTTGGGCTTAGATGGAGCAGCCCCTAATCTTATAGCATCTCCCATAAGCTTTTGAGCTTTAGGTGCTGGTGCAACAACCTCTTCCTCTTCCTCTTCCATCATTGAGGGCTTCCCAATTACTCTGGCAATGGTCTTCTTGACCCTTTCTTTCCTTTTCTTCTCTGCCACAACCTGTTCTTTGGGTGCAGATCCCAAAGTTTCTTGAGTGGATGGTCTGGCCTTTGACATAGGAACTCTCTTGGCAGGAACCTTTTTCTTCATTCCTGGCTTAGTGGCAGCAGCTATGCCATATTCCTTTTTCAGAACTTTCCTCTTTGAGGTGGCCTCTTCCTCAACAGCCACATAGTCCTCATCCTCAGAATCTGAGGTTCTCTTCTTTCTGGCCCTAGTGGCTGTCTTAGGCAAGTTGCTGGGTGTACTCTTGCTTCCCTCATCAAAGCTGCTAGAGGGACTAGTGCCCTCACTCATGTTAACTTGCTCCTCAGACTTGTTCTGACTGTCACTCTGATCTGACATGATGCAAACATTGACAACAGACCCTGTGAATAGATTATAGATGAGGTAGAGTAGATGAGCATCACAAAGTATAGAGGTTTTTGTAAAAGAATGAGTCAAAAACTTAGTTTTAGTTTTCAACAGAAAGCATTTCGGATCTACCTATTTGAAAACTCGGTGATACCGAAGCAGATTTTGGAACCTAAACTAGTGAATTCGGTCAGACCGAGTCACAGTTCGGTGGCACCGAGACTACTAGGGTTTCACAAAGAATTGAACTCGGTCACACCGATTTGCAATTCTCGGTCAGACCGAGAATCACATGTGCAATGGCCTTAGCCAAATCGGTGGAACCGATTTCAACAACTCGGTTGCTCCGAGATGATTTCGGCGGAAACCTAACCCTAAATTTTCAACCCACAACTAAACTACAGAGTGATTTCGCTGGATAGAGTGATCTCAATCGTGGCAAGATACATGGCAAAAAAATGTGCTAGGAATTGGAGTGAGATTAGCACAAGGATCAAGTCCATACCCTAAGTGCGGCGATGGACCTGCTATGACGGCAATGGCGGAGATGATTTCCGTTGACGGTAGCGGAGACCAGCGGCAGGAGGCAGCTGGCGATGAGGAGGACGATACGGAGACCCTGGGAGGTAGAGCAGGCTGAGCGTGGGCGAAGGGGTTCGGAGAATTTTCCAAATTTTGGCCCGGGGATATATATAGCCTGACCCTGTCGGTGTGACCGAGTGGAACAACTCGGTGGCACCGAGATGCATAACTGCAAGCTGTTACTGCAACTCGGTGTGACCGACGAGTTCAGATCGGTTGCACCGAGATTGAAAACCTAGATTGACTTAGTGATCTCAGTATGACCGAAATGGATGAATCGGTCAGACCGAAACGCACAAAGAAGTTTTGGAAGTTTAAGTCTATGATGAATTGGGGACTCTGAGTGCTCCTCACACAGAGTAGTTCGAATCTGACTTGATCAAACTTTGTGATGTAGAATGAATGGAGTTTGTGACAAGAAAAGCATAGATAGCTAGAGAAGGTTCTTAGGCATTCTTGTCCATCCACTTGGCAAAATAAAAAGGAACCAAACAATCAAAACAACAAGTGGATGTCCTCGAATGAGTAAATTATGCAACCAACATGCTCACACAATAAAATGGCAAATGAAATATGTGGCAAAGCATGCACAACCATTTCTAGCATCTATCAAGCAATTGGGATGACTAGGTCATCTATATATGAGTATATTGACTTAGGAGTCAAATGAGAACATTTGATCATAGGTCATACTCATCGTTTAAGCACAAGTGGGGTTACCACTTTTACATAAATCATTGTTGTGTTTATACCATTAGAGTTGCTTTAGCTCAATTCTTAGAGTAAAGCTCCCCTAGATGTGAGATCCCCCCTAAGAGGGATGAACTAACCTTGGGTTTTGTCGATGATGACTTCATGTAGGTGTTGAAGATGTGGATGCTCAATGTTGATGTAGATCATTTGGAGCAATCCTTTGGAGTGAGTTGCACTTTCAATACCTACATGGGTTAGTCCCACAAGGAACAAACAAGGATATCCATAGACATAGAGTGATGCACACACAAGATTATGTCTATGAAAGCATTAGGTTACCTTGTCCCTTGTCTTACCAACAAGAGGGTTTGTGACTCCTTGAACTAGTGCAAGATGTGGAAGTGATTGCACTTGTTCTTGCCAAAATGATAAGAGTGAAGTATCTTGATGGGAATCCTTGGAGTTGTAGTCGTACTTGATGAAGTAGAACTTGATGTAGTCTTGGGAACCCACTTGACCAAGGCCTTGGGTGCTTCTTCAAATGCATCAATTTCCTCTTGAAGCTTATCCTTGCCTTTTTGCTCATGGTCTTGTGGTGGAAGATCATCTTGAGCTTGTATCCCTTTGAAGGAAGTAGGATCATACTTCTTTTGTTGAGGAACAAACTTCGTCTTGGGGTATTGATCTTCTTCCCACTGAACTCCATTGGCATTGAACTTTCGTTCAAAATCAACACCTTGGTTCTTCCGGTGCCTTCCTTGCTTGCGTACAATTTCCTTGAATTGCTTACTCCCAGCAAGGCTCTTGTAAACACCTTTCTCTATAATTCCCTTCAATAAGCTATTTTCTTGCTCAAGTGTAACTTGGCTAAGAGAATCATTAGTGGAATCAAGAGAACTACTAGAAGCAACAACATTGGATTTAGCATGATTATTGTTACTACTAGAGGAAGAATCTTTCTTGTTCTTGTTACTAGACTTGACTTGAGGCATGTAAGTGGATAAGAGTAAACGCTTGGCAATGTAAGAAGAAATTTTCTTGCGAAGATCATCATTGATTGCCTTTAAGAACTCATGCTCTTGC